>NC_056735.1:1570900993-1571068287 GCF_019279795.1 Protopterus annectens | reverse complement strand
CAAAAGGCTATGACTTTTCAAAAACAGATGAAAACTCACCTACTAATTCACTGGCTATGTCCCTGCTCCAATCCCGACTGAGCTCAGCAATTTTATTACTCTATCCAGTCTGCTCCTGTGTACTTTTGCGCTCCTGTTCTAACTTAGACTGACTTCCACAGCCCCCTTTTTTGTACCATCACTCTTTTTTCAAATTTCTGATTGACTCCCCCTCTGACCATCTGTTTTTCTGTCTCTTGCTTCTTTTAGCTGACCTCCTATAATCCTGCTACCTTTTGCATTTCATCACTATCTCTGTTTCCCCCTCTCCTTTTCCGACTGGCTACTCCCGAGCTTTACAAAGTCCATAATACCTGTACCAAACAGATACTGTACTTTTTCCACATTCTGTTTACTTTATTTTCTGCCTTTTCCTTATCTTTAACTACCTAATTTACCTGTTACACTACCAACCTGCATATTTAACACTGTATAATAACCGTTTTCTTGCTTTTTGCCAATACCTGATTTGTTGTCATGACTAGTGACTAGTGATATTTTTTTAACTTTAATTTGTATTTTATGATACTGGAGCTTATCTCCTCAGCCCCTTGACTGAACTTTGTTTGTCATCTACTCAGACTAGTCCAGGAAAACTGTATATGCATTTGTATTTTGCCTTATTACATTATTTTATTGTTAGTTTATTAGTGACTTCCTAAACTGTAGTGTCTTAGTCTGATAGTGGAGCTTTTCTCCTCGGGCCTCTGCTGAAAATGGGCATGTATCCAGCCAGACTAGCCCGGTTAACAAATGTAAAATAAAATAAAAAAAATAAAATAAATGTGTGCGTGTTTGTGATATTTGTGTGATTCAGAGCATATCTGTGAATTCCCAACATGGTTCCTACCATCAGTTGTGAAAGCCTTGGGATTATCCTTAGTGTCCTGTACAATTTGTATCTTCATAGGTTCATAGGTTCATACTAGGCTATCCACCCTAGGGCATTTGTTAGCCTAGCCAGAGTGTGTGTGGCTTTTGCCACCCCTTGCTATGTGAATATTATGGCCATTTATGATTTGCTTTGCTGTGCCTCTGTCTGGACATGACACAGTGAAGACCCCAGTGTAACTCTACAATCATCCATCCACTTGGCAAGATTCCTGTTGAAGAGTGTCAGTGAGGGGCTCTGCCTAACATGGAGTGGGATTCTGGTCCAGGGTGTGGGGAGCCTCTGGATTATGTATCTGTCCCACCAGCACATCCTATTTCATTATTTGTTGAGGTTGACATCTCTCACTCTCACAGCTCCGATGGCTTTGAGTTTTCTGGGGTGGAGCATGTCCATTACTCCTGTGTTGGGCATGGCCTTCTACAACACGCATGCAATGCCTCTGTGTAGGCAGTATGTGACTACATTCAGCTGGGTTGTCTACAGCCAGGCAGCATATGACATATATTTGAGACCCTTTATCCTCTTGGTGAGGTACCTTTGAGGTCTTTCTAACTGCTGCAGGTGTCAGGTAAGGTACATCCCATATGAGGCATTGTACTAGATTATGGGTGTGATAAGAGAACAGTATAGGGGCACAATGACCTCTGTTGACTTAGATGTGAATCCTTTCCTGATACGGTGTCAAATGTAGACAGTCTTCCTAGCCACATTGGCAATGTGGGTGTCACATAACAGGTTACTGTCCACTTGTGTCCCTAGGTCCCTGGTTACTCCTTCCATACATAATGGTTTACCACCTATGTGGTAATTTGTGGTACCTTGTTTGGTATTTGGTGGGACATTCATACTGTCCAGTGTCTTCAGGATGGCTGGGTGGGGTTCCTGTGTGTGATGAGAGTGTGGTCTGTAGCATGCTACAGACTGTACAGCAGTCTTGCCTACAGTTAGTTGCACATGGGTGGACTCCAATGCCTTGTGCATTGTCAGTTACCTGGACGTATGGGTGTCTGTGCTGAATATGGATACTCACCCTCCTTTTATGTTTTGTTCCAGGTTTTGGGGCCATGACACATGATATGTGGTATAACCTGGTAGTGCTGGTGTGCTGTCAGGAGGCTTGCAGCAGGTTTCTGTCACTGCACAGACATTGATGTTCTCCATACTGGGGATGGCCTTGGGAGCATGCATATTGGGGTTTACACATCTGGCATTGGTCAGCATTACCCTTATGTTTCTTTCCACTTATGTTTTCTAGGGTGGTGGGTCAGTCTTTTCAGCCTTGCCTACAAAAGGCTCTATGGAGGTGGCAAAGGCCTCATCCAATATCCAGACGCCCAGGGGTAACAGGTACAAGCCATCCCAAGAACAGCTGCGTGGCTTGTCAAGCATGACATCCCAAGCAGACAGACATTGGATCCCCTTGGAATGACACCAGTAAGTGTGCCACTTGCTATGACTGATCATTCCGTGTTTGTACTGTGGCATTATTCTTGGTAAGGGTAGGATGCTGCAAACGGTGAGTGTCATACGGGCCTGGACTACATAATCAGAGAACTCATCTATGTCTCTTTTCATGTAGTCTAGGGAGGTACATCTCAGGTCATTCACACCAGCATGGACTATGACTGCATCATATTTCTACTTGCTTTGGAATGACCTGCATACTTCTGTTATGTGGCGTATTATGGCAGCCTACAGGCAGCTTACTGTACCCTTTCCCTTGTTCAGTCTGGTGTGCGGGACAGCAGTGTGTCTGACTATGGAATCACCTATTACAACTGTATCAAGTATGTTGTTTCTCCTTCTGGCCTGTGACTGTTTGGCACACCAGCTTTGTGTACTATGTGTTGCATGTGCTATGTTTGGAGGTTGTTTGATTGGGTGTCTGCTTTAGAGGCCTCTGTTGGTGTGCTGTGTTTGTAATTTGTACCTCCGGGAATGTTTTTCTGTGTTTATATGTTTGGTTTGCAGTTGTGATAGATCTATGTGGGACTGTGTTTGTGGTGTGTGTGGTTACCTTCTCCTCCTGACTAGTTTTGGGAGTACTGAGTTGAGGGAGCTCAGCCTCCAGTTTGGATAGATGGTTGCATCTCTCACATATATTTGTATTTCTTGGGTGGAGTTGGGGGTTGTCTGTGTACTTGGGGCAGGTGTAACATTGCCTCAGGATTCACAGATTCAACTTGTTGTGGCTGGCCTTAGTGGATTGTATGTGTGGACAGATTTTATTGCCATACTACTGATCAGTGATTACTTCATTGTTTATGTTTGCTCTATCATGTAGTAACTTCCTCATTCTCTTGCATGGTTTAGTTATGGCTGGTGTCCACCATGCCAGATTCCTGCGTGTATGGCATTGTGTCTTGTTTTAATTTAGGATTGCATAATCCAAGCATTCCTGGCAGTGTTCATGGAATGGCTGTATTACAGGTTCTGAGGTGTGGCCCATATTTTGCACCTGCACAGGACCTTTAATGGATTCCACATCAGTTTGGAGGAGTGCAAATATTGCTTTACACATGTTTTCCACTGTGGTTTTCTGGCCAGGGACTGTGGTCAGGATTTGTATATCCAGTGTGATTACTCTATGGTCTGGTTTTACGAGTGAGCAATACACTTCTCATCTTGCCATCCAGTATCCATGTTGCTGATTATCACATTCAGTATGCTTACCGCTCTTGTGGGAGTGGTACGTTATTCCTGGGCCTTTTGGTTTATGGATTCTATGAACTTTTGTCCTACACTGTTGGAGCTAGTATAATGCTCCCAGTCTATGTCTGGGTATTTTCAGCACCCAATATAATGTGGTTTGGAGGACTTGATATATTCATGTATTCCAGCATAGGCCAGGTGCAGTTCCTGGTGTTGGGACAGTAGTCTGTAGCAGGCTATAAACTGGGGGGGCAGTTTTAGCCACTGTTACTTGACCATGGCTAGTCCATGCTGCTTTTTGTTGTGGTACCAACATGGGTGTGTGGTTATCCTTGACAATTATTGCTAGTCACCCTCCTTTTGTAGCTTGTTCCATGTTTTGAGGCTGTACAGCACAGTATGAGGTGTAACCTTGTAGTGTTAGGGTGCTGTTGTGAGCCTTGACTCAGTTTTCTGTTACAGCACAGATATCAACATTCTCCATACTGGGTGAGTTTAGACTGCATGCATCTTGCTGTTTCGACTTATCCCTTATCTTATTCTTATCCCTTCTGATACCTATGGAGATAGGTTTGTGTTTTGAGCCTTACCTATTCAAGGCACACTGTGGGTAACAACAGCCTTTGCCAGTATCCATATGGCCTGCACTGATAGGTGCACGCCAGTCCTAGCAGGTGGTGCATCATGTCATGCTCAGCATGTCATCCCAGACTGGCACACATTGGATCCCCTTTGACTAACTGCGATACTTCAGTCAATTATTGCACTTGATCATCTCATTGTCATGTTGTGGCATAATGCTTGTTGAGGGTAGGATGTTAGTCAGGGTCCTCAGGTGTGCATATAGTACATGGTGTTACATTACTTAACACATAGCATTCATGCCTCAGGTGGTGCTGCAGGGCTGCCTCTGTCGGATCCGCATATTACACTTCCCTGTACATGTTTGAGAGCAGGTTGTGTCATGTTAGGCATCCCTGTTACTATATGAGTGAGTCAGAGAGGGGTATCATTCCCAGGGTTCCTACTGAGCCAGTGTATGTGCTATGCATTGCCTCTTTGCCATGGCCAGGGCATACTGGGCACACCTCCTTCTGCCTACTGGGGCAGGCTTAGGTTGTTCCTCCTCTGAGTCACGCTCTGCCTGTGATGGCCTTGGCAATGGTGGGGGGCTGTTTGGCCCAGCCCTATGCTGGTCCTGCTGCAGCTGTTTTCACAATATCATATTATGTAGCATAGCACATACCATGACAATTTGGGTACATGTAGTTGGTGTGTACTGCAAGGCTCCACCAGATGTGTCCAGACACCGGAACCGTGACTTGAGCAGCCCAAACACACGCTCTATTACATTACGTGTTTGTGCGTGTGCCTCATTATGGCGTTCCTGTTCAGGTGTGTGTGTGTTTCTGATGGGTGTCATCAGCCACGGCTCCAGTGCATAACCTGCATCTCCCACTAGGTGTCCGTGCGGGATGTCCCCATTGGCAAATGTCTGGTACAGCTGCGTCAAATGCCAGATGTGGGAATCATGGTAGCTCCCAGGACAGCCAGCACACACATTCATTATTATGCCCTGGGCATCACACACGACCTGGCAGTTGATGGAGGGAAGCCCTTGCGGTTGATGTATGCCCTACTCCGCTCACCGGCTGGTGCTTTGATGCATATGTGCGTGCAGTCTATTGCACCCACTACCTCAGGGTATTCCGCTATTTGCTGGAAGAGACGCATATTGCTAGCCAATACCTCATGGGCATTGGGGAAATATACATGATCACCGACATGTGCTGACATGGCATCCAGGAACTGGTGCAGTACCCTGGAGGCTGATGCCTGTGATATCCCCATCATATCACCAGTTGGTCTCTGGAAGGTACCTGTTTCTAGTATTCTTAGGCCAACACATACCTTGGTTTCCACTGGGATGGGTTCCCCTCTGTTGGTTCTGTGTGTGAGGCATGGCCTACACAGCTCCACTATTTGCTGCAGGAGGTCTCTGTCCACTCTATAGCGCTCTACTATCTCCAGCTCATGTAACCCATGGTAGGTGACCCTGGGCCTGTACACTCTTCTCCGTCTCCTCACTGTGGGTTGTCTGGCACCATCTGCATTGTCACCACTCTCAGCAAGTCGCCTATGTCTCATTATGACAGCTATGGCAGCCCCTAACATTTCTGCTCTGAGTTCAGCTTTTTCAGTTTTCACTTCTGATAACTTAACTCCTGTCTTGCAGTGTCTCTTGAGAGAAACATCCTGCACTGCTGTTTGCAGAGTTTTAAGTGCTGGGCTGGGCTACTATTCTGCCTGTGTAATTGCCTGCATCTAATTGTTTTCACCTGCTAGCTCCAGCAGTATTCCCTGCTAGCTTCCTACTAAATCTGTTGCTTCCTTTTTCCTCTCTGTTTCCTCAGGGAGGAGCCGTGTGCAAACCAGCAGAAACACGCTCACAGTGGCTTACACGCGTGCACACATGCTTACATGGTTCAGAATCTGCTTATTCGGATTAAAACACGTGCACGCCCGCGCAAACAGTGTTAAGCATCTCCCAACATGCTCCCACATGCTCAGTCTGCCTTACACGCGCGCACACTGCCTTACTCGCGCTTCATGGCGCGCACACGTGCGCATACACACCCAGCAAGAAACTTTGGTGTAGGCAACAGTGTACACCTTCCATTTCTTGACTTTCTCATGCTTATTTAGTGGCACACCTCTTTCCATGATATCTGTCTGACATCTGTCATGTAACTCTGACCTCCAATGAACTGCATTTCTTTCTACCATTCCCCCCTGTGATGTCACCTATCTCCTACTCTGTTCCTCCCCCTTCTGTAACTCTTACACTACTCAGACTGTGCTCATTTGCTATGTGACAGTGGAATTCAGTATCCTAACACTCATTTGCATCAGATTGCCTACTAATGCTTAGTTACATCTCTTAGACTCAGCTTCCCCCCTTAGCAACCACTACACGGTGGCCATGTTGGTTTTGGTCTGCTGGTCCCTGCATTGACATTCCATGTATTGCATAAAACCCACATTTGTGGGTTTAAAACCTTTGTTTTTATGTTTTATACAGCGCAGCCCATTTGCGCGGGGCTGCGCTGGGTTTAAACATCAGCAATCACCGAAAAAAAAATTATATTTTTAATATATTTGCATCAGGTTACTTTGCCAATGGCCACATATTTGGCCATTGGCATGCTGCCTGACACATATGCACCCTTTATTTGGAGCTGACATGGCTCCATTGCAGTTTTTGCAGAAACGTACTCAGTTGTCAACTGAGTACATTTCTGCAGCTAAAACGGCTCTTACACAGGCTGTTCTGGGCTTCATGGATTGCTAATCATCCTCATTTGCATGCTATTCGGCTGCAACTGAGGTGATTAGCTTATCCACGCCCACTCCGTGTAAGAGCTGTTTTAGCTTGTCTCTTACATGGACTTTGGGCTGTTCCTGGATCGCGAAGGCTGCATGGAGTCTTACACTACTCTTAGACTCCGTGCAAGCCTTCGTGAATCCGGCCCTATGTCTTTCAGTATAGGGTCTGACATATGAATTATCCAATTAGATCGAATGTTGTTACTTATCTGCCTCATATCACTCGCATATGTCACCTTTATCTGATTCTTACATTTATTTTGTTTTTGCTGCTGTTTGACTTGTTCCTCATTGCCTAGGGTCATTAGGTATATTATGTGTGACCTAGGAGAGGATTTTTTTACTACTATGATATTGTCACCAGGGTTGGTATGTATATAGCAGCGACAGTTAGTTTATTCTGGCTATTAATTTTAAAGTTGGCAGTTAGAAGTTCGGTAGGAGTAAAAGAAGGGGGAGGGTTCACTAATGGGGAAAGAGTGAGGTGGTTAGAATATAGTATAGCAACGCTACCACCTTTTTTCTTTGGTCTATCAAGACGTGAAATGTTGTAACCAGGGGGGGGGAGTAATTCTTTGTCAGAGATGTGAGGTTTCAGCCAAGTTTCAGTGAGAGTTATTATACCAAGGGAGAGCTGGGCCATCCAGACATGAAATTCACTTACTTTGTTGTGCATGCTTTGGATATTCATGGACCAGAATAATAACAGTTTATCAGGGAGTTTAAAGTGAGGAGCAGTAGGCTAAGTGGATATGTTGTTTGTGAAAAACCTGGGAATTTACTGTTTTCCAGAATAAAGTTGCCAGTATATTTCCCAGTATTTTATTCTTGTCTCCCATTGCCCCCCTTGTATATCTTGTAGAATATCTTCCAAAACAAAAAAAAATACAAAAGTAGCATCCTTATAGTGTACAATATTTATTTATTTATTTGACATTTGTTTACCAGGGTGGTCTGACTGGGTCTACAGAACCCATTTTCAACAGAGGCCCGGTGAGAAAAGCTCTACATACAGTACAATACAAATACAGTATAATCCAGTACAATAAAAATTACATTAGAAATACTATACAAAAATAATTTGAAAGAACAAACTGCTACAAGATGTTGAAATATATTACTACACATCTAGACAATTCTATACATTTAAAACACTACAGACAATAATAGTCACTCTCACCATACATGATGCAGATGTTGTCCAATAAAGTAGTACGTAGGTAGTGCATTGTGTGACATTGACTGTAATAGTACAAGCAAAATAGAATGTTAGTTTCAGTTAGGAAAATAGTAGCCAGAAAGTTAATGATGCAGATAGATAGAGAGAGTTAAGAAGAACAGAACCAATAAAGCCTGAGCAGTAGCTTAAGAATATGGTATAGAAACATAGAAGGAGTTAAGAGCCTTAGGATCTTGCAGTCTGTGAGGGATTGACATGTGACAGAAAGAGGAAGACCTGAGCATTAGGCAGGCTTTATGCAAGAGCAGAGCCATGTATTTTTGAGATGATTTTTTAAAGAGGCTTTGAAATGGGTTAGTGCAGGCATGGACCTGGTAGCTAGAGGTAGTGAATTCCAAAGTACAGAGACAGAGTATGAATACAGAGAGTGACCAGCTTTTCTTGTGGGTCTTGAGATAGCTAAGAGATTTTTGTCTTCTGATCATAAGGACTGTTTTGGTGTGTAAGGCGTGACTAGACTAGTTAGTGCAGGGCAGGCCGTAGGCTTGAAAATAAGGTTGTGTAAGGTGGATAGCTGAATAATGGCAAGTTGGTTGGGGAGTTCAAGCCAGTTTAATTCTAGGAGTGGTTTACAGTGATGTGTGTGATATTTAAGAGTTTGTGGCTAACTTTGCAACTTTGTTGTAGCACTGTTCCAACTTGCTTAGGGTAGACTTTTGTAAGTTAGTTAAGATAGGGGCACCATAAAGAAGGGAGGGAAGTAAAAATGTTTTTGCAAGGGTAGTTTTGGTTGCTGCAGTAAATAAATGTTTGTTTCTATATAAGAGTCCCAGTTTTTGATGAGTTTTCTTTATATTTTGCTGTATATGGGGGCCAAATGAAAGTTTATTGTCAATGATAACACCTAGAAGTTTGGTTTCCTGCACTATTTCAATGGCAGTGTTGTCAGATGCAAGGTTGTTGAAATGATCAGTGACAGGTGAGGTATTTTTGGGATGAAAGAGTACTAGTTTTCTCTTCTTTGGATTAAGAAAGAGTTGGGCATTTCTTAGCCAAGATTCAACTGCAGTAAAGGACTGCTGAGTTTTTGAAAGTAGTTCTGGTAGTGATTGAGTAGTGCAGATTATGGTGGAATCATCAGTGCAATGAATGAGGGTCCCAGGGTAAGAGACAGTGTGAAGGTTGTTTGTGAAAATGTTGAAGAGTAGGGGTCCTAGGATGGAGCCTTGGGAGACTCCAGTAGGGTTGTGGAGGAAGGGTGAGAGGTCATTGTACCATTTCACTGCTTGTTTATTTTCCTTGCGGTAGCTCTGAAACCATTTTACTATGTTATGTGAGAAGCCTAGGTTAAACAGTGTGTTCAAAAGTAAGGGGTGAGACACTGTGTCAAAGGCCTTGGAGAGATCAAGGAATACTGAGGCTGTATAGCATCCTGCATCTCTGGCCTTGATCACAGTGTCTGTAAAAGATAATAGGGCTGTAACTGTGCTGTGTCTAGGTCAAAAGCCATGTTGGGTTTTGGTTACAAGGTTGTTTTTGTTTTACAATAGATATTGCATTACCTACTAATTGATACCTCTCTCGAGAATTTTGGATATGGATGACAAGCTGGATATAGGATGGAAATTGGATGGATCAAAAGAGTTGCCTCCTTTGTGAATGGGGGTAATGTGAGATAGTTTCCATATGGTAGGTACTTCTGATTTAGATAAAGACCTATTTATAAGGATACTGATTGGGTAGGCGACTGAGTTAGCAGCCAGTTTGAGGTAGTATGGGGGGGAATTTATCAGCTGAGGTAGAACAGGATTTTAGTTTTTGTAGCAGTTTCTTAATGGTGTCAGTGGGTATGGGCTGAAATGAGAATGGGGTTTGTGTGACATTTTGTTGAGGAGGGGGGTTAGTTATGACATGGTTAGAAGTAGTTGATGGCCTGGGGTTGGTGTCTGAATAGGTTGAAGGGTTAGGGGGGTCCAGCATTAGGGGTGTTAGTTAATAAGTCCGAAATTGATTTTATGAAGTGCTTGTTAAAGTTTTCGGCTATTTGTGATGGAGGGGTATCTGGTGATAGGGAGTGCTCTCCATTTCTTCCAGGGTTAAGTAGAGAAGATATGGACTGCCAGAATTTACTGGGGTTGATTTTATGCTGGAGTTGAAACTGGGAAAAATAGGACTTCTTATCTCTGTTGATTAGTGTTGTCACTTTGTTACGTAGTGTTTTGAAATTAACATGATTTTGTTAATTTTTGTTTTGTTTCCAGGTTGACCAGGCTAGGTCCCTTTGCTTCATTAGCTGTTTACATTCCTTAGAGAGCCATGGTGCTGAGTTATTATTTATTCTTTTCATACGAATGGGAGCTGGGGTATTAAGTATGTGAAGGAAGGTGTTTTTAAAGTATAGTACAGCAGCATTAGGGGGTAATTGTTTAAGGGGTGTCCAGTCTATTTCCTGTAGGAGACTGTTGAATTTATGCTGACAAAAAGTAGTTGAGTTCCTAACCAATTTTGTAATGTGTACTCTTAGTTGTTCAGAGTTTGCTCTAAGCAAATAAGCTGGTAGATGATCACTTAGGGAGTTAGACAGTGTACCAAAAGAGGAGTAATTGGCAGGGTGGGTTACTAGAATCCATTCTAAGGTGGATTGGCAGGTAAGATCTTTTTTGAATCTTGTTGGAGCATTGATATGCTGAGAAAAAACATACTGATTTATATTATTTGTGGGGATGTTGGAAGCTATGGTTTGCCAATCTATCTTTACATCTCCTGAGATTATTGTTCCAAGGTTTATTGTTTGGGATGTTCAGAATAAAATATATTCCAGCACTGGTATAGTGTTAGGTGGTAGGATATATATTACTATTATGCAAATTCTTTTTGATATATTGAGGTTCAAAAAGGAGATTAGTACCTCAGCATTGGAGAAGGTGGGTATATTACTGGTGTAGGGTGTGATGCTGAGTGTAGAGGGATATAGAAGTGCTATCCCTCCCCCTCTTTTTAGATCAATCTCTTCTGGTTATTGCAAAGTTTAGAGCTATTATTTCTGAGTCTTTTACACCGGGATGTAGCCATGTTTCTGTAAGGGCAAGTATGTCAGGTTTATTTTGATCAATCCAAGCATGCAATGGGGCTATTGTATTACATATACTTCTAAAATCAGAGTAAGTATGTTTAAATTTTTGGGGTTACTCTTTTGGTTAGGATTAGAGGGTGGGCCAGGGTTAGGATGTATGTCTCCACATTTGAGTAGGTAGGTAATGAGGAAGAAGTACCATGGGAAGTGTTTTTTTATCCCTAGGTGATGATACTGTTGTCAAGTGTGGTTTTGTATGAGGTGAGGAGGCCAATTTGAGGCTTGAATAATATGGGAGGGTATAGGGGAAAAGCTGAGAGGAGATATGTGAGAAGCTGTGTTGTTTATTGGGGTGATGGTTGTAGAAGTTTGTTGATGTGTATTGATGTGTGGGGGTAAGCAAGGCTATAGCTATAGTGATATGCTTAACAATAACAATATGCTATGATAACAATGATAATAATATGCTTGCATAATGCATTTGTTATATCTTTTTCGAATGTCGTATAGATGTTTGTAAATTTTTTTCTTTTTTAAAGCCTGTTCTGTATTCCCCACATAGAACGCTAAACATTTTTTACACTGAGCCAAGTAAACATCTGCCCTACTGTCACAATCTGTATACATTATGGCTTCTATATCTTTATCTCTACATTGGGAACATTTTCCAAACGTATATGTCCCTTTTCTTTTTTGTGTTCTCCATTATTTTTAATTGCTCATTCTCCATGTATTTTTTAATGTTCCTACTCTTCCTATAAGGGAATTTTAACAGCTGTTTAAATATTTCTTGCAAGTCTGAAAAACTTGTGAACATACTCCAATTTCTAGAAATAACATTCTTAATAACCTTAGTATCTCTACCGAAATTCATAATAAAAGGTCCTGTATGTGTAGTCATATTATCTGCCATCATATTATTGCTATTTTTAATGTCCTTTCTTAGATTCCTAGACTTTAAATTAATATTTACTTTATGTAATAAGGGGCAAAATCTGTATTTTCTCCTTTCTTCTACTTCATTTAAGACCTTCTCTATTAATCCAATAGGGTACTTTCTCTCTAAAAACATTATTTTCAAATTTTCACACTCATTCTTAAAATCCACTTCATCTGAAGTCACCCTTGATACCCTGATGAATTGGCTCTTCAGAATACTTTTTTGTAGGGGTGTGCACTGGTGAAGTATAAATATGAATTAGAAAACATGTTTTTTCTATACACTGTAGACTTAAATTCTTCATTGGCTACAACTTTGTGAATTGTTACATCCAGTTAATTAGCCCATTCTTTATTAATATTATAGGTGAATTTAAGAAACTCTGTAATCTTATTAATATAACTTAAACATTCTTTCAACTTTTCTTCTGTATCTATCCAAAAGATACATATATCATCCAAATATCATTTGCACATATTCTAACATTTCATATAAGGCAAACTAAAACTGTATTTCTTCTCCCATATTTGTAAAACAATATTTGCATAACTTGCAGTGCAGCATGCTACTTCATTTTCTTGTTTGAATAATCCCCCTTTGAATTTGATAAAATTATTTTTAAGTACTATTTCCATTAATTCTAATAACACTCTAAAGTCTTTAAAGCTAAACTTTCCTTCATCTACCAAGGCATCTTCAAACCATCTCATGCCTATTTCATGTAGTATGACAGAAAATAGATCCTTTATATTTATGGTAACAAATAATAAATCTTTATTACATCATTTCTTATCAATAGCTTTTAGGAAATACCAGGAATCCTTTAAGATTCCCTTTGTTCTGTCCATACTATTTTTAAATTTGAATCTATGTATTTAGCTAATGAATGTGTTTTAGATCCATTCACTGCTACAATTGGTCTTAATGATGGATCTTTTACATCTTTATGCACCTTAGGAATTCCAAAAATTGATGGTATAATAGGCATATCCATCCATAGGAAATTGCAGGTGTCAATATCTATATCTTCTAACAATAATTCCTTTAAGGCAAAATCTATCTTAGAATAAGCTATATTAATTTCATTTATTGAGACTGTGGTGTAGGTTTCTTCTTTAGCAAATATTTCTTGCATTTTATCAAAGTATAGTATACTATCCATAATAACCATACCACTTCCCGTTTCAGACCTGATAACCCTAATATTCCTTTTTTTTTTGCTAAGTTCTTCCAACAACTGTCTTTCTTCTAGGAGAGGTTTGATCCCAGTCTTACTTTTCTAAGCATTTCCCTTAACTTCCTTTCTATAACAGATTCAAACATTTTCAATTGATGATGTAGAGGGAGGTTATAGGTACTTTTTCTCCTGCAACTCATGTTTTCCCTCCCTACTTTCACTTCTTCTGAAAATATTAACTCTAATAAGTAACTTACGATCTATTAGCAACTTACTTATATCACATTTTTTCTTTGGAATAAGTTTCAATCCTTTCATGAATAAACTAAAATAAGTTTCATTAAGCTCTATGATACTATAATTAAAAATATCATAATTCTGAAAAGAAAACATATAATCTTTCTGCACAATCTGATTTTCCTTGTTGTCTGCTATAGACCTACATTTTCTATATTATGTTGCTTCTTTGTCCTCTCTTTCTATCTGTGCTGTCCTTGCCCACTTCCCCTGCTGTAATAGTAATAGGCTAGTGGTCTGCTTTTTATCCTTTTTGATCTTCTTAGGGGGAGGAAATTCTAAAGGGTCATTTACATTAAAATTCTCTACATAGTCCCTCCTATCAAAATTATTTTCTTTTTCATGGTAAGTTCTAATTGGTATACCATAATCTGCTCTGTAATATTCTTTTCTTCTGTTATACCTATCTTTATCAGGTCTATATTATATCATCGAAAGCTTAAAAAAATGAACGCTGATTGATTGACCTAATTTAAGCAAAAGCTTACAATCTCGAACTGTCAGATCAGCGATTTTTTTCTCAGGGAAAAAAATCGCTGATCCAAAACACATACACACAACACAAGCACACCAAACAAACAGAAATCCACACACATACACCTAAAATCTGATACCTAACCCTACACTAAACTATGCACACACCACTAACTATCCACTTACCTTAACCCAAACCCTAACCCTAAGGTCCGTCACTATCGCACACTCACCTCACCATCTCCATAACCCTAACTCACTTAAATCCGCCCTAACCCTCATGTCCACTCAATCGCACACACACTTAACCCGAGCCCTAACCCTAACTCACCTAAATCACCCTAACACTCACATCCACACAATCGCACACTTACCTGAATCAAACCGGTAACTTTCCACCATAACACTGAAAATACCGAAGCAACAGAAACGGACAACCGAATTCTTTCCCTAGGAAAAAATTCGAGTTTCTTCTGCTTCGATATTTTGCAGTTTTGTGAAAATAAGTTTGATCAATCAGCATTCACTTTTTTAAGCATTTGAGGATATAATATAGACCCTCTTTATCTGGGTTAGCTCCATCTTATGTTTGTTTTTGAAAATAATTTTCACTAAATAACTTAGACTTGGGATAACTCCTGTTGTCTTTGTATTCTAATCTATCCTTCTCCAATTTGTTACTCTTTCTTCTTACAATGAAGGCACATTTTTCATCTATCTTTTCCCTAATGTTAAAATATTTACTTTTTTTCCTCCATGTGAATAATAAATAATTTGTTTTCTTCTTGTTAACACTCTCTAAAAAATAAATCCATTTCTTTTTCATTTTGTTTAATTATGGATTTTATTATAGAAAAAACACAGTTATCAAAAATTTTAAGCAGCTCTTTGAGAAAATCTGATCCTTCCATCACATTATTCTGGCATTTGTATACCCTGAACCCTTTAAGCACAACTTCCTTTTGCAGACATTCTTCTAAATATTTATTATCTAAATTATGAATTTTATACTTGAACATATTATCATATAATAATTTCAAGTTAAAAGTATATGCATTGTCATTATCAGCCTCTAAATGTTCAGTGTGGATAAATGAATAATCGTTATCAGTTAACTATTTACCCCAGTCAAAGTCCGCATTCACTAAATTATATTTGTCAACTCACTGGGCTCCTTTAATAATTTTAGAGTCACCTTTTTGTTGAAATATTGGTCTTTGTTCTTTTGGTCTTGCCCCGTCATTCCACTTTTTATCTGGTACACCTTCTGTCTGATCGTCCGATTGCAACCAGAACATCCATGATAATACACTTGGTGAAACTAATAAATAATTATCCATTTCACTAACTTTTCCATTATCATAAACAAGAACTTCCTTTTCCTGCCCATGCTTTCATACTTTCATCAACATATCTTGGTTGCCAGGCAATGTATAGTCTATCCCACCAGCTGAAAAGTAGGAAATTAGGGTGGCACGGTAGACCCATATATGTATATCCTCTTCATTTCCTCTCCACTTGCAGCAGTTGGGAACAGAGCTACTAGTGTGCTTGACCGAGAAACAAGGAAATTCAACTGGTGAATCCTGCAGTAAATGAAGGCATAAGCAGGGGTGTGAAAGAAAGATGTAATGGTGTTCAAATGAACAACAACTAATCAGCAAAGAAACACAAACTGGTGACTCTAAACAAGGCACCTATTAGTGAAATGAAATGTGGGTTTAGCAGTGGAGGGGACTGAAGAGGTTTTAAAGACATCATGGACTATTCCTTTCATTTTACTGACATTAATGTGAACAGTGAACATGGTGAAGCTGTTGTAATTAACAAAGAATGTTTAACTTTGAAAGCAATGACTTTTAAACTTGAAAAGTTGTTGTTTAAATATAAAAGTTTGCAAACTGATCACAGTTTTATCAAGGAATGTTTGAAAATGAAAATTGTTCCACAGGGGTTAATATTTTTTAAGTGTCCTTTTGGGATTGTGTACAATACTGACATTATTAGGGAGTTTGGGGGTTTCTTTGACAAATGCGGATTCAAGTTAATGAAAATGATTCTTAAATGTAATGAAAATATGATTAACCTGCTGAAAGAAGAGGTGGATATACTTAACAGTGATATATTGAAAGAGTTATTGTTCCCTGAATTTGAACAGTTGTATCATTGTATTTTAATTAATGTAGAGAAAAAAAAAAATATATATATATATATATATATATATATATATATATATATATATATATATATATATATAGCCCCAAACCATCAGGACACACTAAGCAGGGAGAAGGGAGGGGGAGAGGGAGGGATGTAGGTTTCCACATGTTCCTTTCACCCCCTAGATATGAATCCAACTACTTACAAAATAAAAGGGGAAGGCGGGATGAACTTGACTCATTTTCTGCCCCTAATATGGATTTTGTTCCACTGAGGTGTTTTGAGAAGTTAGTAAACAAGATGAGAACCAACCTGGAGTCTGGACAGGGGTAGCAAGCCCAGGGGTATACAGAACTCCAAGCAGGGGTGAGGAGGAAGAGGAATGCATAAATTATGACAGGAATGGTATAGTTGGGCAATTTAGGGATTTTAAGATTTACAATTACACTGACAGAGAGTTAGTGAAAGAACATTTTACTTTGTTTTTGAAAGGGTTAAAATGTGTGCCCAGTTTTAAGGCTGACGTAGCACAAACTTTTCTTGACCTTAAATTATTTTCAAGGAAAGTTAATTTGATTATATTTTTTAAGGAAAATGAGGTTAGGAAAAATTTAAGAAGCAGGGTTAGTGAGCTTAAAAGAAACAGTACTTTCAACCCACCCCTCCACCCAGTTTTGCAGGTATTTGAAAAATGTTTAACTGGGGACATTTACGAACAGGTTTGAAAGGACTCTAGCCCCTCTTATAATATTACTAAAGAGGAAAATAAAACACTTCAACTTTTATGTAAAGACAGTGGGGTAAGAGTTATGAAGCTGGATAAGGGAAGGGGTGGTGTTTTATGAGACTGAGGCTTACAACAATGCCATGACCATCCTTTGGACTAGTAATGAGACTTATACCCCAGTTTCAACTAATGAGATATCTATTGCTTTTCAGAGAATTGACTCACACTTAGAAGAGTACTTAATAGTTGGTAGGATTAGTGTGGCTACTTACAGTTTTTTGGTACAGGTTAACCCTATTATACCTAACTTCTTTGGAATACCAAAAATTCACAAATCACTTGAATTCCACCATTTGGGCCTATAGTTTTGGCTAGTAGTTCTAAAACCCACCCACTATCAGTATACATAGACCACAATGTGAAGAAAATAGTTTTTAATACTCCACACCTGATACGAAATTCATGGGATTTTTTGAGTAGATTAAAACCTTCCATTTGGAAGGAAGGTCTGATTTTTTGACCATTGACGTAAAAGACTTGTTCTCAGTCATCCCCAAGAATGAGGGACTCATTTTTTTCCATGAATCCCTTACTTTTCAACCCATACTGTCAAAAGAACTAGTTAACTTACTAGTTGAATTAATGGAAGTTATTCTTGAGAACAACTACATTCACTTCCAGGGTGAATATTTTCAGCAAGTCACTGGAGTAGCGATGGTGGCATGATGTGCCACTTATGCAAATCTTGTTATGTTGGGATAGGAAAGGCAATGTGTTCTTAATAGTACCGTTTCAAAATTCCTGCACTTATATGTGAGGTATTTGGATGACATCTTTATTTTGTGGGATGGCGACCTCAAGGGAATACCCAGATTCCTGGAGTACCTAAATGGTTGCACCACATATTTTAAATTTACATGACTGGAACAAGGACAGAATTAACTAACTGGATGTAACTGTGTCACACATCATTGGAGGATTTAAATCTAACATCCATAGGAAGGATAGTTGGTGTAACAGCTATTTTCACTATGATAGTTGTCATCCCCAATTTAAAAAAAGAAACCTAGTGAAGGGTCAAGCTATTAGGATAGCTAGGATGACAGCTGACCGGAATGAACTGGGGATAAAATTAAATAACCTTAAAGAAATGCTCACTAACAGTGGCTACCCTAGTGAACTTGGCACCAAAATTGTGGAGGACGTTCTCAATGGATGGGCTTTGTAATATGTATTTGTCCATATTAGTTAATCTATACTGTTTCATATAATACTTATTTATCATTAGTATCTTTTTCCTTTTAATCCCCCTTTTAAAATATATACTTTTAAATATTAAATATTATGTTTTTAACAATAGAAATAAATACGGCATATTTAGTTGTTATTATTGTCTGAATTAATTTGTAAGTTATTGAGAGTTTCTGGCAAATACAGATTTACATATTGTTTAGAGGGATTTATATAGACATTATACACATAGGCACATGGTACAGACAGCCTAATCTGCTCCTGATCACTTATAAAATTATATTTATTGATTTATCTATTTATTCATTTGTTTATCTATTAATCTTAAAAGTTAATATTTCATGTGTATTTTTTATATATTTTTATATATATATATATATATATATATTTTTTTTTTAACACCTTTGATATATATATTTTTACATAATATTATACATCAGTTTTTTATATATATTTGCACATCACATCGAGTTTTGATTCTATACTTTTTAACTAAGCCTATATGAAACATGAAATGCTGTTTTGCACATATATTATATATATTTCATATATATACATACGCTAGTACTAAATAACACTATACTTGCAAACATACAGGTTTATATTACTTGTAATGCATTGTTAACGGAAAGGAGATGCTAGTTGTGACGGTTACAGAGCCACACTCAAGCTGCTCCTTAGGTTCTCTTTTCATTAGTTATATACATATATTTTTCTTGGCGGATTTTGACTAGCCATAGAGTACTTAGTTACACTAGTGGCCTTTCAACATAGCATACAATGTTCAGGTAGCATATCTTAGTCCAAGTAAGCATCCAGAGCCTTTAAGCTACATATATTCTTCATATATTCTTCATACATATATTTTTTACTTTTTAGCGATATATGTTTTGTTGGTTAGGAGAGTTGCTTTATGGAGGTATTTTATATTCTATACATTTTTTCTATACACGCAATCAGTTTATGGTTGGTCACCACTGTTTATTTATTTATTTTTCATAGTAACCTAGCTTTCTGTGCTGATGATAACGCGATGAATGCAATATGTTACTTTGTTACCAACTTTTACATGTACATATTATGCTTTACTATTACTATGATTCTGTAAACTCGTCATTGATTTTATACATGTGCTTTTACATGTACATTTTAAATGTTATCAGTGTATTTTGATTTTATATGTTTAGAGTGAGTTTTTAGATAGATATTTTCAATGTTTTTCTTCAGAGATAGTAAATGTTTTATGTTTGAGTAACAGTTACTATCTGAAGCAACAGCTTTTCTGTTTTAGGTAATGACTATTATGTAAATTGGTTAATTAATTAATAGATACAATTATATATCAATTAAATGCACTATATAAGCACTTTTTTAGCTACAGTTATTTAGATCTGAAGAAGCGTACAGTCTAGTATGTGAAAGCGCTCATCTCTTCTGTTTTATATTCAATAAAGAAGAACTGTTTTTTGCTGCATAATCGTGGTGGTCCTTATCCTTGTGTTTTTCTACCAAGAATGAGGGACTAAATTTTTTCCATGAATCCCTTACTTTTCAACCCATACTGTCAAAAGAACTAGTTAACTTACTAGTTGAATTAATGGAAGTTATTCTTGAGAACAACTACATTCACTTCCAGGGTGAATATTTTCAGCAAGTCACTGGAGTAGCGATGGTGGCATGATGTGCCACTTATGCAAATCTTGTTATGTTGGGATAGGAAAGGCAATATGTTCTTAATAGTACCGTTTCAAAATTCCTGCACTTATATGTGAGGTATTTGGATGACATCTTTATTTTGTGGGATGGCGACCTCAAGGGAATACCCAGATTCCTGGAGTACCTAAATGGTTGCACCACATATTTTAAATTTACATGACTGGAACAAGGACAGAATTAACTAACTGGATGTAACTGTGTCACACATCATTGGAGGATTTAAATCTAACATCCATAGGAAGGATAGTTGGTGTAACAGCTATTTTCACTATGATAGTTGTCATCCCCAATTTAAAAAAAGAAACCTAGTGAAGGGTCAAGCTATTAGGATAGCTAGGATGACAGCTGACCGGAATGAACTGGGGATAAAATTAAATAACCTTAAAGAAATGCTCACTAACAGTGGCTACCCTAGTGAACTTGGCACCAAAATTGTGGAGGACGTTCTCAATGGATGGGGTACTAAATACACCCCCCTTTTGGGACTGGGGCCTGATACAGAAAGCACTCAGGATTCAGAAAAAGAGTTTAATAAAGCATTTATTATGGAGTTTAACCATTTTACCAAACCTTTGAGTGATATACTATAAGCTAATTGGAGCATTTTTAAAATCAGTAAAGATCTAAGTGAAATAGTTGGTGACAAGCCGAGTTTCACCTACAGGATAGGAAAGAATGTTGAGGAACTCTTTGAGGATGATCGTCTGAAAAATGGAGAAGTGTGAAGGGAGACAACACCTTGTGGAGCATGCAACTTTTGTTCCTACATCACTGGTACATAAAATCAAACCTTAGAAAATGGACTGCAGAGTAAAATCTATTTCAAAAAAGGTAAGTATGCAACCTCTAAACTGGTATATTTAGCAAAATGTGGGAGCAGCCCAAGATTTTACATAGGCAAAACAGAGAGGGTGCTCAAAGATAGAACTTATGAGCACCTTTACAACATAAGAACAAGAAAGGAAACTAGTGCCTTATATAAACACACATGTGAGTGTGTCAAATTTGGGGGCTTCAAGTTTGGTATCTTGGATATAGTGAAAAAGAACCCAAGAGGAGATGACTGGAAATTAACATTAATAAAAGAGGAGCTGATATGGCAGCTTAGGTTAAAAGCTACCTTCCCCCCGGTCTGAATGAATATGCATCTGTTAAACCCATTTTAAGGGAAAAGGCAGCTATTATAGGATGAATGAAGACTTAAATAATATGTTTTGGTTCTGTAATTCTTGGTATTATATGCATAAATGAAAAATGTATTTATTATTTTTAACTTTTTAAATTTGTGGAAAAGGTTATGATACTCAAGCTTGGTAAACATTTTTTTATTAACACTATCCCCGGGATTCATGAAGCTTGCGCCAGGCGCAGGCATAGCGTAGGCGGTATAATGCAAAATATGGCCATCGAGCGATTCAGGTACGATCCAATTCCACGTGCACTACCGGCGTACGCCAGAACTGCGCAGCCCCTGGCGTAGGCATGCTAATCACCCCATGTGCAGTGTCGCACCATGCAAATGAAGGCATATAGCGATTCATGAAGTGGTGCAGGCGTAGCGTAAGCCCACGGAAATGTAAACCAAAAAACACGGTTTACATTTTCCCAAACAGAACATCGGAGCTATGGAAGAGGGCCAGACCCAGGTATCACAATGTTAACATATGCCAATGGTGAAATACACAGCCAATGGCATATGAAAAGATGCACAACACATAAATAACAACATTTAATGTCATGTCCACAGTAACGCACAGCACAACCGCAGGGCATGTGTGCGGAAGCTGTAACATAAAGAAATAATATAAAAATGTCATAAAATCGCAACGTAATAAAAATCAGGTTAACAGCATAATACACAATGGTAGGCATGGAACACCACAACCAAGGTGCAAGGGTTGCTAAGGGCCTGCAATAGTGTTCGGCGCAGTAACTATGGGCAGGATTCACGAAGCCTCCGTGTAAGAGTTATAACTCATATACGGAGGCTGCAGTTAAACGGAGTGATGTCAGCATGCTCTGCATATTCATGAGAGCATGCTGAATCACACCAAAGGCTAACATGGTCCATGTAAGACAGTAGGGGGTGTGTCCGTAGGCCGTGCCCTGTAAGCGGACACGCCCGCAGAAGAGTAAAGGTGCCCAAAGTAAACACCCACGCCAGAGTCCATGGAAATGTGAATAAACACAACACACCACATGTCCCCACAGACTACGAACATAAAATGTACAAATGAACATCACATAATTTTTTTTTAAATTGTAAAGATGTTTAACCGTGAGTGCGCTCGTTTGTGCAGGCGTGCCCGTAGCGCAGCTACAGTTAGCAGTCACTGGGAAAGCATATAAGAACTAAATATGCAAAGTAAGCCAAGAAGCAATAGCGTAGCGGTAGAAATGTTGGCTGAAGAGCAGGCATTCATGATTCGAGCCCCCACAACACCAATTTTTATTTTTAGCAAAATAAGCACGAAACAAGTCCCTGACAAATATGTACACATAAAATCACATTTTATGTAAAATGTGATGAAATAGCCCATTTATATTGAAGAAATGTGAGGTAACAAAGCAATAAAAAATGCCAGATGTGCCCATAGCTGAGCTACAGTTTAACAGGGTGAGTGCATCTGCCCGTAGGTGAGCAGTGGTTTAACTGGTGCAAAATGAGTGCCCGTAGCTGAGCAGTGGTTTAACATGCTGAATCTATGTGCCCCTAGCTGAGCTGAGTGTAATATGCGTGCTGATAGCCAAATGAGGCTTAAACCAGCATACCCCATTTGCGCGGAACTGCGCACCACGCAAACAAGCTAACCGACGGGCAACGTTGAGCAAGCCGTATCAAAACTGCCTTTACACAGACACACCCCTCAGCTTGTCTAGACAGTCATAAAAAATAAAAAGTAGTGGCCAGGTTCGAACCCAGGATACTATACACCATAGTCAAGGTACCGAACCACTAAGCCATGACAGCAGTAACTATAAATGCAATAATAGCTAATATATAGGAATGAATACAAACTGGAGCATGACAATGCAGGTTTACTGAAGTTGATACAATTCCAAAATGGCCAATCACAGATATGTGCGGGAAAAACGGACTATATAAGCCCCATAGGCGGGAATACACAGCATAAACGATTGTAGAACTGAACTGCAGCCAGAATGACAGGAGTAGGAGAGGGTAGTTGCTTTCGAGCACAGAGGTGGGGCATTGAGGAGTCCAGGTACATGGTCTGGCTCCTAGTCCACAATCATGAGGCCCAACTCATGCAGGGCCAGGTCCTCTGGGGAGCATACAGGGCTGAGGCGTGGGACCGGTTGGCTCATGATCTCACCAGTGCCACAGGGATTCCAAGGACTGGTGAGCAGATCCGTCACCACCATGAGGACCTGAAGAGATGCAAGCAGGACCAACTGAACCTTTGGATCCAGGAGGCCCGGCAAATGCCCAACGCCCCACTACTGAGTAAGTTACATTTAATTATGTATGTAAGAAATTAAACTAGCTGATATTATGGAGATGTGTATTCCAATATTACTTCATTTATATTACAGCTGCAGGTGTCCGTTCTGCGAACCACAGAGCATATGGCGATAGGCTGGTGCGGTTGCGCCACCAGGCAGGTAAGTAATCCACTACCAGTAACTGTAAAGAAATATAAAAGTATGACAGTCAGCAAAAGAGTGCAGTGTAGTCACTAAGGAATAAAATGTGCAAGTAACAGTGTGAAAGTTTTTGCAAGTATTGCTTGATTACAAAAGTGTGTTGCAGCCTGTAAGCCAAACAGAAAAATGAAAATGTCTGACATAAATTCTGAAATAAAAATGCCCCACCTGTAAGAAAATAGTACACAACCTGCAGCAGGCTGAAAAGTATAGCTGCAGAAGATGATGAAATCACATGTGTGAAAATATATCCCTGTTGAAATACTGAAACATGACAGAAATGAGACTGCTGGAAAGGATTGTAATAACTACAGGTAAAACATGTCAATAAAGCCTAGAAGTAAGTACCATCCTGAATAGTAAAATGAAAACAAGTGAGAGAGTGTGAGAATGTGTCATGAATCCAGCAATACAGTAGTAATAACCCCTGAATAAAGTATACTGCAGTCAACACAGAATGAAATGCATGTGAGAATCAAAACCAAGCAGCGAAATCTGTTCAAAGTGTTGCTGCATCTGGAATGTGTATCCCAAAATCTGGATATGTTGCTCTCAGTCTGCAATATGCAGATAGTATGATTGTCTGATATACCAAACATCCTCACTTGTCTATAGCTATATAAAGCAAATGTAGCAGGATGATGTAGCTGAACAAAGCTAGATATGAATGTGTATGAAGAACAATAAAATGTATATTGATGTTGCAGTAACAGTCCTATCACCAAGTTGAAATAGTTATCATATAGGAAACTGTAGTTAGAACAGTAGTGTGTATATATGTGCAGCTATTACAAATGTGCAGCATATGTATTGGTATTTGAAGGTGTTAATATTATTTTCTTCACCCCACCCTATAACCACATATAACCCATTCCACGTGAAAATGGTATGTGCAATCACAATTAACACCCCTGGACGTTTGTCCTGTTGGGTCATATATATTTGCATGTCCATTGATGCATCTGCCCTGTTTATACATCCAAACCTGATGGCCTGTTGCCATCAATCCACCCTGCATGTTGTTGGACTGTGTATTGCTGTTCAAATTATGCATGTGTTATGCTCGCTGTTCAATGGTGTGAATATCTGGGTGTTTGGTTAATGAGAATACTAATGCATGCTGTTACAACTAATTGTGAATGGTATTATATGTCACTAACCCAAACTGTCATGACATAATGCAAAACATAGGACGACAGGGAAGGCGGGTTCCAGCGGACCCACCTCTCCCACCTCAGCTGGTGAGTGCACCTGGCACTAGTGCCCAGTCTGGACCCTCCTCCGGTGGCCCTGTGCCACCTGTGGGTGGAAGCACTGCAGGGGATGGGGCTCGCCCCCCCTCTGCAAGTGTGGCTGGAGGAGAACCACCACTCACCCTCCGTAGTGTCCGGACTGTGGTGCGTAGGGAGATCCGGGACTCTGTTCTCGAGCCCCTACGCCAGCTTGAGGCACAGGTGGCACAACTTACGGGCATGCCTGTTGCCCGGCCTACACAGCCCCCAGCACAGCCCCGTCCTGGGCAGTGAAGGAACAGTGGCAACTGCCTATGGGTGGGGATATCAGTTCCACTGTTGCCATCTGTGGGCTCATGGGCTCTGGATATCCAAACCTCCGTCCCCGTCAATTGTGTAACCCCCCCACACGTGTCATACACCGCCCCTGTATGCGTCTTGTTTGTCTTGTCTGTTTACCTACCTAACATACCTCCCCAGCTGTACCGACTTCCTTCTCCTGACATACCACTCTCACCTGAAAAAAAAAAAGGGCACTCTGTACCCACAAAAAAATTACGCCCCATACATAGCTGCCCATTCCACACACATGTCTGCTGGACATGGAAACTATCAATTACAATTGGCTGTACAACAAGTATTATTGTTGTCCTGACAGCTCTCTCAGGGGTGGAAGGTTCCAAATGTCACACCAAATTACATACATATGCACAGCTGTTGCTGATGAAGAAATGGCAGCTATGGGCCTTACCTACATCCCTCCTGCAAATTCCAAGCTTGTTTCCCTACTGTCTTACCCTCTTTGTGACCCCTTTTTCACTACTTTCCTGTCTCCCCATTTTCATTTCTTTCAAAGAAAATAGCGCGGGTGTGCGCCAGAGTAAGCACTGTTAAGCGGTTGTAAGTGGGTGTGCGCATGTGTGCGCAGAGCTAACCGCCAGTGCGCATGCGTGAGCTCCACATAAACCAGCGCTAACCTGGTTACAGCTGCTTAAAAGTGCCTTAGTCACTTTGATTGACAGGTCCTGTACTCAGTTCAAAAGCAAAATAAAATCCCACTGTCAGTCTCGAACCCAGGACCTTGGAAATTGTAGTTTGTATGACCTAACACTAAGCCATGACTCTTATACAAGAACATTGTGCTAAAATAAATATAACATGTAATAGTAGGGATGAATGTAAAGGGAATATAGGATGTGTAGTACCCAAAGCATGTCATGTAGAATTACTGTCAAAACTACTGGATTCCCATAATAGTAGTGTGTGAACAGAAACAGCCATGCTAGTTGGTAGCTTGTAGGTAATAATGTCAGATAATGTACATATATAAATGTATGTATATGTACATATATATATATATATATATATATATATATATATATATATAAATATATATCTATATATAGTTGTAGGTGTCATTGTGCATACACACTTACTACAGGGAACAGGAGAGAGGAATGGAGAAATGTGAATCTACAACACAGCCTGAATCATGAGAGAGATACTAACCTTTACACTCACAGAACAGTGTCCACAGCATACCAGCATGGTCCCTGCCCTTACAATCTGAAAGGGCAATGCCTATCTCACATACCCTTTTATAGCACTGACCTGAAATCACAGTGAGAACTGCAATCAGTACACAACTGGCTGTATGCAATTAGCAAATGCTGGCATACAATTGGTGCAGAGGCCATCACATGGACCTATGCAGATACCTACAAAAGCATCCTGTACTAACACTCCACACATGCAATACATTCATTGCACTGCCTGGAAGCAGACAGAGGGAGAGAGAAAACTGAGAGAAAAAAAAACCCTACACACTGTGACTCTGTGACTCTAAGCTGTCAGCAGTGACAGTAGCAGCAGGAATCAGAAGCAGTGGTAACGCAACCAGCTGCGACAAACACAGGTAATGCAAAGTAGCAGGTTAATAGTGTGCATACTGTGAACCCTCCAAATGTGTCATAGGTCTGTATCTATAGGTATGTACATGTGATATGTTGTGTGTACGTAGTTCCACCAAAAGGGGATGACTATACATTACATGTCAATCAGTGTTAGGCCATGATCCTGGCAGCAGTTGTCTGTGCGTTGCCCTCAGCAATGGCTGTAGTGACTGCTTTGAAAGGTCAGCCAGGTTCAAAAGGCAGGATCAGCCCATCACAAAGGCACACTGGCTGGGAACAAGTGTCTGCAGGTACCCAATATCACTGCATATGCATCCCATACTGCATAATTCCATAGCTTAGCAGACCAGGCCGGTTATGCATATGATGTGGTAGTTCCCAGGGTCAGTCGAGGTGCCTCCTTAGTGGTGTGGGACCACTGTCGCTGTATGCCACTGTCCAGGTACATATCCTGTAGTACGGCCAAGATACATTATCAGTGTTATATGCATTTGTATGTCCTCTTGGAGTGCAGGTAGCACACATCCAGGGATACCATGAGGTCACAGTGATGCTGTGTGTTCTGCTCTGCTGAGGGCGGCCCTCACCTGGACATGTGAGATGATAGGGAGGTTACATACAGCTGTGATAACTATTTCAATTGGTGGGGGAGAAGGAGGGGGTATACGTGCACCGAACCTGTCTGCAAGACTGTTGCCAATATCTGTGTATTTGGTGAATGTTAAGTAGGTGTGTATTAACACAGAGCATATCTGAGGCATCTGGTCCATATGTGTAACATAACTGAAGAAGGCCTTGTGGTCATCCATAGTGTTTGTGGCCATTTCCCTCCCAGAGACTCCTGGGGACTGAGCTCTCTGAACCCAGTAATGCCATACCCTGTCAGGTGGCATGTCATATATACTACATCCTGGACAAACTTCAACCCCAATCCCTGCTGCTACTATTGATAAAACCCCTGAAGATGTTTCTGGTAGTTTTGACCAATTCTTTACTGAGACATTTCAAGCCCTAGCTAGCCATCTACCTCCTAGCTCCCCTGGTCCTGAAAGTAGCACCCCTAGAAACCTACTTGCATTCAGCTTCCAACCAGTCACCACTTCACTTATCCGTACCTTGATTGAAAAAGTAAAACCCACTACACTTTCTGCTGATCAACTCCCAGCCGAGTACCTACATAGATCAGCTGATACTATTGCTTACCCTGTCTCAAAACTAATCAAACGAATCATGGTAGAATCTAAATTTGCCACCATCTGGAAAATATCCTATGTAATCCCACTTCACAAAGGAGGCAGCTCTATGGAATTCTCCAATTATAGGCCAATAGCTATACTCTCTCCACTTGCAAAGATTATGGAAACTTTATTCATAGACAATTCATGCACCACCTAATCCAAAATCGCCTTATGGCAGACACTCAGCATGGCTTCCGTCCTCATCACAGCACTACTTCAGGCCTCCTAGCCTTTACTAACACCATAAACCATACTTGCAACACTAATTATATATCCTCAGCCCTCTTTTTGGATCTTTCCAAGGCATACGATATGGTTGATCACCAACTTGTAATCCACACCCTGCAAACATTCTTTCTAGATACTGGAGCCTTCCAATGGTTTCAATCCTACCTGCATGGTCAACAGCAGGCTGGCCTCTGGCAGAACAAACTATCTAACCTTCTACCTAACACCCTCAGAGTACCACAAGGCTCTATACTAGGGCCCTTGCTGTTCTCCATCTTCATTAACGACCTTTATACTGTCATCCCAAAAGTCAGCTGTATCCAATATGCTGATGACTCTACTCTGATTTGCTCAGCCACATCTCCAGTAGAGTTATGGTCAGCTACCCAGACCACCTTTAATACAATAGAAAACTGGCTTTCTGAACATTGTCTGATCCTAAATCCCAAAAAACTAAACTGCCGTTATTTCACCAACACGTAGGTCTACCGCTTTCACCTTTACCATAACATCAAATGATGGCACAATAATCTCCCCTGGCCCATCTACTAAACTATTAGGTGTCATCATAGACAATAATCCCAAATGTGACCTACATGTTAACCAAATTATCAAAACCATCAATAAAAAACTAGGGTCACTTTACAGAATAGAAGCCTTCCTAACCCCTCCAGATAAAATTGCCATAGCTTGCTCACACCTTCTTTCAACCCTTCTGTATGCATCCCCTCTACTCTCGAATATGAACAAGACTGTCCTTAACAAACACTCATTTTGCTACAACCACATTGCCAGGGTTGCCACTGGGCTGCCTTTTAGGACACATCATTGCATCAATCTAAATCAGCTTGGTTGGCTTGAACTACCCAGCCTAATCCAGTATAACCAACTGATTATGGCCTATAAAATCCTCTATAATCCGGACAATACTCCTGCACTTCAAATATTATCACCCCCTATAACAATCCTAGACCGCTTCGATCCTCTAACAAACTACTAATTCAGACTAGCAAATTTAATAACACAGCCGTTGATCCTCTCTTTGCAAACTCTGTAAGTAGATCCTGGAACTCAATTCCAGCTGATATTACCTTACTTTCCACCTTAGGTCAATTTAACACTAGACTCAAACAACATTTGTCACTTAACTGGCTATGTCAATGTATCAAGCCTGGCTAACTCGAATGTGTAAAATCTGTTAACCAGTTTACTGTGTAATTTAATTTAATCCTGACTTGTGCTCAGGACTAACTTTAACATGTGGAACATGTTTAACTTGCTTACTTATATAATCTCTGTAAATAATCTGTTTGTAATATGTAATGCTGGTATTATGTAATGCTGTATCTGCTTACCCTTGGAGCTTTTCTCCCCGGGCCTCCACTAAAACTGGACATGCATCCAGTCGGACTATCCCGGTCAACAAATGTAAGATAAATAAATAAATAAATAAAATATATTACAGTGACTACACTACAAGTCAGACATTGACACGCACTGACAGCATGCTGAACACACTGGGGCATACGTGGGGACTCAGAATAGCATCCTGCCTGAGCATCACACACCTCCACAGCTGGCACACAGGCATATGTTCCATCGGAACAGAGCACATGCCACACATGGCACACACATCCTGTGTGCCACACACTCACAGCCTGTAGGGCTACACAACACACCTGCTACAGACGTGTCAGGTACCTGTCTTGGGTGCTGCACTGGGGTCCCGCTCAACAGGCTGTATCTGGTGAAGGTCACAGTGATATGCCTCAGGGGCACTATGGTCCACCACAGAACACATGCATACAGGTCAGTCAGAGGCATGGACACATATGACTCACTCATTGACCATGCCAGTATGGCTGACCTGAGACATACCACCCTGGACTACATGATAGGAAACATAGAATGGATCTCTCAGCATGTGGCACAGGCCAGTATGAGCCTGATCTTGGTTGCCAACATACCCTCACCAGGTATGCTACCACTATATGTGGGAAGGGTGTTGTATGTCTACATTATGCTCAGTCTCCAATGTCATTCATAGGGTATCCGCTGGCTGTCAACATGTGCTTAGATGCTAGGGAAGCCACAATGATGTGCAAGGGTCATCTTGCACGTGACACCCATGGCCCGATGTATATTGGCAAAGCTCCTTGATACACACATACTGCCTTATGCTGCAGGACACGGTTTACATAGCCACCTCCGTGGGTATCACACAGGTTAGGACACTAACAGTGCTGCTACACAACAACAGCAGTGTACACCGCAATGTCTGTGCAGGACCAGATTCCTGATTCATGGCTCACAGGTGTTACCCATCACTGACAGGTTATGCCCAATACCATGCCTGTCGTCCCCTATACATGTAACACACATGGACAGGGGGTGGTATCCCAAGGCACCACAGATACACACACCTCCAGGTTGTTGGCACAGCATAAAGCATCAGGGCCTAATCATGTGCAGCTAACAGTGTGTCGGACTGCCATCTGGTTCATAGCCTGGCACACACAACCCTCCCATACACAGGAAGACCACCTATCCTCCATAACAACACTGGCAATATGACAGTCTCAAGAACTGTCTTTATATGGCTGGACTGCATCCAGCCAAACATTGTGCATGAGCATTACTGTAGCTACAACACACTAGTTGAAGGGTTCACAGCATGTGGTCATTGAATTGCAGTGGAATGACATGTTACCACTACCACAACAGGTGGGAACATGCAGCACCTGTACATTCACTACATGTACACTATATGGCCCAGACCAGATGTGTATCCCCTGCTGTAGGTATTTTACCATATACACCCACACTGTATAGACACATACCACGTGCGGACCCTGCACAGTAAGACACAGTCACATTGGTATAAATTGCAAATACCATTTATCCACTCGAGGCATGTGTCAGACATGGTAACTACTGCAGATCACAGGTATTTATGTGTATGTGTCACACACATACATCATGTGTGCAATGCCATTGCTGGTTTAGGCAATGGCATGCATTGTTATGTACAAAGACCCACACAAGGTCATAATGTGTGACACAACCACACGTGGCAGTTGTGGGTTACTAAAACATACCTATCTGTACTCTGACAATGGTAATAGACACAGTAGCAGAGTGCACTATTGGCATTACTAACCAACTAGCCCTGTTTGGCTGTGCTGATAGTGTGGTGACATCCCCTGTGTTTACTGGGGGAATATGGAGCATCTGGTGTATTGTAGTATTTGGCAAAAGGATCTGTTGTTTCACACTTGCATTCACACACACCCTATTATCCCCACATACACTTGCCATTTGCAGGATTCATTCTCCTACCTAACTAAGTCATGACACGTGAGAGAGACGCATTAGCGAAGCGCACTATTCGGATTACTAGATAGTTCATCTTCTCTGGCTGTACTTATAAGGTGCTGACATCATCAGTATTTTGAAAGGATAATGTGCATCAGGTAGTGTGATCTCCTGATTGCCAAAACTAACATGATTTTCATACAGAAGTGCACACACACAAACTCCCCACATCCAAACACACACTTGCAGGTTTCAAACCCCTACTTAAATATGTTATGGCACCTGAGAGTGACGCTGTAGCAGGTTGCGCTATTCTGAGCACTGGCAGATGTCACTTCTCCAGCTGTATGTATAGGGTGCTGTCATCATCACTGTTTAGAAAGGATAATGTGCATCATGTAGTGTGATCCCCTGATTTCAAAAAAGCACATGTCTTTCATACAGAATTGCACACACACAAGAGTTCCCACATCCAAACACACACACATGCCATTTACAGGTTTTAAACTCCTACTTAACTATATTATGATATTCGGGAGAGACGCATTAGCAGAGTGCGCTATTCGAATTACTGGGAGGTTTTCCTTCTCCTGCTGTACTTATAGGGTGCTGACATCATCAGTGTTTAGAAAGGGGAATGTGCATCCTGTCGTGTGTTCTCCTAGTTGCCAAAAGGGATATTGTTTTCATACAGACTTGCACACACACGAGCCCCCTCCACACACACTGAGCATTAACAAGATTCAAACCCCTACTTAACTATGTTCTGACACTTGAGATGGATATATTTGCAGAGTGCGCTATTCGCATTACTGGGAGGCTTTCTTTCTCCTACTGTACTTATAGGGTGCTGACATCATCAGTGTTTAGAAAGGGGAATGTGCATCCTGTCGTGTGTTCTCCTAGTTGCCAAAAGGGATATGTCTTTCATACAAACTTACACACACTAGCCCACTCCACACACACTGAGCATTTGCAGGATTCAAACCCCTACCTAACTATGGACTGACACTTGAGACAGATGCATTAGCAGAGTGCGCTATTCACATTAGTGGGAGGCTTTTTTTCTCCTGCTATACTTATAGGGTGCTGACATCATCTGTGTTTAGAAAGGGGATTGTGCATCCTGTAGTGTGTTCTCCCAGTTGCCAAAAGGGACATTTCCCTCACACAGAATTGCACACACGCTAACCCCCCTCATCCAAACACACACTCTTGCCATTTGCAGGATTCAAACCACTATTTAATTATGTTATGACACTCGAATCAGACGCATGAGCAGAGTGCGCTATTCGCATTACTGGGAGGCTTCTCTTCTCCTGCTGTACTTATAGGGTGCTGACATCATCTGTGTTTAGAAAGGGGAATGTGCATCCTGTAGTGTGTTCTCCCAGTTGCCAAAAGGGACATTTCCCTCACACAAAATTGCACACACACTAACCCCCTTCGTCCCAACACACACCCTTGCCATTTGCAGGATTCAAACCACTAACTAATTATATTATGACACTCGAGTCGGACGCATTAGCAGAATGCGCTATTCGCCTTATTGGGAGGCTTCCCTTCTCCTGCTGTACTTATAGGGTATTGACATCATCAGTGGTAATGTGCATCCTGTAGTGTGTTCTCCTAGTTGACAAAAGGGATACTTCTTTCACACAATCTTGAACACACACTAACCCCCTCCACACCCACTGAGCATATACAGGATTCAAACCCCTACCTAACTATGTTATGACACTTGAAACGGGCACATTAGCGGAGCGCGCTATTCGCATTATTGGGAGGATTTTTTTCTCCTGCTGCACTTATAGGGTGCTGACATCATCAGTGTTTAGAAAGGGGAATGTGCATCCTGTAGTGTATTCTCCTAGTTGGCAAAAGGGATACTTCTTTCTTATAGTCATGAACACACACTAACCCCCTCCACACACACTGAGCATGTATAGGATTCAAACCCCTACCTAACTATGTTATGACACTCTAGATGGATGCATTAGCAGAGCACGCTATTTGTGTTACTGGGAGGTTTCCCTTCTCCTGCTGTACTTATAGGGTGCTGACATCATCAGTGTTTAGAAAGGGGAATGTGCTTCCTGTAGTGTGTTTTCCCAGTTGCCAAAAGGGACATTTCCCTCTCACAGCCTTTCACACACACAAACCCCACTCACCCACCCACACACACACAGACAGTGAGCATTTTCAGGATTCAATCCCCTACCTAACTACATTATGACACTTGAGGGAGACGCATTAGCAGAGCGCACTATCCGAATTACTGAGCATTTGTTCTGCACCTGCAGTATTTATAGGGTGCTGACATCTTTATTTCTACAGAGGTATGTACATGTAGTACTACCTGTCAGGTGGGGGATAGCATATATATGCATTTGCAGCCACCTACGTCAGGGTCAGATATGCACATTGCACTGGCAGGTTATGTTCTATACCATGCTTTGTGACCACAGGACCTGTAACACACAACACAACCAGTCCAGAATACCACACCCACATCCAGGACACACACTTAGCTTCACTGGGAACAGTGCCGGGATATGCAGGTGTTCACATACACCATTCCAGTTGTTAACATCAGGTACAGGCATATTGTGTGTGGGAAATACTCAGGCCTCTACCACTTTACCCTACAGCCACTACAATTTGTGGGTCCATGTGCTATGGCAGAACCACACACCACAGCCACATGGGGGAATACATATTGCACCTGTCCATCTGCAACGTGGGTACTCACTGTTCTACACCAGAGGTAGACCACCATTGTTGATATCTGACCATACCCACCTTTCCCTGGACATCCATATCCCATCTCCACCCCCAGGCAAAGTTGTCACTGCACACAAACTGTATTTAGCACAAGCAGACTCTACACTTGTGAAGACTGGGGTGGACGACTTCAGAGGACCCATGCTGGGGGACTATACTGGCCACTCAGCATAATCCTTGACAATTGCATTCTATGAGCATGTGTACGGTTTGCATTGATCATGCTATCCCACATATACCCATGACTGCTCCACAACAAGACACCTGTCAGCTGTACACCAGCCATATATGCACCGTACAACAGACAGAGTGAGCTAATACATTGCAGAGCTGTAGCCCACAGAGGGAGGACATCTGTGAACAGTTCCGGCATGGCACTTCATTCACACATAATCATTACAACACAGTGTTGACAGTGGAATCGTCCAGAGAATGCAGATAGGGCTCCCCTCAGTCTGTTATTGATGGACACCTACTGTCAGAGATCCTCAGCAACCCTCCCCCAGCACATACCGACAACATGGCTGTGGCTTAGCACATTGAATCCCTGGGACCTCCACGGTTCCCCTGCTTGACAGAGGCACAGCTCACTAGCCTCACATGTTGCCTTCTGTGACCTACTTTACAGTGGCACAGTAGCCTACTGTCCTGGGGATGCAGATGCCAAGCACACTCTGGCTGAGCTGTCATTCCCTAGGGCAACAAGCCTAGTATTAACCTCTACACCCATATGTTCAATTGTCGGATGCACAATATTTGTTGTGCTGTTCTACTGTTTGCAGGTCTTTATTGCCATAGCATTCCCTGTTCCTATGACCAACTTGTGTATCTGTGGAAGATGTTTGCATATGACGGCGATCCACTATATCACTTATGTCTCTGTGATCATTTACTGTGTGCACTGGGCAGATTGCTGTGTTGTGGTTGGTTCCTGGGCTGACACATACAAATACCAGATATGTGTGGCCAACTGCTAAACGGAGATATAGCCTAAGTGTGTGAGCATGCCCAGTTCAGCCTTTCCATGGCATGTTGTCTGACATATGCCTCATTTATCAAAGTGTGCGAGCATGCCCAGTGTGAGCTTTCCATATGTTGCACTCTGAGGTCCACAACATATTTGGGTGTGTGTGAACTTCAGCAATATCTCATGTTTATGGTTGTGTGTTGGGTGTCATGTTGTGTACTAACTGGCCAACTGCTTCATGTCTGCCACAACAGGGATTATACTGTGCCTGCAGGGATTGCATGGGATACTTTGCAGACAGTTCTCAACATACTTTCATAATGACCTAACACTGTAGTACCGTATAGTGTACTGGTTCAGCACTTTCACTGTGGTGGACAGTATCCTGGGCTTTAGTCCTATGACTGCTTGACATCTTCATAGTGAGCACAACAGACTGTGTAGGGGCCAGTTGTGCACATATGACCATGTTGCATTATGTTCAGATATGGACTACCTACACCAGGCTCGTCCAACATTGCTAGTGTATTCCACAACATGGGTGGACATTGGAAAACACTAGCAATGTTCCCCAGGCCATTTCTGATGCTAGTCACAGGGTGTGTTTGTCCTTCAACACACATTGTAACTGGAGTTTGCCATGACATATGTCATGGTTAGTATACTGTGCCTCCGTCTACCTCTGACATAACAGTGATACCCAGGGTTAGCCTACCATCTCCCATCCACTCATCAGGATTCCTCTTGAGGGGTGTCGATATGTGACTGTCTGGCTGACCTGTACCAGGAGTTTACTGAAGAGTGGGGGTGCCTTCTGTGTTATGGATCATTCTATACAGCTTGTCCTATGTATGTCAGTGCTGGGGTTCAGGTCTCTCATGTGCATAGCTCACTGCCATTCAGATTGTACAAGGTGCAACATGTTCATTCATTCCAGGTTGGACATGGCTTCATACATCAGGCACAGCTTGCCTGTAGCTGGGCAGTATGGCGGTGTGTGGGGCTGCAGTTTGTTTACTCAGGCAACACATGGCATCTGTTCATGCTCTTTGCTACTCCTGGTGGGGTACTGTTGTGGACTTTACAGTTGATGGAGGTGTCAGCTGCAGTATATCCCACAGGGGCTATTGTAGTCACTTGTGACGCTGATGGAGGATGACTGCAGAGCCACAGTGAGTTCCCCTTATCTACATCTGCCAACCTTCATGTTTGGGTGGGTATATAGTATATGTTTCTGCGAACACTACAGCCACATGTTTGTCCAGTGCAGGATATCTATCACCTTTTGTACCCAGGTCTCACATTAGATGTTAGGTACGTCATGGGTTAACACCTGTGTGGTAATTTGTGGGCACTTACTGTATATCCACGGTGGTTGTCTATTCACAGTTCTGCAATTAGCTTGCTGACATGGCTATGGCTACTGTTGTCTGTTTGTAGGTGGCCCTTTTGTGGGTTGCTTGTGTCAGCTGGGGGTCGGATATGGTGGGCTGTTTGTACTCCTCTGCATACATGTTCAGTCACAGTCCTTCCATGTTGGCCTATACCTATGGGACATATATACAGAACAGGGGGGGGGCAAGACCAGGCCTTGTGGGATGCCACTCATATCTGCTTTGTAGTCTGACATGGATGCAGCATGTCTGACCATGTCAGTTCTGTCCTTGGTCTGGTTTGCAACCCCACTACTGACATATATATTTAAGCTGGTGAACATATCGATACTGAACTCGTACGGTATTGTCTAGAAGCATGTGCACGGTCCAGCTACGCTGGGTGGACCACATTGCCCTCATCAATGACCTTAATGACTGCTTCAAATGGGTCAGACATGTTTAGGGGCAGGATCTGCAGTTACGACAGCCACACTGTGTAGGGTCCAGTATCAGTAGGTCCACAATAGCCTTCTGTCTGCGGTACATATTGATCCTTTCCATAGCTCTGCAGAACAAGCTTGTCAGGATCCTGGGGTGGTAGTTTGGAGTATCCATTCAGGCAACACCTTTGTTGTGATGAACCACTGTTGTTGTATACTGCTCTTTGGGTACATATCCTGAGGTAAGGCTGACATTGGGCAGTAGTGTGATTTGGCATTCCATTATTCTTGGAGTCCATGTTGGCCTCAGCACAGGACACCATCACATACCTTTGCTGCTGTGTGTTCTGCTTTGCAGATGATGGCTGTTACCTCAGCATCTGCAATGTCAGGGGACCATCAGTCTGCTGGGATAGGTATTTTGCACTCTGGGGGGGGGGGTGTTTGCACTGCACCTGACAGGTTGTATGTTAGCAATATGTGTGTGTGTTTGGTATGTTGTTTGTAATATCTGTGTGATTCGGAGCATATCTGTGGATGCCCAACATGGTTCCTACCATCAGTTGGGTAAGCCTTGTGATTATCCTTAGTGTCCTGTACGTTTTGTATCTTCATAGGTTCATGGGTTCATACTAGGCTATACACCCTAGGCCATTAGTAAGCCTAGCCAGAGTGTGTGTGTCTTTCGCCACCCCTTGCTATGTTCTATTATGGCCATTTATGAATTTCTTCACTGTGCCTCTGTCTGGTCGTGACACAGTGAGGACCCCCAGTATCCATGTACGATCATCCATCGACTTGGCAATATTCCTGTTGAGGGGTGTCAGTGAGGGGCTCTGCCTACCATGGATTGGGATCCTGTTTCTGGGTGTGGGGAACCTCTGAATTATGTATATGTCCCTCCAGCACATCTTATTTCATTATGTGTTGAGGCTGACATCTGTGACTCTCACAGCTCCAATGGCTTTGATTTCCTGTGGTGGAGCATGTCCATTACTCCTGTGTTGGACATGGCCTTGTACAACAGACATACAATGCCTCTGTGTAGGCAGTCTGTGACTGCAGTCAGCTGGGGTGTCTACAGCCAGGCAGCATATGACATATATTTCACACCCTTTATCCTGTTGGTGGGGTAACTATGAGGTCTTCCCAACTGCTGCAGGTGTCACGTACGGTACATCCCATATGAGTCATTGTACTAGATTATGGGTCTGATAAGGGAACAGTACAGTGGCACAGTGACCTCTGTTGATGTAGATGTGAATCCTTTCATGATACGGTGTCCAATATCGACAATCTTCCTAGCCACATTGGCATTGTGTGTGTCACATGACAGATTACTGTCGACCTGTGTCCCTAGGTCCCTGATTACTCCTTGCATACATAATGGTTTGCCACCTATGTGGTAATTTGTGTGTACCTTGTCTGGTATTTGGTGGGACATTCATACTGTCCAGTGTCTTCAGGATGTCTGGGTGGAGTTCTTGTGTGTGAGAGTGTGGTCTGTCGCATGCTACAGACTGTACATCAGTTTTGACTACAGTTAGGTGCACATGGGTGGTCTCCGCTGCTTTGTGCATTGTCAGTTACCTGGCCATATGGGTGTCTGTGCTGCACATGGATACTCCCCCTCCTTTGATGTTTTGGTGCAGGTGTTGGGGCCATAACACATGATATGTGGTATATCCTAGTAGTGCTGGTGTGCTATCACTAGGCTTGCAGCAGGCTTCTGTCACTGCACAGACATCGATGTTCTCCATAATGGGAAGTGCCTCAGGGGCATGCATATTGCAGTTTACACATCTGGCATTGATCAGCATTACCCTTATGTTTCCTACCACTTATGTTTTCTAGGGTGGTGGGTAGTCTTTTTGGCCTTGCCTACATACGGCTCTATGGAGGCGGCAAAGGCCTTATCCAGTATCCAGATGCACACGGGTAACAGGTGCAAGCCATCCCTGGAACAGCAGCATGGCTTGTCATGCTTGACATCTCAAGCAGACAGACATTAGACCCTCTTGAACTGACAGCTGTAACTGTGCCAGCTGTTAAACATGAGCATTCTGTGTTTGTACTGTGGCATCATTCTTGGTGAGGGTTGGATGCTGCACACAGCCAGTGTCATACCGGCCTGGGGTACATACTCAGAGGGACCATCCATGTCTCTTTTCATGTTGACCAGGGAGGTACATCTCAGGTAATTCACACCAGCATGGACATTGAGTGCATCATATTTCTGCTTGCTTTGGGGTGACCTGCGTACTTGTGTTATGTGGCATTTTGTGGCAGCCTACAGGCAGCTTACTCTACCTTTTCCCTTGTTCAGTCTGGTGAGTGGGACAGCAGTGTGTCTGCCTATACAGACACCTATTATGACTGTATCAGGCATGTTGTTTCTCCTTCTGGCCTGTGACTGTTTGGCACACCAGCTTTGCGTACTATTCATTGCATGTGCTATGTTTGAAGGTTGTGGTTGCTTGTGATCTGCTTTGGAGGCTTCTGTTGGTGTGGTGTGTTTGTAATTAAGGCCTCCAGGAATATTTGTCTGTGTTTATGTGTTTGGTTTACAGTTGTGGTAGGTCTATGTGGGACTGTGTTTGTGGTGTATGTGGTTACCTTCTCCTCTTGACTAGTTTTGACAGTACTGAGTTGGTGGAGCTCAACCTCTGGTTTGGATACATGGTTGCATCTATCACATATATTTGTATTTATTGGGGGGTGTTGTGGTTGTCTGTGTACTTGGGACTGGGGTCATATTGCCTCTGGATTCACAGATTCTACTTGTTGTGGCTGGACGTAGTGGATTGTATGTGTGGACATATGTTATTGCCATACTACTGGTCAGTGATTACTTCCCTTTTTATGTTTGCTCTATCATGTGGTAGCTTCCTCATTCTCTTGCATGGTTTGGTAATGGCTGGAGTCCAGCATGCCAGTTGCCTGCGTGTATGGCATTGTGTGTTGTTGTTATTTGTGATTGCATACTCCAAGCATTCCTGGCTTTGTTCATGGAATGCCTGTATAACATGTTCTGTGGTGTGTCCCATATTCTGCACTTGCACAGGGCCTTTCATGGATTCAACATCAGTTTGGAGGGCTGCAACCTATGCTTTACACATGTTTTTCACTGTGGTATTCTGGCCAGGGACTGGGGTCAGGATGTGTATATCCAGTGTGATTACTCTATGGTCTGGTCTTACCAGTGAGGGGTACACTTCTCATCTTGCCATCCAGTACACATGTTGCTGATTATCACATCCAGTATGCTTACCCCTCTTGTGGGAGTGGTACATTGTTCCTGTGCATTTTGGTTTATGGATTCTGGGAAAGTTTCTCCTACTGTGTTGGTGCTAGTATAATGCTCCCAGTGTATGTCTGGGTATTTTAAGTCAAGCAATATAATGTGGTTTGGGGGGCTTGATATATTCATGTATTCCGACATAGGCCAGGTGCAGTTCCTGGTATTAGGACAGTAGTCTGCAGCAGGCTATATACTGGGAGGCGGTTTTAGCCATTGGTATTTGACCATGGCTAATCCATGCTGCTTCTTGTTGTGGTACCAACATGGGGGTGTGGTTATCCTTGACATTTCTTGCTAGTCACCCTCCTTTTGTAGCTTGTTCCTTGTTTTGCGGCTGTACAGCACAGTATGAGGTGTGACCTGGTAGTGTTAGGGTGCTGATGTGAGCCTTGACCCAGTTCTCTATTACAGGACTGGTATCTACATTCTCCATACTGTGTGCGTTTACACTGCACACATCTTGCTGTTTAGACATCTGTCATTGGGTAGCATTACATCTAGGTTCCTATCCCTTGTGGAACCTATGAAGGTGGGTTTGTGTTTTGAGACTTACCTAGTCAGGGCATGCTGTGGGTACTGACAGCCTTTGCCAGTATCCATGGGGCATGGCATGATAGGTGCATGCCACCCCTAGCAGGTGGTGCATCATGTCATGCTCCGCATGTCGTCATAGCCTGAAACACATTGGCTCCCCTTTGACTAACTGCATTACTTCAGCCAGTTATTGCACTTGATCATCCCATCGTCATTTTGTGGCTTCATGCTTGGTGAGGGTGGATGTTAGGGTGCTCATGTGTGCATATAGTACATGGTGTTGCATTACTTAACACATGGCATTCATGCCTCAGGTGGTGCTGCAGGGCTGCCTCTGTCGGATGCGCATATTACACTTCCCTGTACATGTTTGTGAGCAGGTCATGTCATTTTAGGCATCCATGTTATTATTTGAGTGAGTCAGAGGGGGTATCATTCCTAGGGTTCCTACTGAGCCAGTGTATGTGCTATGCGTTGCCTCTTTGCCAAGGCCAGGGCATACTGGGCACGCCTCCTTCTGCCTACTGGGGCAGGCTCAGGTTGTTCCTCCTCTGAGTCACGCTCTGCCTGTGATGGTCTTGGCAATGGTGGGGGGCTGTTTGGCCCAGCCCTATGCTGGTCCTGCTGCAGCTGTTTTCGCAAGATCATATTATGTAGCATAGCACATACCATGACAATTTGGGTACATGTAGTTGGTGTGTACTGCAAGGCTCCACCAGATGTGTCCAGACACCGGAACCGTGACTTGAGCAGCCCAAACACACGCTCTATTACATTATGTGTCTGTGCGTGTGCCTCATTATGGCGTTCCTGTTCAGGTGTGTGTGCGTTTCTGATGGGTGTCATCAGCCACAGCTCCAGTGCATAACCTGCATCCCCCACTAGGTGTCCGTGTGGGATGCCCCCATTGGCAAATGTCTGGTACAGCTGCGTCAAATGCCAGATGTGGGAATCATGGTAACTCCCAGGGCAGCCAGCACACACATTCATTATTATGCCCTGGGCATCACACATGACCTGGCAGTTGATGGAGGGGAAGCCCTTGTGGTTAATGTAGGCCCTACCCCGCTCACCGGCTGGTGCTTTGATGCGTATGTGCGTGCAGTCTATTGTACCCACTACCTCAGGGTATTCCGCTATTTGCTGGAAGAGATGCATATTGCTGGCCAATACCTCACGGGCATTGGGGAAATATACATGATCACCGACATGTGCTGACATGGCATCCAGGAACTGGTGCAGTACACTGGAGGCTGATGCCTGTGATATCCCCATCATATCGCCAGTTGGTCTCTGGAAGGTACCTGTTGCTAGTATTCTTAGGCCAACACATACCTTGGTTTCCACTGGGATGGGTTCCCCTCTGTTGGTTCTGTGTGTGAGGCGTGGCCTGCACAGCTCAACTATTTGCTGCAGGAGCTGTCTGTCCACTCTATAGCGCTCTACTATCTCCAGCTCATGTAACCCGTGGTAGGTGACCCTGGGCCTGTACACTCTTCTCCGTCTCCTCACTGTGGGTTGTCTGGCACCATCTGCATTGTCACCACCCTCAGCAAGTCGCCTATGTCTCATTATGACAGCTATGGCAGCCTCTCTAACATTTCTGCTCTGAGTTTAGCTTTTTCAGTTTTCACTTCTATTAGCTTACTCCTGTCTTGCAGTGTCTCTTAAGAGAAACATCCTGCACTACTGTTTGAAGAGTTTTAAGTGCTGGGCTGGGCTACTATTCTGCCTGTGTAATTGCCTACTTCTAATTGTTTTCACCTACTAGCTTCAGCAGTTATCCCTGCTAGCTTCCTATTAATTCTGTTGCTTCCTTTTTCCTCTCTGTTTCCTCAGGAGGGAGCAACATGCATACCATCAGAAACACGCTCACAGTGGTTTACACGCGCGCACACGTGCTTACACGGTTCAGAATCTACTTATTCAAGTTAAAACGCGCGTACACCCATGCAAACACTGTTACACTTCTGCCAACAGCCTCCAACATACTCAGCCTGCCCTACATGTGCGCACACCCGCGCAAACAGTGTTAAACATCTCCCAACACGCTCCCACATGCTCAGTCTGCCTTACACGCACACTACCCATACTCGCACTTCATGGCGCACACATGCACGCCCAGCAAGAAACTTTGGTGTAAGTAACAGTGTACACCTTCCATTTCTTGACTTTCCATGACTCATCTAGTGGCACACCTCTTTCCATGATCTGTGTCTGTCATCTGTCATGTTACACTGGCCTCCAATGAACTGCATTTCTTTCTACCATTCCCCCCTGTGATGTCACCTATCTCCTACTCTATTCCTCCCCTTTATGTATCTCTTACACTACTCAGACTGTGCTCATTTGCTATGTGACTGTGAGATTCAGTATCCTAGCCCTCATTTACATGAGATTGCCTACTAATGCTTAGTTACATGTCTTAGACTCAGCTTCCGCCCTTAGCAACCACTACACGGTGGCCATGTTGTTTTTAGTCTGCTGGTCCCTGCATTATCATTCCATTTATTGCATGAAACCTACATTTGTGGGTTTATAACCTTCTTTTTTATGGTTTTATACAGCACAGCCCGTTTGCGCGGGGCTGAGCTGAAAAAATTATATTTTTAATATTTTGGCATCAGGTTATATTGCCAATGGCCACATATTTGGCCATTGGCATGCTGCCTGAGTCATAGGCACCCTTTTTTAGGAGCTGACATGGCTCCGTTGTGGAATTTGCAGAAACGTACTCAGTTGTCAACTGAGTACATTTCTGCAGCTAAAACGTCTCTTACACGGACTGGTTTCTGCTTCGTGGATCGCTAATATACCTCATTTGCATACCTTTCTAATGCAAGTGAGGTATTTAGCATGTCCACGCCCAGTCCGTGTAAGAGACGTTTTAGCTGGTCTCTTACACGGAGTTTAGGGCTGTTCCTGGATCGCAAGGCTTGCATGGAGTGTTGCACATCTCTTACACTCTGTGCAAGCCTTCGTGAATTCTGCCCTATGAATTAGTAGTCAATGCCATGCAAATGAGTCAGATAATACTGAATCGCAAATGTCCCACCGGATGAAGGTTATACCATACGGCGCAGCGGTATAACACCGAGGAGTGGCTCAGAGGAGATACATGACATCAGCAGAGGTGTGTGCCACTGTATCAGTAAGCACATTGGAGCATTGCAAATCTGGCCTATCCGTTGCTAAGCAAAGCTGCAGGACAGGGGTGGGGAGGAATCGTGTAGCTGAGAGCACACGTGGTGCCCAAAAGCGCATGTGTACGAGGATGAAAACGTGCCCGAAACCCAGTAATAGGACGCACGCGCCGCAAACAATAGCAGAAACAGGAAGGTCAGGGGAAGAAAAGAAGGAAATGCGGAAGTAGGGTAATTGGAGTACTAATGAGCAATCAACACCAATCAACCCACGAAGGCCAATCGACGGCAGCTGACAAGTCTGCTTGCAGAAACCTGCAAAACAGGATAGGGGAGGCATTGGAATGCAAAGAAAGAAGGGGAGGTATTGGATTGCAAAGATAGGAGACCTGACACAGCAGAGCAAAGCAAACCGACAGCAGACCGGCAGTAGCACACATAACGCAAGATACGCCAGGTCCAGGAAAGTACAAATGAAAGTAGGCTGCAGGATGCACGCCAGAAAATGGTAGGTGCAACGTGCAGAAATGTAAAGGGAAGGTCAAGAGGTAATCCATGGCAGGCAAATGTAATTCAACACCAAAGGCACCACAATAGTAGTTCCGGCAGTAAAACACATAAGATAACCTGTAGCTACGATCGTACATACACACCCTATGACATCATCGGTGTTCACAGCACAATAGTATGAAGTGTGAAAGCACCCAACACACACCTGTGTATTGGGTGCTTTCACACTTTATACTATTGTGCTGTGAACAATAGTATAAAGTGTGAAAGCACCCAACACACACCTGTGTATTCCCAAACACCGCACCATAGGTGTAAACACACGGGGAACTTTTAAAATGTACATGTTGGGAGCTGCCATAGCTGTGATTCATCAGCATGTGTTAGAGACTGACGGTGTTGTGGAGGATGATGCCGACAACCACCGCAGGACTCGGAGGAGAAGGAAAGTGTTCAGACCAAGGGTAACCTACCAGGGGCTACATGACCTGGAGATAGTAGAGTGTTACAAGGTGGACAGGGACATCTTACAGCAAATAGTAGAGCTGTGCCGGCCACGCCTGATAACCAGAAACAACAGAGGGGAACCCATCCCAGTGGACACGAAGGTATGTGTAAGCCTGTGAATACTGGCCACAGGTACCTTTCAAAGGCCAACTGGAGATATAATGGGTATCTCACAGTCATTTGCATCCTGGGTACTACACCAGTTCCTGGATGCCATGTTACCACATGCCAATGAGCAGATATACTTCCCAGAACTCAGGAGGAGTTGGCCAGCAATATGCGCCACTTCCACCGTGTGGCACAATACCCGGAGGCACTGGGTGTGATAGACTGCACGCACATACAAATCAAGTCACCACCTGGTGAGCAGGGTAGGCGCTACATAAACCACAAGGGATTCCACTCCATCAACTGCCAGGTCGTGTGCAATGCCCAGGGCATTATCATGGATGTGTGTGCTGGCAGCCCTGAAAGCTACCATGACTCCCATATGTGGCATGCCTCACAGCTGTATCAGGTATTTGTCAGGGGGGACATCCCACATGGACATCTCGTGGGGGATGCTGGCTATGCACTGGAGCCGTGGATGATGACTCCCATCAGAAATGGACACACACCAATGCAAGAACGCCATAATGAGGCACACGCACAAACCAGAATCATCATAGAGCGTGTGTTCGGGATGCTGAAATCACAGTTCTGGTGCTTGGATACATCTGGTGGAGCCTTGCAGTACTCTCCAGGCACGTGTGCCCACATTGTCATAGTATGTGCCATGCTGCATAATATAATCCTGCGGAAGCAGCTGCAGCAGGGATAAAATGGTGAAGGCCCTCATAGCTCACCGCAATTGCCAAGGCCATTACAGGCACAGAGGGATTCAGACCATGAACACACTGTGCCAGCCCCAGTAGGCAGACAGAGACATGCCCAATATGCCTACCCCTTGGCAAAGATGGAACGTATAGCACATACTCTGACAGTGTAGGCCCCTACGGACTGACACCTCTCCACCTGCGCACACAGTAAAATGGATGGCACACAAACATGACCACCTGTAAATTGTAATGTATAGGTGGCCCAATGTGTGACTCCTACATAGGCAGCCCTCAAACATTGTAAACACAACAGCCAGTGGAACACGGAATGCCAACACCTGAACAGTACGTGTGCCTTACAGCATATGGTGGTGCTGTGTGCCTGTCACGTTCCCCGCCATATATATATATATATATATATATATATATATATATATATATATATATATATATATATATATATATATATATATATATATATATATATACACATATGCATATATATAATACAGATAGAAAGATCAATAGAGGGATATATGGTGATAGAGATGGATTCAGCGATATCTGCAAATATAATAGATAGTTCAACGACATTCATAACACCTTGGAGGTACAAATAAATAGGATACCGCCAACCGTGGAATGTGTAACATACCGACATGTGTAACCACGAGGCTGAAAGACCGATAGAATACAGTACTGGAACAGTACATCCGCGAGTAATAGTATGATGATATGAAGGGACAGTTAGTCACCACTGCGGTCCACGTAGGTACTGTGTTCAACTGTGTCTGTGAGTGCCGTAGTCTGTGTAAGTGTGCGTTGAGGGTGCCGTGTGCGTCTCTGTGTGACTGTAATGTGTGTGTGTGTCCGCAACATGTGTTTGTTAGTGCCAAGTCAGAGGCAGATCAGTACAGTAGGTGTGGGTATAGCTAGCCGTAGGCATATGGTTACTACCTGTCCCACAGTAGGAGGGACAGCCCCACCCTGGGCAGGTGTGTCCTGACATAAAACAGTACAAAGGGCAAATGTCCGAGATGGTAGGACATAAATATGTCCCATATATAATGTAACAGTCTTATTTAATAGTTATGCCTGTATGTAAGAAACGTAAATGTTACATGCAATATGATAAGTAGCCAAAGTCACAGAACAATAGGTATGTAGTGAGGATAAAAGTATGTGCTAACCTGTGTACTGACCATGGCTACGTGTTGGCCTCTAAACACCGCTGTGTGTCCTGCAAGTGTCCAACAATGACCATATGAAAGGGTGGCAACCCATGGCAAACAGGCTCTTTTAACAACACAACCACAATGACTGCAAATATCTGGGACAGAAATACAAGGGATAGCTGTCACTTACACATATCCCTTGATATATCGCTGCAATTACGGAGGTATACAAGTAGCAAGCTCACCTGCAGATGATATAGAAACCAATTAACAACAGCCCAACGTACAATCCCATAACATAAGTCTACTAACTGTTATCTGTCTAATTAGGGACGGAGCCCACACACATATATACGGATTATGTAGAAATGCAAGGCCCACAAACCTGTATATGCTACGTACACCCACCGATATCCCCCACACTGGAAACTACAGCAATACAGACTGTAATAGCAGCACAAACATCCAGTCAGTCAATTACATCTGCAGAACCCTCAACATACTGTGTGAGAGACACAATTAAAGGTGTCATGCAAAATTGCAGGCGTTGTATAATGGAACAAACAGCCATGTTACAGGTTTTGTTTGCAATACTCCGTTATCAGACATTGGGATGACAGGTACACCCACATGTTGAACCAAATACTTTACCTGTCACACACAATCCACGGGGGACATGAATCCAAACTATACTTGTCTCCATGCATAGCAGTTGCAGTTACACATAACAAAACACAATACAGACCGTCTACCCGAAGGTAGGGCAAATAAACGCCAAGTGGAGAATCAATTATACCCCACTGTCGCCACGTAATTGGCGAATGGAGTAGCTGCACAGCTGATATGCAAGTAATTAGTCACTCAGGAACACCAATTGGCGGGATGAATCCACATGTTACAAATATCGACGTATATAAGGATGACTTGCCAGACATTCAAACCGTATGCTCATACCAAATACCAGTTGAAACACTGTGAGAGAGATAGAAATGAAACGCCGTAAGGACAACAAGGTATGTAGAACACCCGATATGTAAGGTTATGTATAGCATGATCTGTATTAATTAGTTTTACTGTATGTATAGCCTGGTTTGCATTAATTAAACGTGTCCGCAATGCATAAAGTGGGGAAAGGTATTTATGTAGTGATGTCTTGCTGAGCATACTAACGCTTGTAGAAACTGTGCGTCCAGCAGTCAGACACAAGGTACACAGCACAGATACCACAAGGGATGCTACATGAGGGCGTTAAACAGAACAATTCCATACAACCTGCCATCAGTGGTAGGGTATGTCCAACAAGGACGTGCCATAGCAGGGGATAGTATATGTTGATATACTGTCACATCAAGCATGTGTATGGGCATATAACATTAATGACATATGTAAGGTGGTCCTGCTGTGCAAGTATGCTTTGCATTATGGGATACTATGTGAAATATGTGTAATGTATAGTATTATAGGTAGATATGACAGATATTCTACACAGCATAACAGGCATATCATGCATACCACAGGTATTGTCTATTGGTATGTACAATAACAGGATACATATGGCCTGTAGGTATGGGACATAGTAATAGCATGATAGCTAATCTAAATGGAAGGGCTACCAAGTAACCATGCACAAAGGACATGTAATAGCTTCACAGATGCATAGTGGGGTACTATGCAGTCTGGCAAGTCCATGTGTAAGCACAACTACAGTTTTCACACTAGTGGCACCTCTCTAGGGTAGTGTCCTGTGAACAGCAGAGCCAGGTGTCACCTGCACCTCTGCACAGTACAGCCACTGCAGTGATCCCAGGCCTGCATGTGTCTCCCAGCCACCTAGGGAGGTATCACATGAACAGTGCTACTGAGTGTCCCTGCATGATGTACATAGGACTTATGTTCCAAAGCATGGTGAGTGTCCGGTTTGGGAATGTAACCCACAAGCACATCCCACTCATTGTGGCGTGTGTGCACATATCCATGAGTATGTTGCTCACAGTGGCCTCTGCTTATGTCGCGTATGAGGAGTATATCCATTAATAATGTTGTGGACATGGGCCCTGTCTGATCAGCAGAGGTCACCTCTGAGTATATAGTATGCAAATGTGCACAGATGTGGTGTCCGTAGTGCAGCTGCATATTTAAACTGTGGTAGCTCAGTAAACGTCATGGCGTGTTAATGTTGTGGCATGTAAAGCTGTAGCTGTTGTGTAAGGTACACCCTAAATGGGGTGGTGTACCCTTGAATGTGTGTAGATGTCTTGAGTTCAGAGGTACAATGGGTGCCTATGCACTAGCTACACACCCAGTACAGATAGGTGTGGCCACTTAGAAGGATATCCACGCCACAGTGACAATACGGTAACCACAGGAGTGGGTGTGACATATGTGTGTACTGCAAACATGTACAATGTGATATGTATGTAGGGGACTACCATCCATGTGATAGTCAGTGGGTGAATGGTGTAATGCAAAGGTGATGTGCATGCACCTTGTGTCATGCAGCTTGATGCCATGATGGTCATATTATGTATCTGTCACAGCAACACCCATATGGTTGGAGTCAGTATCAGCTGGTGGAGCAATCATGGTGCTTGGTATGCAGGGGTTTGAAAGCTAGGCAGGGAAAGTCCCATGTGCTAGCCTGTTCCGCAGGGAAGCATATACTGAACATGAGGGGCCCTATGACTGAGGACCGTGGTATGCCAACTGTACCTGACATGTAGTAGGTACTATGGTATGCTGGCCTCACTGTGTGTCCTGTCCATGAGCCACATAGCATAACATCCTGAGACACAGGGTACGATGTGCAGGTGGATGTGTATGTTGTCAATACCAGAATGGGGAATGGTGCTGAAAGGCAATGAGAGGACAATGTAGAATGTGTGGACTCCCGTAGCATCAGCAACTGCCTTGGTAACTGTATGAAAGGAGTCCAGCATGTGTAGGGGCCATGCTCTGGCCCTAACAAGCCCAACCCAGGTGGTGTGCCCCATAGCCATGCAGAACAGTCCAGTCAGGTGTGTAGGACTATAGTCCCACTCGTGCAATGTGGTGCCACCTATGTATAGTGTGATTAATGCTGCTGTGTGCCATTCAGGGTCTACAATGTCTGAAACAAGGCTATTACTGAATATGGTGGCCTAGTGGGGAGACATGTAATTCAGAGGTTGGTGGACATCACAGCCTGGGACGTTGGAAGGTGACATGGGGCCAGTGTCCCAGGACATATAGAGTGTAAGTCAGTACTGTGTAGGTGTGACCACAGGGTCACCACAATGTTCATGTATCGATTGCGGCCCTGTAGTGAGTGAGAGGGTGTAATGTCAGCATTGAATCCATCCTCCAGCATGTTGCCAACAACACCTGGGTCTGCAATGTTCCTGAGTGACTGTTGTATGTGACAGCAGATGTGGGTGTTGCCATCGACTACTGACATACCACCATAATGCCTGGTGGTACACCCCGGAATGTGTGGCAGTCATGTTTACGTAGCTAGTCTTGGAGTATGTGATGAGGGACCCTGTGGCCCCACCACGGCTGACCAGTGAGCCACCCCACACATGGGAATGTACACCACTGTGCAACAGCCTACACCTGTTGTTGTACATCATATGTCCATGGAACATGACCACCAGAGTTGCGTCTGTTATCTGGTGTGTACCATCATGGCTCTGTGTGGCATAGCATGATCCATGCAGTTGTGTACATGCTAATGAAGTGCACTGGGGTATGTGTCAGCATTTGTATGTGCATTGTCCATCTGCACGGGTGTCATGATGTTAACAACCGCTGTCAGCAGACGTCTGTAGTAGGTGTTGTAGTACTCATGTACTGTGTATGCTGTGATGGGTGTGTTGCCGGGATGTGGCTAACAAGGTCAATTAGCATATGTTGAATCCACCAATGAGGGGATAACCCCAGGTGTGTAACACCAGTCACATGGTGGTAGTGTTCATGCCAAGGGTAATGTAGGTCTTGGAGGTGGTGTGTATGGGTTTATCCAGCAGAGCGGAGGGTATGACTCATGGATGTGTCGGTACATGAGTGGCTATCCCAGTGAAGTGTGGGGTAGTGTCAGTCACACATCAGTAGTAGCTGAGGCCCACTGTCCACTATACCAACATAGAAGGTATGTTACCCGTGGGGTATGATGTTGACTCTGTCACTTGTTACAATGTGTATAGCGGTCCCGGACACAGTTAGTTGCACGTGGAGCACCTCTGATGCATTGTGCTAAGTAACTTGCCAGGATGTGTGCAAAACAGTGGGATATGGGAACCCCTCAGCTGTGGGTGTGCTGGTCCAGGTATGTGCCTGAAAGGTATGGTCTGTCTATAACCTGTCATTGCAGGTGCGCTCTGCAGAGCCTAGAGGCAGGTCCCAGTCACTGCAGAGATGTTTGAGTGGTGCATTATAAGGTGTGCCTTGCATGCGTGCATCACAGAGGAAGATGCAAGCATTGTGTCACATGACCCCATGCCGTGCCTGCCAGTTACTACCCTGCTGGTGACAGTTATTGGAAACTGTGCAAGACAGGCAGTATAGAAGCAGCAACAGCCTTACATGTAAGATGTACTCCCAGGGCTGACAGGTGCAAGTCATCTGTGCCACAACATTGTGTTTGACCAGGTCAGTCATAGCGGACAGATACCAGATGCCTGTGGAATGACAATAGGAGCATAGGCAACTGTTGAAGTGACACAGTCGGTCATTGTACAGTGGTATCGTGTCCAGATGAATGCAAAATGCTCCCCAGGGTTTGGCCCACGCCCTCAGGGCTATAAGACTGGTGCATGTCCCTGCACACGTAGTCTGTGAAATGGCATCACAGGGCAGTCACACTAACATGGAGAATGACAGTCATGTCATACCTGGTGAGGTGTGGCATGGGTGCATAGGTTATGTTGCAGAAGCAGTTACCCGACAGCAAGATGTAAGCGACTAACGCCTTGTGTAGCCTGCTGTGTGGAACTGCAGTGTGACTCCCTACAGAGTCATCTATGACTGGTGTGTTGTGAATGTTATAACTCATTATAGGCTGTATGTGATGGGCACACATGAGTCTGTGGGCTATAAGCTGGTGATGTTATCTTCCATGATGGGGGCTACCTCTGGTGCCTACAGTGAGTATGGAGACGTACTGCACAAGTTGTCCTCGTAGGTGTGGCCAGTGGTGTAGATCATGTGAGACTATGTGATGGGTGGGGTGTGTTGCGAATGTTACACATCCCCAAATGACTGTCAGGTGCAGTCAGGGTTGATGACAGCATTACCCCCAGCCATAGCTGTCAACCTCCTGTCCCCAAACTGAGGAACATTAGCCCTCATACTGTGTGATAAATGGGCAAAATGTGGAACACTTACAACTGGCTTACTAACAGCTTCAACTAGGAAGGGCATATGATGGCTAAAATAGGCTGGTTTTACGTATAAAAAAGATATTCTAATGAATTAATATGATTCCCATCTATTTAGCCATGGCTAGCAGGTAAACAATTTACAACAATGAATGTGTGGCAGACCCTTCCAATGTGGAACCTTGAGGAACATGCACCTTTTAGAACCCCATATGAGGTACACTCCTCGTAATGAGGTACACCTGTGAGCTATGCCCCCAGCACGGCTGCAGAAGTGCATCCCCCACAGGCTGTAGTGCCGTATGTTGGGAGGTGAGCATTGAATGTGTACATGAGACAATTGCTCTATTGCCACATGTATGACATATCCCTCATATAGACAGGCAGTAGCACTGGTACGTGACAGTTGGGCATGCCTGTATATACAACCATGTCCCACAGGATATGTGCGTTACATGTGTACAACAGCTGTTGTACCATAAGCAAGCTGGGAAGTGAAGGACAGCCAGTGTACCTGTGGGAAATGGTGTGGAATGGGTGCTATAGTAATCAGTAGCTCATGACATGCTCACAAGTTCTGAACAAGTGCCTAGCATGACCATACAATACAGATAGGGTGTTGGATAATATCAACCCACAAGTGGTGATGACAGTCATTTAGGGTGGCACCACACTATAACCCTGCTGAGTATGGTGTGCATGTCCATGAACCATTAGCACTGTAGATGTTAGCAGTACAGATGTACAAGACAGCACGGATATTTGATTACAAATACCTTTGCATGTCACAGGAGTGTTCCACCAGTGGCCTGTTGACAGACTCACAACTACAAAAGGTGCAAGAGTGACATGTGCACAGCACACCATTGCCAGCTACAGTAGAACAGGGTTAATGTGTTGTACCCCACCCTCATTGTAGCCCATACCACACAGACAAATGTTAGGCATCTGTGTATGTAAGGCTGTGAATGGCCATGACCTATCAGTATAGCTGTGTCAGTGTTGTGAACAACATACAGAATGGGCTGTGTGGGTGAGGTGTGTGACATATGTGCACAGTCTGATGGATGATACCAGCAGTGTCACCATTAGGTGAACATCCCTGTACCCATAAACTACTACCTAGGCTGTGGTCAACATTATGGACACTGTGTAAGGGATGGTGCTGTGCAGTGCACCCCCCGACATGGTGAAGTCTCCAGGCGCCATAAGTAGTCATATGAGGTACCCATATCATGTCAGGGTGCCATCCATGAGCACGGAGATCACTGGACAGGCATATACAGCACTGTGGTGACCAATATTGGATCACATACCACCTGTAAGGGGTAATGGCTATGCATGGATGTGCGATACCAGCCTTCACAATACTCACCTCCACTATGCAGCATGCTGTCTACCTTGCAGAAGGACATTTGCTACACCATGATGATGGACATGCTACATGTCCATATCCTGATCTATAAGACATATGTCATGGACAGCCACCGTCCTAATACTAGGATCACCACAGGCTGGACAGATCCCTGTGCCATATATGTGACATACTCCCACCATACCATGCAACCCTGTCCATCAAAGCTGCACATGTCATCCCAGTCATACATGGTGTGATGGCCACATGGTAGATGTACTATCAACTGACTGGATCAGTAATGTGGCACTGATGCACCTTGCGGTGGCACAATGGCTGTCTGTTACAGCTTGAAACCATGCCCGCACATGCTATGGTTGATAACCATCCCTGCGAATGTCGTCTGACTAGCCATTGTCCCATGTTTATCACATGTGCAATACAGGCGATCCGTGGCAGGATGCTGAACAGTTGTACAGTGCTGTGTAGATGTATATGGCAAAACACATGCATGTACAGGTGTCCATGCGTATGTGTGCATTGTCATTGCTCAAGTCCATTACGGCTGTATCTGTGTTGTTATGTGACATATACACAGCATCCAGGTCAACAGTAGTACCGTGGACACATCCAGGCATGTGCAGATAGGTAAGAACACAAGTGCAGGCAAATAGACATGCCCACAGCAGGACGGCATTTCTATGGAGTATGAACACTGTAATGAGGTGACACACATATATGGTGATGATATCCAATGCATAATGGGTGTGACATGTGTGACACAAACACGTCAGTCGTGTCAGTGTCATGATGCTTTGCAAAGATAACTGTGCAGATGTAGTAGATGTCATAGAAATGTATGTGCAGCAGTATCTCTGTACATCTCTGAAACTGTGACCTGTCACCATCATTATGTCTTACAGATAATGCCCCATACACGCCTCCCAGCATACACCCACCAGGAGGATGATGTCCTCATCCCACAGCTCCATGACAACTATGACTTGTTGTTCAGCCATGTGCCACAGCATGCCCAGCAACGGGATGACCTGTGGCAGGATCTACGCAGGAGGGTGAACGATGTGGGTGGCCATAACCGCATCTACCAGCAGGTGCGCAGACACTGCACGGACTTGATACGACATGCAAAAGAGCGTGCCACTGCAATTGCCATGGAACAAGGTGGAACAGGTGGTGGGCCACCAACCCAGCCTCCACTCACACACACCGAGGAGCTACTGGCCAGTCTGGGGACACCCAGGGAACAGCATCCAAAAACACTAGCTGCCATCGTGGAGGTGGGTGTCTCCCAACCAATGAGCCTGGAGTTGCCTGGTAAGTCAGTATTGCACATATGGCTATTATATCCCATGTAGTTGCATGTGTCACTGTACATTATGAGAAGTAACAACATATGCAAGGTATGTGGATACACATGCTGCATACTACAGTATGCTACGTTGTGTATGCACACATGTGCCTACTATATGCTATTACACAGGTGAATGTGTTCAAATGCACAGTGCAACCTGTGGCTGTCATACAGTCATGGATAATGTTCATACTGGTGTGTCACCCTTATACAGGTACCTCTGGTGTGCGCAGACATGAGTCCGTTGCAGGTGAGACTGTCATCAGTATCAGGCATGTTACAGTGTAGATCTATTTGCCATGTGGCCAGTTAACACTTGCACACCTGATGTTTGTTCCAGTCACGATATGCAGGTTGCACCACCTGTCATTCACACAGGCCACCCATGTGCAATATATACAAACGTAATGATACACCGACTTGAAACCACAGTACTTGTCAATGCGACATGTGTGGTCAGCTGTGCATACAATGGTGGAGGTGTTCTACAATGGAGGCATATGTAGTATGCATTGGAACAACATGTGTGGTACGCACACAGTACCACACAGTGAGCTGTGATATGAGCAGCCCACAGGTGTTACCATTGTGTCATATGCCCCTGCATTGGATGCACACATTGTGATGTGCCACCTAACATGTCCCAGACATGTAGTGTTCTGTCTGCAATATTGTCACACTATCGCATGACCTATACCCCCCTTACACAAACATACAGCACCGTTGTTGTCTGCATAGCCCTGTGGATTGTGACATATCTGACATCTATGGGTGTATGTCATATGAGACAACACAGACATGTGAGATAGATGCCCATCACACACAATTGGCCAACACATGTGCACACATGGCCATGCGGGATGGCCAGAGACATGTAGCCACACAGTACTTGGGATGTGTATACACCCTGTTGCACATTGTCCACACATGGTCCAATTATAGCCTTAGTTGACCGATTATACAGTTGATGTGGTACACTGGACAATGTAAAAGCCTGTGCACAGCTACTGGAGGTTTCACTGAAGTCTACCATATATGATCTGTTGAACATCACGACTGTGTAGCAGTTATGGCTATGTAATGTGTACATATTATGCATTCTACAGCAACATAGATGCCTCATGATGCCATGCAATGGCACAGTGTCTGTACTTCACACTGTATAGCAATGTAGATGGCTCACACTACCCTCCCATGCTCATGCACATTTGCTAAACATGCATTCTATCTGTAGGGCATACACACAACACTGCAATGTGATGCCCATTATGATGCTGTACATGTGTCAGGACACCATTGTGTCAGACATGTATGCATGTTAATGCACATGTCAGCAGATTACATGTCAAGGTCACGTCAGCCATGTGTACTGTTATCCTTGTCTGGGCCACATGGTGTATCAGGGATGCATGCATACTACCATGATTGTGTGAACTGCATGGCTACTGATATGACACCTGCTTGCTGTAGTGTGCACCCAGGGAGGTATGCTTACTAACACTATTAATGTCTGAGCTGCATGCCCTCTGCTGTATCATAGGCATGCTGCATGCCATCTGACAAATCACATGCATGGTGTGTCTGTGTGTCTGTGTGTGTGTGTGTGTGTGTGTGTGTGTGTGTGTGTGTGTGTGTGTGTGTGTGTGTGTGTGTGTGTGTTTGTGAGTGTGTCTGTGTTTTGTGTGTGTGTCTGTGTATGTGTCTGTGTGTGTGTGTGTGTGTGTGTGTGTGTGTGTGTGTGTCTGTGTTTGTGTGTCTGTGTTTGTGTGTGTGTGTGTCTGTGTGTGTGTGTGTGTCTGTGTGTGTGTGTGTGTGTGTGTGTGTGTGTGTGTGTGTGTGTGTGTGTGAGTGTGTCTGTGTCTATTGTACTTTACAGTATTTCTTTGCATTCACAGGTGATGTAGGTAGTTACCCTCCTGCGGTCCATCTGATGTTAGTGTCCCCACAGATACTAGCGGTGATGAACAAATGCATGAGGTACAGGCAGGGTTGTCAGGACTGAATCTGTGTGATTGGTTACCATCGCAGCTATGTCCCCCTCTTCCCCACACACAGTTCTGCTGCCAACACATACCGCATCACCGGTGGCCATAGAGGAAGGGCAGTCAATCTGTTAGCATGGAACAGGAATGTGTGTGGCTACAGAAGGTGTGTCTACACACCATAGTGTCAGTGTAATGACTGCAGATGTGCCACACAGGCATGTGGCTGGTGCTGCTCATAGTAGGACCTCTGGCAGACATGCACCTGCAGGACAGAGCGCAGAAGCTGGTATCACCAGACGCATGTTCCAGACTGTAATGGTGGCACAGGCACGTGCTGAACGGCAGAACAGAGAAGGGCAGAGGCTGCAGAGGGCTGCTATCCATACCCTAAATGACAACATCCAGGCATTGGCAAATGCTCAACAGCAGATTGCTAATGTTCTGGATAGCCGATTACGTGAAATGGTCGGAATCCTTGACCGAGGCATGGCAATCCATGAGCGGGAGCTGTCTGTGCTGGAAGATCTGGTAGGAGTGAGGCGTGGGCCATGTGGACGTAGGCCGGCAACACCACCTAGTGTAGGTCGATGTGAGCGTGCCACCTCACATGCCCACTCCTATAGTGCCGGTAGCAGTAGCAGTGCAGCTGGTGCTGCGCTGTCAACACCAGGACACAGCAGGCCACGTGGACATGGCCCTGGACGTTCTCAGTGGGGACACGGTTCCAGCGGACATGTGTCGTCGGACAGTAGCCACTCTGTACCTCCACCTGGTAGTGCCCGTGCAACCCCAGGCAGGCACAGGTCACGTGGCAGTGGACGGACACAGTGAGCTGTACAACCCGCTCTGTACAATCTGGGGCTGTCAATTATACCCCGTGTAGGCCTCACAAATGGCAGAACTGTGTACACACATACACGCACACAGCAAACACAACTGTAGGGCTTCAGAACTTCCACATGCATTCTGCACAGACATGTCCAGTCAACTCACCGGCCCTTACACACACACATGATGTTATCCATTGGTGCAGCCTATGCCCCTGGCAAACATATCACCCTGTGCATATGATGAAGCCTGTGACACATCCCTGTCATCCACACCATCAGTGCAGGGTTATGCACAAATATTCTGATGCACAGGGTGAACAGCATAGTGAGAGGTGTATGTAATATTACCTGTGTATGCATAGTGAGGGATGTGTATGTTGCAGTGGTTGTGTATGAATACTGAGAGATGTGTATGTAATATTACCTGTGTATGCATAGTGAGGGATGTGTATGTTGCAGTGGTTGTGTGTGAATACTGAGCGATGTGTATGTGACATAGGTTGTGTACTGTCAGCATGCACCGGTCATACCATGTAGTGCAGGAGCAGCATGCATTGTGATGTGTTCACGGTATGTGTCTCGGTTACATCTGTAGCACCATGTTGGTTGTGATACCCTGGTTCCCTCCTATAGTGTACTTGCATGTGCCTACAGGTAGCAGTGTTTGCAGTCCCCCACGTGTAACTGTGGATTACTCACAGGCACGTCTGGGAATATCAGCATGCTACATGTACCCTCAACCTGACTGTTGGAAAAACCAACATGACGCAGATGTCCGCACATATACTGCACATATACTGCACCTGACGCATGTGGTCAGTGCCACAGGCTACACTGGACAGAGACGTGACATACATAGCAGGACACATTACAGGTATGGTGACATGGTGCAGGGGTTGTACACAGTGGTCTGGCCAATGATGTTGTGAGGTGTCACTTGGTAGCTGGAGGCCACACTGTGCAGCAGTAGGACCCTGTAACAGTATGGGAACATGGCCACATTCACGGGGTGTACACCACTATAACACACACCCCATAGTGTGCAGATGGGGACCCTTGCCTATGTGGTCATCACCCTCACAGTACTATGCACCCACACGACGTGTCACAGAGAAGGAACATGCACAGGTAGCCAGTATGGGTGGGACCTATGGCATCAACAGGGTAGTGCAATGCATCACCATTATGGGTTAGTCACCACATGGGGTCAGTGATCATTTCTCACCGTATATTAGCATACACCCTCACACCAAGCACCAAACATACATACAGACACACACACACTGTGGTGACCACACATGTGTATACGGACAGCCGACGTGTGTGATGCACCACACCGGCTGACGTCATGCTTCCCACACTGACGTATGTACAGATCTCTACAACGGTGTACAAGGATGTGTAACAACTGGGACATATTCCCTGCGATATGTGGCATCTCTGGTCACACATTCAGACACACATGGCAGTACTGGGAATGATACACATGCCATATGATGACACGTTTGATAGACATGCAGCGGTATTGATTGCATTATGTGTACCAACGCTATATCTGGCAAATTTGCTGCTATATGCACATGGGAGGTTGTAGGTGTTACAGGTGCCATGTGACATATAGTTGGTAACACCTGACCGCTGTGTATGCATTATGTCAGCACTGTCACGTAACAACATAGCGTACTGTTTGCACATGGCATGATAGGATGGTGTGGGGGGACAAACCTTTGGCCCCCTTTCCCTTCTTTTTCACCCCCCAGGTGGCCCCAAAAGTTTTTGTACATCCCCCCTATTTCTGTTTGTAAAGGCCCCATACAGGGGCCCCAAGAGGGGTTTTTGATGGAAGGTAAGGGGCAACTAGTTCCCGGACACCCCCCCATGCAAGGGCCCTTTTCAAAAGTAAGTGTACATTTTCCCGTTGCCTGTTTGATGGCCCTTTCTATTGGAATTTTTGGGCAAAATTCCCTCTTCCGGGGATTAATCCTGGCCAAAGGCCCTTTTAAGGGGGGTGTTGGTCCCATTGGGTTTGGGGAGATTCAACAGACATTCCAAAACCTTATCAAAGGGGTGGGGATTGGATTGCCCCCTGTTAGCCATTTCATCCAGGCAAAGATGTTTTTCCAAAGCACATATCCACAAACACATGTTGCTTCCAAGGGGGGGGTTTTTCTTGGTGTCCCGAACATTTTTTGGTTTTAAGGGTTGTAAGGGCCGGATGCGAGCCCCTTTTTTGCTGTTACCTTGGGAATAAAATTTTTCCCAATGCCCCCTTTTAAAATTTATCCCTTTGGTTTTATGTGTACCCACCTGGGGTTCCTTGGGGGGCTGTGTTTTAAAAATTGGGTTTGGGAAAAAATAAGGGTGTGTGGAAAGAATTGGTGTATTTAACCCGCCCCCCAAATGTTGTGGTTTGTTTTTGCCCGGGGGCACGTAAAAGGGGTTTGTGTACAACACTCATTTACCGCCTTTGGGAAGTTAACCTGGTTTCCCTTTGCTGTGTTGTAACCTCCATTTTGAAAAGCAACATTGAATAATGTTGTTCAATGGCCCCCAAGTGTTGTGTGTGGTTGGGGTTTTCCCGTGCCTGGGGACACAAAATCTGAGCCTTCCATTTTTCCCCCATCTTTTCCTTTTCAAGATGTCACCCCCCTGGAAAATGCCCGGGGGGTGTTTTGTTCCCGTAACCCGGGGCCGTTTGTAAATGGAAATGCCAATTAAAGGATTAGGTGTTTTTCAAATGGGCCCTTTTCCCAATGGTTTGGGGTGTGGCCCCTGCCCCAGTAAAGCTTTTTAGATGGACAAAACATACATTCCCACCTTTTTTTCCATGATTAACCCGGTTTTTGGGGGGCCCTTTTGAACTGTAAGGTTTTTAAAACAAAGCCCCTAGGTGTAAGGATTGGGACAACTCCTTCCAATGTGTTTGTTGTGTGTGTGGTGGTTTGTGTGTGTTTAGCTGCCCCAGTAATGCTTTAGATGGCCCCCAAACATACATTCCCTTCCTTTTGCCCTTTTCATGAGACCCCCCTTTGCCTCTAAATGTGTGAGAAACCCCAACGCCGTTGTGTAGTGGAAAAAGTAATTTTAAAATGGCCCCCGTGTTTGGTTTTCCCGTGCCTGGGGAAGAAAGGGCCCTTTCCCCAAAATAATTTACTGCCCTTTGCCCGGTGATGGCACCCACCAAATGCCCTTTTGGGGGTTCTGTGTTCAGAAGTGGCCCGCCTGTAAATGTTGGGACCCCCTAAGTGTTGTGTAAAGGCCCGGCCTTTAAAAGGTGTGTTGTGTGGGTGGGGGCCCTTAATCCTTTTATGCCCAAGGTTATCCGGGAAAAGGTTTTCCTTTTCAATGTCACATGGAAGATGCCCTGGGTTGTTGCTGGGGGTTTGTTGCTAATCTTTTAGTGATAGGTATTTTGTTGGTGATGACAACCCCCGGGGGGGGGTTGTCACCCTTTTTGGGCAAATATGCTTTTTATGCCCCACCTAAATTCCCCTTTGATTTTTGCCTTTTCGGATGATGTCACCCACCTAGAAGTATGCCTCTAGTGCTGGTTTGTAATCTGGAAAATTCTGTAAATGCAAAGCTGTAGTGTGATAAGGGGAGTTGGGGGAAGTTAAAAGGCCCCGCCGGGGTGTGTGTTTCCACCCCCCTTGGGGGAAAATAATTTAATTTCCCCACTGAAATTCCCTTATGGCCGCTTTTCCTTTGCATATTTCAACCCAAACCAAGGGGTATGCCTTTTTGGGAAATGTGTTTTTTGGGAACTCAGGCTTTCTGTAAATTTTCGTTAAACCTTTTGTGTCTTGGGAGTTAATTTTAAAATTTTAATCCTGGCCCTTTTTTGTTTGTGTGTGTGCATGGGGTGTATTTCCAGGTGCCTTGGGAACCCGTAATGCTTTTACATGCCCACAACACATACATTCCCCCCTCGGGATTTTCCTTTGCAAAATTTTTTTCACCCCCCTAAAGTTTTCCCCTGGGGGGGCTGTTTTTTTCCGTAATTCCCCGGAAAAGGCGTTTCTGGGGGAAATGGGGATAATTTCTGTTGTTGATAAAGGAAAAAATTTGGTTTTTATTGTTCAATTTGGTGCCAATTGTTTGTTTGTTTCCAGTTTCCGGGGAAATCTTTTATGTTTAAAAACCAAACATTCCCTAAAAATTTTTTGCCTTTTTGCGGGTGATTCAAAACCCCCCTAAAAATGGCGGTGTTTAAATATTAAAAAAAGGGTTGTTTTCCCCCGGCCCCTGCCCCCCAAATTTTGTGTTGTGTGGGTTTTGGTTTTCCAAACTTTTCCTTTTGGGGGCACATTGTTTTGTGCCTCAAAAAACACATTTCTTTTTTCGGGGTTCCCTTTGCCTTTGGGGATGTTTTCACCCACCAGAAGTTGCCTCTTTTTTGGGGGTCTTTTTTCAGTAACCCCGGTTATGTTCTGTAAATTTTCGGTTTTTGCCCGTAAATTATGGGGAGAGGGTTTTAACCCGGGCCCTTTCCCGTTGTTGTGTTTGGGTTTCCAGGGTTGCCCGGGGAAAGGTAATTTTTTTTAAGATTGCCTCAAACATTCATTCCATTTTCCCCCACCGTTTTGCCCTTTTTCGGGGGTTCAAAACCCAGAAGTTTTGCCTTAGTTGCTGTTTATTCTCGGTTTTTCCGATTTTCTTTTTTAAATGCCAAACCTGTAATGTGATAATATTAGGGAAAATTTTCCCCCAAAAGGCCTACCAAAGGTTTTTTTGGTGGGGTGTGTTCCCCCCTGGGGGCCGAAAACTTTTAAACAAAACCAGGCCCCTTTCTTTTCTTTCCCTTTCCCATATGCACCCCCTAAAGTACCCTTCCTGTTTTTGGGGGTTCGAATTGGGACCTTAAATGCAATCCCCCCTTTGGGATAATAGTTAGGGGTAAGTTTTATTTCCCAGGGCCTGCCCCAAGTTTTGGTGGTGTTTTTTTTCCAACCCTTTGGGGACAAGGTAAAAAAAATTTTTATGCCTTAAAGGGGTTTTTTCCCCGGATGTTTTTTGCCTTTTTTTTGATTACCCACCAAAAAATGCCTTTGGGGTTGGTTATAACCGGGCGTTCCCCGTTAAAGGCATGCCAAAAAAGGGAAAGGTTTTTAGTTAAAGTTCAATACCCCCCTTGTGTGTTTGTTTACCTCCCTCTCTCTAATAAAAAATAATATATAAAAAAATTTCCCAAAAAATTTTTTAACCTTCGCCCCCCTTTAAAGGAAAAAAGCTGAAAAAGTTTCCCCTGTATTGGCAAATTTGTTTTTTAAAAAACCAAAAGGGGTTTGTTTATAACTTTTTCCAAGTTTTGGATTGGGTTTTACAAGGGGTTACTTTTTGGAGAAAACTACCCTTGGGCCCTTTTTTGTAAAATTCAAAGAAGGTTTTAAAGTAACAAGGCCCGTTTTGCTGTGTGTATTCCCCTTTTTCCTTTTTGCAAAAAGGGGGAAAGTTCCCCAATAATCACATTTGACAGCCCAAAAAGGGGGGTTTTAAAATTTTGAAGGCTGGGTCATTTTTTTGTCAAACCCCTCCTTATGGAAAAAGATGGGTTTGGGGGATTTATACCCTTTTGGGCTTCAAGGAAAAAAGTGGTTTTTTCAAAACATTATTGTTTTCCATAATTTCCCCTCCAACCCCCTAGAAACAAATTTAAAAAAGGCCTTATTAATGGGAACCAAAGTTTTTTTGGGAATTCCTTCCCAAATGTTTGACAAATCCCCTTTTTATTGGGAGGTTTTTACTGGGTCTTAATTCAAAATTTTTAAAAAAAAATTTTAAAAATTCCAAGGGGTTATTCCAGGAATTAAAAATGGAATTTAGTGGAAAACCCAAAAATTGAGGAAAAAACTTAATTCTTAATCCACATTGTAAAGGGTTGTACAAATAAAATTTTTGACACCAAAAACCTTTTAGGGTTATTCACAGACATGTTTCAATTTTTTTCAAGGAAAAACCCAGGGGGTTGGAAATTTCCCCGGGGCCCAACCTGGGTTTTAAAAATGTCTTAAGAAATGTGTTAAAACCCTTTGGTTTGTCAGTTCAGGCTACATAGTTTTGGGGTGGGAAATTTTTTTCCATTCCAAAAATGAAAAAAGGGAACATTTTAATTTTTTCTATTAATTTTTAATTTACAAATTTCAGGGAAAAAAGTTGCATTACTTTTTTGGAGAAAATGAAAAACTTGAAATTTTTTTTAAAAATTTGTCCTATTCTTTTCTTCTTTTCCAAATTCCCCCCACTTTCCCGTATTTTGGGCAGGTTTAAAACCTTCTACAAACCTGAATTTTTTGGGGACCCAAAATTTTTCCCTTTTTTGGGTTCTTTGGGAAAAGTAATTTTTCTGGAAATTCTGGAAGGATAAAAGGTTGGGTTTTTAATTAAAAAATATAAATTTAAAAACATGATTAGAAAAATTTTAATTTGTAATTTTTGGGGCCATTATTCCACCCAAGTTCAAAAATTTGTTTGGGGTATTTTAAATAGCCCTTTTTTTTTTCATTACTTCCTTAATTGGAAAAATTTTTAATTTTGGAAAAATTTTGAGGTTAAATTTAAACCCTTTGTTGGAAGGGGATTATGAAATGTGCAATTTAAAAAATTTATATTGGGGACAATTCCCAAAAGGTTACAATATCCAGGGATTTAAAACAGAAATTGGTTTTGGCTAAAAACCCACTTTTTATAAGGGGGGCCTTAAAAACCTCTGCCCAAAAAAAATGGCCCTTTCTGCATAAATGATTTAACCTGAATTTTTTCAAGTTAAATTACCATTTTTAAATGGTGGCCGGTACTAAAGGGTAAACTTTTGGGAAATTAATGGGAAACTTGTTCCATTTTTTAAAGAAATGTGTTCAATTTGTGTACCTTGTTGAAAAACTTTAATTTTTGCAATAACCCAAAAGGTTTTTAAACTTGGGGAAAAAAACAAACTTAAAAAAATTTTTTTTCTGGTATTGGGTTTTATTTTGGCAGTTTTTGAAAGGAAATTTTTAACTCTATATAATTACCAAAATTTTTACTTTTTTAAAATTTTTAAACATTATTCCCCAAAAGTTATTTTTTTTGTTTATTTTAAAGCAAAAACATTCCCTTATCTAATTTTCTTGTAAAAAGGATTTAAAAATTTTTTAACCCTTCCCAAAAATATTAATTGGGTTAATTTTAAACCCTTTTTTTAAATTTTTTAAAATATTTTTAAAAAAAATTTTTAATACCCGGAAATGTTGTGGGTTTTTTAACTTAAAAACAAATTTTAATTTTTTTGGAAAAAACCCGGAGGATGAACAAGTTTTTAAAATGGGGGGAAAATTTTAAATTTTACAAAAAAATATTAATTTTTTTTTTAAAATACCCCAAAAAAATACTTTTTTATAAATTTTTAAATTTATAATTTAAAAAAAAATGGTTGGGTTTTCTTTAAGGGGCATTAATTTGTTTTCCCAACAGTGTTTTTACAATTTTTTACACAATTTTGGGGCCCAAAATTTTTTATTGTTTTAAAACTAATTTTAATTTATAAAAAAAGATTTTTTATTCCCCCGTTTTTTTGGGGGTTAACCCCCCACAAATTATTTTCCCGTTTTAACCCAAATTTTGGCTAAATTTTTTTATTTAACTTCGGTTTTAACTGACAGGCCAAAAAATTTTGGTGCAAAAGTAAGAATTGGGAAAAACTGAAAAAATTTTTGCCCCAAAGTCTTTAAACCAGGGTAATTTTTGGGGTCCTTTTAAAATGGACAAAAACCCAAAAAATTTTTTTTTTTTTTTTTCTTTTTTTTTTATTCTTTTTTTTTTTTTTTTTTTTTTTTTTTTTTTTTTTTTTTTTTTTTTTTTTTTTTTTTTTTTTTTTTTTTTTTTTTTTTTTTTTCTTTTTTTTTTTTTTTTTTTTTTTTTTTTTTTTTTTTTTTTTTTTTTTTTTTTTTTTTTTTTTTTTTTTTTTTTGTTTGTTTTTTTTTTTTTTTTTATTTTTTTTTTTTTTTTTTTTTTTTTTTTTTTTTTTTTTTTTTTTGTTTTTTTTTTTTTTTTTTTTTTTTTTTTTTGTTTTTTTTTTTTTTTTTTTTTTTTTTTTTTTTTTTTTTTTTTTTTTTTTTTTTTTTTTTTTTTTTTTTTTTTTTTTTTTTTTCCCCCCCCCCCCCCCCCCCCCCCCCCCCCCCCCCCCCCCCCCCCCCCCCCCCCCCCCCCCCCCCCCCCCCCCCCCCCCCCCCCCCCCCCCCCCACCCCCCCCCCCCCCCCCCCCCCCCCCCCCCCCCCCCCCCCTTGGTTTTTTTTTTTTTTTTGTTTTTTTTTTTTTAAGAAAAAAACCCCTTGCTTTTTTTTTGGAACTGTTTTTTAACTTTTTCCTTTTGGGGCCAAAAAAAATTTTTGGTTTTGGAAGGCCCAGGCGGTTTTTTATTTTTCCCCCTTTTCGTGCAAAAGTTTTTGGGTTTTTTTGTCCTTACAAAACTAACAAAAAATTTTTTTTGGAAATGTTCTGGTATTAAAAGGTTATCAGTACTCGGTTCTAGTACTTGTACTGTTAGAAGAGATTGTTTGTATACCTCTATATAATATACATATATTTTTTACATTTTTATATTCATATTTATATTTATTATCATTATTACAATGTTATATTGCTGTTTCACTAATATGCAAACACATATATACAAACATATATACAATATATTTATACTTGTAAACAATGGATAAATAATTATTTAACATTCCCCAACATTAAAAATATTTATTTGGTTATATACATAACCATTTTTTTATCTTTTTATACATTTTTGTATACATATTTTATAAATGAAATTTTAGTATACTTAAATGCATAGTTGGTAGAATGTTAGTAGGTTTATTTATTTACTTACATATTTATTAATTGACTTATTTAATTTATTAATTTATTTGTTGATTTATTTATCTATTTATTCATTGTCAGTTGATGAACAGATGTTTGATAAAATGGGGTGGAAACCTTGTGAACAGTTGTCGATAGTTGTCTAAATAAATTAATATTAGATTTTATTTTATTATTTTATTATATACCTACATAAAATACTTTTTTGTATATATTTTATTTTCATAGATGCATACATAATTTTAAAACAACAAGCTGGTTGTTATCATTAAGTCATTGATTTATTTGTTTACCAGCAATTTTTCAGTGTTTTCTGCATCAAGTTAGTTTACGTACACAACTTTATGGAGCAACCAATTAATGTACTATACGTTTAATCAACTAATTAATTAATTATATATAAAAGATGTGTTGTTAGTATGCCCATGTTTGTTCTGAGGAAGTTGGGAGATTGCTCCTGACGAAAAGTGGATTTTACTGTTTGTACACTTAAATAAACCTTTTTACGGACTAAATTTTGTGTTATCAGCCGACTTGCTGTGTTTAGCTGATTTGCTGAGGTACCAGGTTCCATGTTTGGTGCATGTACAGCTATATCGTATTTGCTGAGGTCACTTATTTTGCATCAATGTCGGTTGACACTACGTATGGATCAATTTTTGGGGTCCTGCAATGGACACCTATATGCATGTTTAAAGTGTAGAACTTGCTGGACTGTCACTTTCTGGCCAATGGTTTGGAAGGCAGCGGTTTATTCACCTTTCGTGCATGTCTGTTTGTCTACCCATATTAGCTATAACGTGGCCTATTTATGTACATATGTCATATCTACGGGACATGTCTGTTGTGTATACATATATACATGTACAATCCTCATTTCATAACTTGCTTTGGTTTATGTCTGTGGATTATGTGTATACACATATATCTATATCCATAGCATACCTTTCCACTGTACAGATTGTCGCAGAGTGTACAGCTGGTTGCCTCTTTATCTTCGGTGTGTTTTACATAAACCTGTGTCTATCTGGCAATGTAGTGGCATTTCATTTGAGACTTACAGTGGGAAATACTGGAAAGCAGTTCAGGTTACGACTGCATACCCTTCAGAGAATCCATGCTACTGACACACCCGTTATTCTATCCACTTTCTATGTTTGTTCTGGCACATATATGGGGTTTGTTCCTATTTGTACCGGTAGTTTGCATGCCTTTGTCCGGTTTCATACTTTACGGGGTTAGCAGGTTTGAGCCATGTATATCTAACGTGGGGAAAACAGCATTCATTTACTATGCTGTGAGCGGATCACACACGCACAGGCGCACTTGCATTTCCTTATTGTGGGTTACGCGCAGGTGCACATGCATATCCTTATTGTGGGTTACATATGTTTACTAAGTCTTTGTGCTTACGTGGGCTTCATTACTTGTGACAGTACCAGTAAATTATTAGTAATCTGGTTAACGGACGTATGCGAAACACACGTTCACCTTTACATATTTAACTGTCTGTACAGCACAGACGCATTCATTACACTTTCACATTATATGTGCTGTAGTCGTAGTTGAACCGGGACTGCATTCACATTGGCCGGATGCTGTAACCACTATACTGTTGGTGTTCTGACTCATTTATATGCATACCCATAGTACATAGCTACATTAACATATGCCTCACCGCTTCACTTACAACACAGGCATCCATTCTCCTGCTGGGAAAAATGCGGTACTACATGTTACACATTCCTATTCCCTACTGCTCTGGACCCAAGCTGCATATTTAATCACTGCAGGGATATTCAGAACCCCAAGGCTTATAGTCCTGACACATACAGGTCTTTAATTGTCAGGGTGTTCATGTGGTGATCTGGGTTTAGGCTTGTCCGCCTGGTGAACGGAACTGCCCTGACTGTGTTCAAATGTCAGACAAAGCACATGGACAGGGTTTGTCCATTTTAAACATTTTATCTGTGTTTACAGACACAGGTGTTTGGGCACCTGTCAGCAGCTTATAATGTTGGCAATACATAATATGGGTGGGGGTGGTTACAATACATAATCCACTGTGAGTGGTGTTCCCATTCACATTTGACTATTTCCTGTATTCATTCATACGAGGATTATTATTTTGCACATGACTTATCTATGAATTAACTACAGGTATGCAGTAGTACAGTCAACATATGTGAAGGTTTGTTACAGTATAAATGTACAGACCTCTGTAATACTGGGGACTACCCCACATCCTTCACAACATTTCATGCTAATGTACATACTATTATTCTGTGAACTTTCGAAGTTTGTGAGAGCAGTAATTACATATGTCCCTATTTGTCCATCCATCCTTTTAGGCTTTGTCCAGATTTTGTTGCTGTAATAGGTTGAGAGGTGGTGTCGGTATGTGATTGAGTTGAATATATACTGTCAATAATTCAGTGGGGAGTAGGGTTACCACCTGTTCCTCTTTGTGAGGGGAAGTCCCACTTTGGACAGTTGTGTCCTGCGACGAAACCTAAGACATAGCAAATGTCCTGTGATTTTAAGACAAAAGTATATTTCTTATTTTCTTTACTAGTTGCATGATACAGGTATTTTGTATCTGGAACACATAACTATTATTTGGGATAGCATAAGCTATTCAAATGCTATGAAATAAGCTTTTATCTTGGCATACAAGTGTAATTCTGTCCTTTGCACTGGCCGGGGGTATGTTTTATCCTGCAAATTCTCACATTTCTACAATGGATGTCCCACCTTGGGCATCTGAACAGGTGGCAACCCTAGTGGGGAGACCTGCATGGTGGACAGCTGTTCCATCCTGCGTAGTATGTTTTGCATGTCTGTCTAGAAACTGAACAGTACCGTGACTACACATACATGTTTTGTCCAGATGTGTACAGTACTAGACACCGTGGCGTGTAAACAACTCTGAGGTTTCAACAGGTTACTTATCCCACGCGGGATGTACACACATTTTGCCGAAACATGAACACGCGGGCATTTGGATTTACGTAACTGTGATGGGATGTTTACATACGTGGGATACATATTTGCAATCCTGACACTGGCTAGGATGATACTTCCTACTACATATGGGGAATACTCGCTATGTGTAGGTGTACGGCTGCGCAAGGCTGGTAGCTGGATTTGGTGGACATTCGGACATGGGTGCGGGTTATGTGCTATACAGTGGTTGTTGCGTATAGCATTTGCATGCATGGGTTCTGCTTTTGGATATCCCGGTTCCGCATATAGCATCCTATGTGTATGTGCTGGTTACGTTCCTGTTCATGTGTATAGCACATTTTAATATACATATGTTTGTGTGTGTTTGGTATACAATTTGGACTGTCAGGTTTCTTTACAGTTGTTATATAGCCAAAACTGCCCAGCTGTGTACTATCACTACCACTGTGGGACTGCTGGTGACCCTGCCCATGGGGCTAGACGTGTGTATTGATGGCGCGATGACATGATGCGCTTCACTTCCACTGGGTATAACTACTTACAGTGCAGTACATTACGGACACACAATTTTAAATATCATTTGTTCCATGGACGGAAACTCATATTGTGTTGCATGCGTTTCTGTTTGGTTCTCCATTTTGTGTGGCCGGGAACTGTCTTGCATGCTTTGCATACGTTTCATTATCCACGGACACTGATAGGTGCGATTACTATTGCAGGCAGACTATAATATTCAGCAGTTTAGGTTGCTCATCGACAGCCGACATTGACACGCCTCCAGGCGCAGCTTAGTAACACCCCATGCACTCGCGCACGTGTCCTATGCATGTGGATGTGGTGGCAGTGCACCTTCATTAATATGCATATGGCGCTACTACACCATATATACGCCGCACGGCCGGCACAGGCCTTACACCGTCCTTGCGCCGAGCTTCATGAATCCGGGGGTATATTTATAATGTGATAGGCTATTTTATATGACATGTACTGCAAGGGGTTAATTAAGGAGGGTATTTAAGGAAGTGATGTGGAAGACATTATTTGTCTGATGAAGTTTCTGTGGTGAGACGAAAGCGCTCATATTATTTTACTGGCTTTTTATATTTTAATAAATTCTTGAAGCTGTTTAGTTGCAACTGGAGTCCTTTCAACATTTATTTCTTTTCAGTCAAGTTATTTCACTTTGGAGATATATATATATATATATATATATATATATATATATATATATATATATATATATATATATATATATATATATATATATATATATATATATATATATATATATATTTTTTTTTTTTTTTTTTTTCCCTGTTGCAATAAATCTTTAGGCCATGAATTACTTTTTCTTATTTAAAGTTCTTAAGCAACATACAGTTTTTTTCATACTTCAGTAAATCAAATGAAATCAAATCTTAGAACACAATCCTTCCTTTTTTCTGGTAATATTTTAAATTTGAATCAAATCAAAATAAAGACAGAGACTATTAAGGATGCCCTCTTTTACCTTATCTTTTTTTGTTTTGTACCTCAAACCCATGTTTGACTTTTGGTTAGAAAACCATATGCTGTTTTTCTAAGTGGATACTGAATACTGTAGTACATATATGCATACAGAAAGAGAGATAGATAGATAGATAGATAGATAGATAGATAGATAGATAGATAGATAGATAGATAGATAGATAGGCAGACCGAAGTTTTTATGTCAGTGTCATGTTTTGTCCTTCATGTTGGGATACAAACATTCCTATCACTGTTCACTTTAGAAATCATTTTTGTTCATATGCAAGTGTAAACGAAAGCTAGATAAATGTATTTTTCCTTTCCATTATCATTATCCTGCATTAATACAAGCTAGTACTAGGAAATGAACAGTCTTTAAAGTATCTTGGTATTTTTTCCTCAAAATATAAAGAAATTTAATGGGAACAATACAATAAGTGCCTGGAAAAATATAAATGGTGATATAAGATGATGGCTTTGCCAGAAATTTATACTGTGATGCAATGAGAACATTTGGGTATAGGGAGTGCAATAGAGTCAGACAATCAAACATAAAAAATTATAATGAGGAGCAGAAGAGTTTTTGACAAAAATGGGGTGGGGGAGGAAAGGAGAGACAGACAGGTAGAAGAAGGGGCATTATTGATGAACACAACTGGAAATTAACTGGAGATGGAAGTGACAGACAAGGAAATGTGACAGACAAGGAAAGGAAACTCAGTGATAGGAGATCTGGTAGATTTTGGGCTGACTGCTACACTGCACACCACAACCTTTAAGATGTGGTCTATCACATATGTGACTTGTCTCAGTGCAGGGTCCAGCCAATGCAGGGTCAGCCACTATTGGTCTACTGGTTAGGGCCATCAAACTGTGCAGCTCTGCTAGTTGCATGAGGATGTACTCCAGGTTACAAATGCCCATGTGCAGCTGCCAGTTCACCAATGTCATGACAGACTGGGACCCACCAGATGTATCCACTGATAGGGATCCTAGGATCTATATAACATTATCGCAAATTTAAAATATCGAACGTCAAAAGAGCGAAAGTGCAGAAAAGTCAAAGTTCTGTTTTTGAGATTGTAGTACAGTGAAGATTGGGATATTTGCCCTTTCTTCACTGTAGTGCGATCTCACCCCCCACAATATTGAGTTTCAGCATTTTCACTCTTTTGAGCATTCAAGATTTTACATCTTCGATAATATGATATAGATGCAGATCCTATACCCCTCCTCCATGGGACAGACCACCAGAAGGCATTAGGGAAATGTTCTTGCCACTCTCTGCTGAATGATCTACATCACCCTGCAGAAAGGCTGACCTGGAAACTGTTAGGGACACAGCATGCTATGACAAGGCAGGTGCATGGTACAGGGCTGACAGTAGATAAAGTAAGAATGAAAACAGAAAGAAATAAAATAACAAATGGCAAATTAAAAAAATAAGAGGCAGCAATAAGGAGAACCACAAAAGCAAAAACAATTATCTGTAATGTGTTTTACACTGGATGGCAGTACAGTCCCTGGATTAGTAAAATGCTGTTTAGTATGCAATAGGAAACAAAAATAAATAAATAAACATGCAAACAAACAGACAGACAAATAAATAAAAATACAGAAACCAGTCAAAAGGTACTACTGCTGTATGTATGACAGAAGAATAAAGATTAAAAGTCACCTACCAACCCCACACCTTGTTGTAAGGAATGTAAAGAGTGCATGAATTGTAATCAGTCTGAACACAATGGGCAGTGAAACTATGCTGAACAATCTCAGCAGTCTGAAATGACAAGCCCATAGGGGCTTAACATTAGATGGCAGACATGTCTAACCATGCCGTAAACTGCATGGCGCCATGATGATCCCATCATGCAGAAACTGACAGGGAAGACCAAAATTAATAGAAAAGGAACTCCAAAACCCAGTGGTAATAAAGCATCATGAAATTAAAAAGGTAGGAGAGTGGCACTGAACTGATAGAGATGGCAATAATTGCCACAATACCCTGACGATATGAAGAAAATGGAAAAAAGGGGGGTGATTATGACAATGACCTAGTGTAGCCATCCTGACGTGACACCTAACAGCCTATCAAAAGCAGGTTTGTGCTATGCCAGGCATTACTATCAAAGGTAGGAGCATTGGAATGTCCATTGTAAGAATAAAGCAGCGCAGCCTGATCAGGTCACTGTGTAACAAGACCAGTGGTATGGCCTTGGACATGACACAGAATGAAGGCAAGCAATCAGGTCCAAGTTTTGTGGTGACATCTGAGTAGTGGAGAAATATACTCTATCAGCCCACTCAGCATTGTGAGAATCAATGGGATGCATTATCAGATCCCTGCCAGTGGGATAGTCAGCATAGCAGTTCAACCTTTAAAGACAATATATGTGACTAATAAACCAGAGAAAAACTGGAATGGTTAAAATAATTAGCAGTAATGCAAACATGGACAATGAAGCAGGTGTCTAACAAATATGCAGGTGTCACATTTATGTTATATGTAGATGGCTGGACAGTCTTACGTGCCACATTTTGCAAATCACATGGTTGCCCTGTAGTTCACCAGATACTGTAAAACAAGAGTCCTGCATATAGCCGAACAAAAATGCCTACCAATGGTCAAGCAGCCACAAGCATTTAATACTTACTGTAGAACTCCTGATCCCACTCTCTACCCTTCTATTCCACTGGTAAATAAGGTCACAGTGGCACCTGTTTAGATTGATAGATCAATGGAGACACTGCTCTCCAGACTGGCTGATGCTCATATCCTCACTCAACTACCTGAAAAGGCAGTATCATCCATCCACTTTCTTCTGGGACTCTCACATAAGTTTCTGCAAGATGGTGACAGTGGACCTTATGCAGGAAGTACTGAAACATTTCAGTGTCTTTCTTGCACAACGTGAGAGTTCTCCCAGTCTCATTTCCTTCAGATGCCATGGACACTTTACATGTTGCCATCCAGAAAATAAAAACTGTAGCATACGCCCTTCAATGGATTTTACAGCATCATGTCATACACATCAATGCACAGAGAGATAACATGACAAAAGCCAGTGCCCCAATATAGTCATGCATTGCAATCCATTGTGCCTAGGTGGTGAGAAGGAAACATACTGGCCTAAGGTTATTTTCCTTGTAAAAAACACTCTGGTGTCCATGTATGAGGCACTGCATTTTAAGTGGAAAGTGGCAGATTAAGAAGAGGTTATGGACCTGCTGACACACTCACTGACCACATAGCAGTCTTCAGTGAAATTGCATGGATTGACATGATTCTGATGGCACGCTCTAGTGCTGGAATGCATTGCATTAAATATATGATTAAGAGATGTTTAGCATAACTGCCATACTATGCATCTCAAAACTGAGTGATAAAAGCACCTCCAAACAATGCTCTGCTCATTACACTACTGTATTTTTTAGGGATAGCAAGTAGAGCAGAGTTTCATATATTTTTTCTTTTTGATTTGCAGAGAAAAGAACTGTGCTACAGCTGCCTTGTACATGGGCCAGTGGCAAGTCAAGAGAATGACTGGACATCTGTAGCAATCCTTTGCTGTTGGTGAATGGGGAGGTTATGCTACAGTGAGAACCTGTCAATCTATTGACAGCTTTTTCTATGAATGTCAACTGACTGATGGAAAAGTGCCCAAACCATTTCCAGTACCAATGGAGTTTTCCCTTTTTACCATTGTATGCAACCTTCAGCAAGGGGTTGCAGAGGTGTTTGGCCTCAATAAAAAATTACCTTTGAGGTTCACTGAAAGGTATTTCAGTAGATGTTTCTTCAGTGAATTCACTGTAACTTGCTAATGGAGGTAGCACAGAGAAGGTTTTGATTGAGTTCCACAGTAAATACCTGTATTGGTATACAGATTGCAAGAGTGTAGAATAACTGCTGGGGTAAGGTTATGCATGCTAAAAACAGGTGGAGAGACTAGATAACTGTAGGAGACTTTTAATTTGGGGGGAGTAGACCTTAAACATTTAACTGACTGAGTGGCATGGGAACCACAAAGTTGGTTGCAGTGATGGATGAGAGAAGACAGGACTTAGATTGAGACAGCAGTTGCTTGTGACAAGAAATTTGCTGTGTAATATGGGAGGTGCACTGTGACCCATGATATGTGGCTTGGACAGATGGGAATCTGTTGTGATGCACAACATCTGGGTCTGTGGTTCAGATGTAGAACATAGTGGGCAAGGTAAGGTGGGAAAGTTGGATCTATATTACCAGACTGAATGTTTAGGTTATCGAACAATTATACATCAAACTGGTAATATCAAAACTAAAAACTGCGAATGGCATAGGGGAAGACTTCTGTTGGCCACAAAAAAAAAAACAACTTTAAACCCAAATGAAGTGATGGACTTTGCCCCCACACCCCCAGATGAAAACTTTAAACTCAAAAGAAGTGAGGGACTTTGCCCCCACACACCCCTGACGTGGGGGGCTATGCCCCTCATCCCCCCAACTAAATATAACAGCTCTGAGATCACTCTACAGTAGACAAAATAGCAAAATACGGCTAACGGTCAAGGGAATTCTTTCCCTGCATTAAATCGACCTTTTACGTTTTTTTTGCTTTCGATAATACCAGTTTGATGTTTTTGTTCATTTCCCCTTCCTATAGTTAATGAGATGTGGACCATTAGAAAAATTATAGTTGACAATTGGAAAATTGTACTAGGTAACTGTGATTTAGCCAAGATTATAGGACTGCGACCCCTGTTTACTTATAAAAATGTTACAAAAATTAAGAGTTTATTAGAACAGGGTTGCAACAAAAAAACTGACACAAAAAGTGCACTCATTCAGAAAAAAAGTAGTTATTCTTGTAATTCTTGTAGACAGTGTAGGTACATCAGTAACACATCTTCGGTGGAATTTAGCCACATAAAAAGAACTTTTTGGGCCAAAGGATATTACACTTGTCAAAGTGAAATGGTGGTATATGTTGCACAATGTTTATCCTGCCCAAGTTTTTACATAGGAAAGACTACTAGGTGTTTAAAAAGACGTATTTATGAACAGCTTTTAGCAATTAAGAAAAAAGAACAAGCCAATGCTTTGGCAAAACATGCTGGTATCTGTATTGACTTCAAAAAGTTTGTTTTTTCAGTGCTAGATGCTGTTAGTCAAGAAACTTTTTCATGTGATTATAAAACCTGGTTAGAATGTAAAGAATCTCTATGGCAAATTTACTTGGGTGCAGATATTGCACCAGGTCTAAATGACACCATTAACCTAAAGTGCTTTTTGCAAACTAAGTTGTAAAGCTTTTTATAGCTTCATTTTATGATACCTATTAGAATGTACAAAAAACTTTTTAATTATGTTTTCTATTTCTACTATTTCCACTATATGGATTTTTGTATGTATTTTTTTACATTTACAAAAAATGAGCTTTCTTTTTAATTATGATTATTCAGTCATGTGACTGCTAATTAAGTATTTAAATGCTGTTTTAGGGTGGTTAGAGTGTTTTTCTGATCAAGTTCACAGCATATTAAAATGAATGAAAGCGCTAACCTGTGGTGTCCGTGTCTTTTGGTCTTGGTTTGGAGCAGTTTTTTAGTTTTCCAGTGATTTTGTGTCTTTTCAAGTTTTTTTGGTATTTCAGTAGATGTTTTTCAGTGAATTCACTGTAACTTGCTAATGGAGGGAGCACAGAGAAGGTTTTGATTGAGTTCCACAGTAAATGCCTGTATTGGTATTCAGATTGCAAGAGTGTAGAATAACTGCTGGGGTAAGGTTATGCATGCTAAAAACAGGTGGAGAGACTAGATAACTGTAAGAGACTTTTAATTTGGGGGGAGTAGACCTTAAACATTTAGCTGACTGAGTGGCATGGGAACCACAAAGTTGGTTGCAGTGACGGATGAGAGAGGACAGGACTTAGATTGAGACAGCAGTTGCTTGTGACAAGACATTTGCTGTGTAATATGGGAGATGCACTGTGACCTATGGTATGTGGCTTGGACAGATGGTAATCTGTTGCGATGCACCACATCTGGGTCTGTGGTTCAGATCTGGTACATAGTTGGCAAGGTAAGGTGGGAACGTTGGGTCTATATTACCATATCGAATGTTTAGGTTATCGAACACTTAAACATCGAACTGGTAATATCAAAAGTAAAAACCGCGAATGGCATAGGGAAAGACTTCTGTTGGCCACACAAAAAAACAACTTTATAGGTTCATAGGTTGGTACTAAGCTATCGGCCCTAAGGCCTATGCAAGCCTAGCAATAACCTTTCCCTGGATATTTCTTCCCACAATATTTACTTCTCCAGGCCCCTGTCTAGCAGGGCGACTGACATGATCCCCGGGGTGAATTTCCTATCTCCCATCCATTTATCAAGGTTCCTTTTGAAGAGGGCCAGTGAGGTGCTCTGCTTGATATGTATGGGCAGTCTATTCCAGAGTATGGGGAGTCTCTGGGTCAGGAACCTATCCCTCCAGCATGTTTTGTTCATTGTGATGACAAGGTTTAGATCCCTGGAGCGTGTGGCTCTGAGGGATTGGGATTTCTTTAAGTGGAGCATGTCCAACAGCTCAGGGTTTGACATGGCCTTGTATGTTAAGCAGAGATCACCTCTGAATAGACGATATGCCACAGAGTATAGCTGGAGTTTTTTTAGATAGTCAGTATATGGCATCTGCTTTAGGCCTGTGATTCTTTTAGTGAGGTATTTCTGTGGCCTTTCCAGCTGTTGCAGATGTCTTGTGAGGTACATACCAAATGGGGCATTATACTCTATAATGGGTCTAATGAGGGATGAGTACAGTGGGACAATGACCTCCTTTTTTCTGGATGAAAAGCCCTTAGTGATGAGGTGTGCCACATAGAAGGTTTTCCTGACTGTTGTGGCAATGTGGTTATCGAAAGTGAGACCACTGTCCACATGTGTCCCTAAGTCTCTCATCACACTTTTGATGTTTAGTGTCCTGCCACCTATGTGGTAATTCATGGGTACATGTTTTTTTTTCCAAAGGGATAACTATACATTTCTTGGCATTAAGCTTGAGCCCATGGCTCTGGCACCAGGCATCTGTTTCTGTAAGGCCCTTTTGTAGAATATCCACATAATTTGGGGATTCAATAATGGCTCCCAGTTTGCAGTCATCTGCAAACTTTGTTAGCCAGAGTTCCTTAGTGTTGGCCTGTACTTCAGAGAAGTAGATGTCAAACAAGAGTGTTCCCAGGACTGAGCCCTGAGGTACTCCACTTGTCACTTGTCTGGAGCTGGAATTGGAGTCGGCTACTTTTACTGTCTGGGTTCTGTCAGTAAGCCAGTTAGCATCCCATCGAGTGACGTAGGGATTTATGCCCAGCTTAGTAAGTTTATCTATGATTCCAGAGTGGGGGATGGTGTCAAAGGCCTTGGCGAGGTCCAGATAGGCTGTGTGGACTGCCTTACCCTCGTCCACAGCTCTGGAGACTGATTCAAAGAAGTCAATCAGATTCAGGAGACAAGATCGGCCCTTCACAAACCCAAACTGGGTGGGGTCCAGTGTTTGAAGGTTGCCAATGTCTTTGTTTATAAGTTCCATGATAATGCATTCCATGCCCTTGCAAATCAGGCTTGTCAGACTGATGGGACAGTAGTTCCCAGGATCCAAGGTGGATCCTCCCTTGTGGAGTGGGATAACTGTAGCTGTGCGCTATTCAGTGGGCACGAAGCCTGAGGTGAGGCTATGATTAAACATGACACTTAGGTGAGGTGCCAGTTCATTTTGTAGTTCATGTAGTACACAGCCTGGGATGTCATCTGGTCCCATGGATGCTGTATTCTTAGCTTTGGAGAGTGTGGTTTCTACCTGTGTGGCCGTGATTATCAGAATTTGGCAATCTTTTGGTATTGAGATGGGCCCTTTAGGGGATGAGAGTGGGGTGAAGTTGGCACTAAATCGATCTGCCAGGATATTGGCAATATCCTTGGGATCAGTATATTTAATGCCATTCTGTTGTAACTCAGAGCAGATCTGAGCATTGCTATTTAGATTCTTGACATAACTATAGAATGTCTTGTGGTTGTCTTTGGAATCTTTGGCAATTTTATTTTCGTAACTAGCTTTTGAGGATTTTATGAGGAATCTCAGCTTCTTACTGAGGCTGGTAAGGGAGATTTTTGCATCCTGGGATTTTCCTCTTCTTTGCAACAGTTTCTTCCTTCTGTTGTATAGTTTGTTTATAGCAGGGGACCACCAGATTGGCTTCCTTTTTTTGGAGAAAAGCATCTTGGTTCTATTTGGGATGGCACGATTCATGCACAAGTGGATGTGCTCGTACAGTGCCTTAGTGTAGGATTCTGCAGTCGAACTTCCAGATCCCATCTGCGTGGGTGTTGTGAAGTTTGTCACTTCTGACTTTAGTAGCTTGAAGTTGGCTTTGGAGAAGTTTTTTAAGGAGGTTTCCTTACTGGGGGGTGGGGGTGGGATGTGGATGTCAAGGGTGACTTGCTTATAGTCACACCTGACCAATGAGGGGGTGACCACTGGTGTGGAGCATCTATCTCCCATGTTGGTAATGACCAGGTCTAGGATATTTGACCCCCTGGTGGGACAATGGATTAGTTGATCCAGGGCGTTGGAATTTATGAATTCCAAGAACCGTTGGGAAAAGGAGTTGGTACCTGAGTAGTTTTCCCAATTAATGGCAGGATAGTTGAAATCACCCAGTATTAGGGTGTTTGGTTGTATCTTAATATTTTCCAGTATGTTTAGAAAGGTGTAGTGAGAATCTTGGGGATGGTTGGGGATCTGTAGCAAGCTACAGTTAGGATTGCAGTCTTACCTAGTGTTAGTTGCATCTGGAGAATTTCAGATACATTGTGTTGGGCAACTAGCCTGGATGTGTGAATATCCTTGGTGAATATGAACACTCCTCCACCTTTAGTGTTTCGGTCCTGGTTTTGTGGCTGAAATGTAGCCTGGTATTGCAGGGGTGCTCTCTGGAGCCTTGAACCAGTCTCAGTTACTACACAGATATCGATGTTCTCCATTTTTAGGAGTGCCTCGAGAGAGTGCATTTTGAGGTTTAGACTTCTAGTATTGAGTAGCATTACCTTCAGATTGTGCCTACTTCTATCTGTTACGGTGGTGGTTTTATCCTTTGAACCTTGCCTAAAAAAGGCACTATAGGGGTGGCAAGAGCTTTAGCCAGTAACCTGAATCCCAGGGGTGACAGGTGCTGACCATCTCTGGCAAAGCATCGTGGTTTGTCGATCATGTCTTCCCAGGCAGACAAATACTGGATCCCCTTTGAATGACACCAGAAGCTTAGCCAATTGTTGAAGTCAATCCTTTTGTCCTTATACTGTGGTATCATTCTGGGCGAAGACAGGATGCTACTCAGGGCTAGGGTCATACCTGCCTGGGTCACATGATCCAAGAGCTCTTCCATATCTCTTTTCATGTAGTCCAGGGAGGTACGTCTCAAGTCATTCACTCCAGCATGGAAAATGACAAAGTTGTATTTGTACTTGTTGTGGAGTGACCTGAGTGCATGCGTTATGTGGCGGATCCTGGCACCCGACCGGCAGCTGATTGTAATTTTCTCCTTGTTCAGTCTGGTGAGTGGGACATCAGTGTGCCTGACTATAGACTCACCTATAACTAAAGTGTTGGGTACATTGTCTTGCCTTAGGGGCTGTTGTTGGGTGGCACACTGGTGTTGTGAGCTATGTGTCACTTTGGTTGTGACTGGTGTGTGTTTGCGTTTCAGCTTTGGAGGTCCTTGTTGCTTGGGCAGGTTAATGTTAAGGGCCTCTGCATATGTGGGTTTAGTGTTGCTATGTGTGGGTGTTGATGGTGTGGCCTTTGAAGGGCTATGAGTTGCTTGAGGTGTGATGCAAGTGTTAACCTTCTCCTCTTGACTGTCTAGTACAATCTTGGCCCGAGAGAGCTTTGCTTCCAGTTTGGCTATGTAAGTTCATCTCTCACAGGTTGTAGTGTTGGGTGGTAGGAGGAGAGGTTTGTCTGTGTACATGAGGCAGTTGCCACATTGCCCCAGTATGCCCAGATTCACCAAGTGGACAGGAGAAATCACAGGAAGCTAACCCTTGGACATGCCTGTTTAGGTGCTTTTATGTAAAGTTTAAGAGCTGTTTTCCCTTACCTTTGCAAGGTACTTTGCAATTATAGGCTGTTTAGTGCCTATGATTAATTTCTCCTTATTGACAAGGAGAGCTGAGTGCTTGCATTTGTTTCAGGCATCCTAGTGCTTTCCAGCATGTTCTAGAGCAAGTGCTAATCACAGGGGTTCAGATTTTAGAACTATGACTGAGAAACCAGCTAGTTTTAAGGGAAAATTTGAAGAGCAGACTTTCTGGCACCTGGAATAGTTTAACTGTAGCCTCGCAGTGCTGCACGATGTGAAAAATGTGAAAATGTACAAAACCCAAAAGAAGTGAGGGACTTCACCCCCACACCCCAAGATGAAAACTTTAAACTCAAAAGAAGTGGGGGACTTTGTCCCCACACCCCCCCTAACTAAATATAACAACTCCGAGATCACTCTACAGTACACAAAATGGCAAAATCCGGCTAACGGTCAAGGAATTCTTTCCCTGCATTAAATCGGCCTTTTATGTTTTTTTGCTTTCGGTAATACCAGTTTGATGTTTTGGCGTTCAATAACCTAAACATTTGATCTGGTAATATAGACCTGGGAAAGTTAACTTGAATAACTGATAGTAAGTAGGAGTGCTTTCTTGGGCACAGTTAAGTGTAGGCTGCGGACAAAGGCTATACCATAACAAAGTCTTTCCCCATACTGCTCTGTTGGACTTCTGTGAGGAACTGTCCAATGAAACTGGTGCATGGTAGGTGTGGCACCTCATGATGGCATAGGTAATACATGGATGAACTGCTACTCTCATACAATTCCCTCAGAAGGTGGTGGCAGTTGTGATGTGCATTTCACACGGCACCAAAGAAGGAGAAGTAACTAGAGAAGTTACTCTACCTGAGACTGATGCACTCCTACAGGCCCTTCATGAGCATGAACAGCAGATACTAGACACAAATAACAATTACAGGACCTCTTTGAGCATGAGTGGCGTAAGCTACTTGTAGATATGATTGGAGTAAGTCAGGGCATCCAATCAAGTCTATCACAATGTCACTTACACAATCCTGCATGAATGCAACAAGGTCTATGTCACTGCATGGGATAATATGGCCACAGGTAAGGTCCTGCCATGATAAATTGCCCTCACTGTCATGGAAGAGTTCCTGTTATCCCTGGTTCTGGAGACAGAAAGGACCATGGTACCTGGTTGAGGCCTGGATGTGTGAGGTGAACTCCCACATTTCTCTGCTGTGTGGTCCTTCAGAATGACATATTCTCCACATATGATGCAGGATAAAATAAAGGAACTGATGTAATATTTATGAAGCCGATGCTTGAGATACACCCATCATGCTCCAATGAGCACTAAATAGTTCAATTAGAAAGGATTGTCAAAGTCATATATACCTTAGTGTACATGGAGAATGGTTTTCCAGCATTCTGTAAGATTCCATGGAAAAATAACACGTCTTCCAGATTTGTAGCTAGCTCATTTGGCTGCTTTTGCCATTCCCTGATTTGGCACTCACCAATGCTAGGCTGAAAAAAAAAAGTCCATTGTCTGATCTGGCACTCTTTCCTTCACTCCTAAGGAGGAGGAATAGATCCTAATGCCCTAAAGCACTACATGGGAGTAGAAAATGTCCATCTCCAATCCCATGCTGCTTCTTTCCTAAGGAGAAGCACCAGGTTCTAATGCCACTCTCCCAGGCTGCTATCTGCCCTCACCTTTACATGAAAAACATGCGTCCAGGACAGCTGCTCCCTTTGTCCCACCCTCGCTATGTGTCTGATGGCTGACATCTGCTGTATGGTGTCTCTGTCCACACTGTATCATTTCACTATGCCCCTGTTGGAGAAAAGCTGATATGTTAGGTGAGTTAGTTGACAATAGATTCTTCTGTAATACAGAGCATGATGACATGCTCCACTGTGGATACACACTGCAAGGACTGATTCTAAAAAAAAAAAAAAAAAAAAAAAAAAATGTATCTGCTTTTACTGTATTTGTGTTTCTTCCTACTTTATTTTGCTTTTGCGTCATCTTAAAAGTACTCAACTGTATTTATTACTGCTTGGTGTAACTCATTCTAAGCCTTTTTGTTTAAGCACTTGGGCTTCAGACCAGTTGTTTTACATTAAGAAGGTTTGTGGTCTGCACTGTAGTGGCAGAACAGGTAGCTTACATCCTTCTAAGTTGGGAACTGCTGATTGAGGACTCAGTGTCTGTTATTCTAAAAGTGTTTTAATTCTGGTTTAAGCACTTGGGCTTCAGGCCAGTTATTTTACATTAAGAGGTTTCGTGGTCTGCACTCTTGTGGGAGGAGAGGCTGGACTCTGCCCTTCTGAGCTGGGAATTTCTGGTTAAAGGCTTATAGTGCCTGCATATTTGAACTGCTTCTTACTGAAATTGGTGCACCTTGTTTGCTGTAGCATAGACTAGATCCAGGCCTGCTGAATCTAGCTTTGTTTGTATGCTTGTTGTTTGCTTGTTATTTCCCTGAAATGCTAATTCCACCTAAAACACGTCTTTTCAGCGCTTCTGTGGATCCCTAGTGATATCTGCATTGCTTACTGTACTTATTTCCTTGTTTCACTTGAAAGAAAGTTACTGTTTGTTGTTTTTGCATTTAAGTTACCTGTAACACATTGCATTTAAGTTACCTGGCACTTGCTCACTAAAGCAATTATATAAGTCAGCACTAAAAAATTAAAAGCACTACACCCTCACAAACTCCCCTTGAGTACATTGTTCCCCACTGGCCCTTTTTTTCAATTATAAAGGAATTCCCAATAATATTCTAGCATGTCCAAAGGTCAGTTGTCAATCTCCTGTCCAACTGGTGAATCTGGGAATCTTGAGGCAATGTTACAACTGCCTCATTTACACAGACAACCCTCTCCTCCTCCCAACAAATTCCAACACATGTGAGAGATGCAACCATATAGCCAAACTGGAGGCTAAGCTCTCTCAACTCAGTACTGGCATAACCAGTCAGGAGGAGAAGGAAGCCACACTCACTACAATTCCAGTCTCACATAGACCTACCACGACAGCAAACCAAACACATAAACACACAAAAACATACTCGGAGGCTCTAAATAAAAATCTGCCTAAGCAGCAGAGACCTCCAAAGCAGACACCCAAGCAACTGCTACCCCAAAACAAAACACGTGCAACACAAAGCTCACAAAGCCAGTGTGCCGAACAGTCACAGCCCTTAAGGCTAAACAACACACCTGATACACTTGAAATAGGTGACTCTATCGTCAGGCACACTGGCGTCCGCTCACCAGGCTGAACAAGGAGAAGGTCACGGTGAGCTGCCTGTCGGGTGCTAGGATCCGCCACATAACACAAGCACTCAGGTCACTCCAAGGCAAGTAGAAATATGACTCAGTCATTGTCCATGCTGGTGTGAATGACCTGAGACGTACCTCCCTGCACTACATGAAAAGAGACATAGAGGAGCTCTCTGAGCATGTAGCCCAGGCTGGTATGACCCTGACCTTGAGTAGCATCTTACCCTCACCAAGAATGATGCCACAATATGAAGACAAGATGATCAATTTCAACAATTGGCTTAAGTATTGGTGTCATTCAAAGGGGATCCAATGCCTGTCAGCATGGGATGACATGCTTGACAAGCCACGATGCTTCGCTAGGGATGGCTTGCACCTGTCACCCCTGGGTTTTCGGATATTGGCAAAGGCTCTTGCTACCCCCATAGTGCTTTTTTTTAGGCAAGGCTCAAAAAACAAACCCACCTCCATAGGTATCACAAGGGATAAGAAACTAAGAGTAATGTTACTCAACGCCAGAAGTCTAAACCTCAAGATGTACGCACTGGAAACTCTCCTTAGCATGGAGAACATTGATATCTGTGCAGTAACAGAAACCTGATTCAAGGCTCCCGAGAGTACCCCAGCACTACCAGGTTATACATCATACCATGCTTTTCTGCCCCAAAACTTGGACCGAACCACAAAAGGAGGGGGGAGTATCAATATTCATCAAAGATACCCACACCTCCAGGTTGGTGGCACAGCATGAAGCATCAGAGACTATACATGTGCAACTAACAGTGGGTAAAACCACCTTCCAGTTTATAGCCTACTACAGACCACCCTCCCAAACCCAGGAACCCCACTCGGCCTTCCTGAGAACACTGGAAATTATGAAGGTCTCTCCAAACACCATTATATTGGGTGACTTCAACTACCCAAACATAGACTGGGAGCATTACTCTAGCTCCAACACCCTAGCCCAAAGGTTCCTAGAATTTATAAACTCAAATGCTATGGAACAACTTGTTACCACTCCCACAAGAGGGGAAAACATACTGGACCTGATCATCACCAACATGGGGACTCTATGCTCCAGACCAGAAGTGTATCCCTCACTGGTAAGATCAGACCATAAACTAATTTCACTGGATATTCACATCCTGACCCCACCCCTGCCCAGAAAACCACAGTGAAAAACTTCTCTAAAGCAAATTTCACACTCCTCAAAACCAAAGTGGAATCCTTCAAAGCTCCCAGGCCTGTGGAAAATACGGCCCAGACCGCAGAATCCTTTATAAACGCATTCTATGAACACCTTCAGGAATGCATGGATCATGAAATCCCAAATAAAACCAAGACGCAATCCTCCAAAGGCAGACGTCCTGTCTGGTGGACCCCAGCCATAAACAAACTATACAATAGAAGGAGGAAGCTACTACATGATAGAGCAAAATCCCAAAAAGGGAAGGCATCTCTGATCAGTATTAGCAAAAAACTACGGGCACTCATAAAATCGTCTAAGGCCAGCTTCGAGAGAAAAATTGCACAGGACACTAAGGATAATCGCAAGGCTTTCTTTAGTTATGTTAGGAACCTGGGTGGGAATTCCCAGATATGCTCAGAATTAGACCAAAATGACAAAAAATACACCGAACCCACAAACATTGCCAACATCCTAGTTAACAGGTTCAGCGCAAACTTCTCCCCCCCTCCCCACCAAAAGGGCAAATATCTATCCCCCTGACATCTCAGATGCTCAGGTAAGAGCCGCCCTCTCCAAAGCAAAAAACACAGCATCAATGGGACCAGACGGTGTCCCGGGCTGCATCCTACATGAACTCCAAGAAGAGCTAAACCCAAACATAAAACTACTGTTCAGTCTCAGCCTTACTACAGGATATGTACCCAAAGAGTGGCGTACAGCAACAGTGGTCCCTCTCCACAAAGGTGGTGCCTCAACGGATCCTGGAAACTATTGCCCCATAAGCCTGACTAGCTTGGTCTGCAAAGCTATGGAAAGGATCTTCATGGACCTCATAAATAAAGATATTGGGGACCTACAGACACTGGATCCTACCCAGTTTGGCTTTGTTAAGGGCAGATCCTGCCTCTTAAACCTGGTTGATTTTTTGAAACAGTCACCAAGGCCATTGACGAGGGGAAGGTGGTCCACACAGCCTACCTGGACCTCGCAAAAGCCTTCGATACAATACCCCACTCGGGCATTATAGATAAGCTCACCAGCTTAAATATAAACCCCTATGTCACTAGATGGGTTGCAAACTGGCTCAAGGACAGAACCCACATGGTTAGAATTGCTGGAGCCTTGTCAGACACCAAACCAGTTACAAGTGGCGTCCCACAAGGCTCAGTCCTGGGACCTCTCTTGTTCGGTATATATTTCTCAGTTGTACAGGCCAACACAGAAGGACTGTGGCTGACCAAGTTCGCAGATGACTGCAAACTGGGCACCATAATCGACTCTCCAGCCGACACAAGCATCCTCCAAAAGGGCCTCATAGGAACAGACAACTGGTGCCAGAGCCATGGCCTCAAGCTAAATGCCAAAAAGTGTATAGTCATCCCCTTTGGCAAAAACAAAGTGCCCACAAATTACCACATAGGTGGTAATCCATTAAGTACAGAAGAAGTAATTAGGGACCTGGGGACCCAAGTCTCTCATTTGACAACCACGTGGCCAAAGTGGTTAGAAAAACATTTTATATAGCCCACCTAATCATGAAGGGATTCACATCTAGATCAGGGGAGGTCATCGTGCCTCTTTACTCATCCCTCATCAGGCCCATAATTGAGTACAATGCCCCTTTTGGGTTCTACCTTACCAGACACCTGCAGCAACTGGAAAGACCCCAAAAGTACCTCACCAAGAAGATCAAAGAGCTCAAACAGATGCCATATGCTGCCCGGTTAAAGAAACTCCAGCTCTACTCAGTGGCATACCGCCTGCTCAGAGGCGATCTGTGCCTGACGTATAAAGTCATGTCCAACCTGGAATTAATGGACATGCTGCACCTCAGAAAATCCAAATCCCATCGAGCTACGTGCTCGAGAGACTTGAACCTTAGCACTGAAATAAATAGAACATGCTGGAGGGACAGATTCATAACCCAGAGGCTCCCTTCACTCTGGAATAAAATCCCAGTCCAGGTTAGGCAGAGTCCCTCATTGACTCTCTTCAAGAGGAATCTCGATGCGTGGATGGGAGATCATAGGTTTACCCCGGGTATCACTTCTGTGTCACTGTTAGACAGAGGCACAGTATACTAACCTTGAAAAAGGGCATAGCAAAATTAATTTAAAATGGGTGGTGAAAGCCAAACACACTCTGGCTAGGCTTATAAATGCCCTAGGGCAGATAGCCTAGTATGAACCTATGAACCTATGAACCTGTAATATGTAGTGTTTGGGTAATACGGATGTTACTCCTTAGCATCATAATGCATTCTTGGTCTTTGTTTACTTAGAAATCACAGAATACAAATTATCTGGCTTCTTTGGCTGAACGTACATTTTTTGCACATTTCTGAGTCTGTCTGCTATGTTGTTTTCCCTCATTTGCATTTACAGTTAGGCTCATTACCACAGTGTTGCTAATTTCCTGTCATTATGGTCATTAGCATATTTTGGGTTCATAGGTTGTTACTTAGCTAATGACTGCTAGGGCCCTTAGTACTTAATTCCCTCCCTTTAATCTATAATAAATGGAATATAAATTCAATGATTCTAGTTTGGATATAGCTAAAAGATCCACTGTAACCCTTATTAATTGTAAAGGCATGCTGAATTAATTTTAACATTTTTATTTTGAACCAATACATTCTAACAGTTTTATTTCCTGAGACGAGTATATACAGAACATGTAACTACATTCAGTTGTAGGATATATTAAAGGAATGAATAATAGAACCAGTATTTATATAGTTTATGATGAGATGTTTTAATAATTAACCTTGTTAGGTATCAGTTTTGTAGAGAGATGGTGCCTGTTTGAGAATTCCTTTGTAAAATGTTGGTAAAACTCAAACTTATTTGTGCAAAGCTGAATTAGAATTGAGCTGTACTGTATGTTACGAGGGACTTTTGCTGTCAGAGATTGTAGCCATAATTGTAATATTTTAAGCTTACAAAGTGCTATGGTAGTACTTGCTGGTTGACATTAGCTAAGATTTCAGTGTGAACAGCAGCAAGAACTATTTAAATCTCTTAAAAGGATTCAAGCATTTAAAAATCTATTTCTGGACTGGAAAACAAGGTGGTTGTTTAAGTAAAATGGAAGCAACCAATAAAGTATTTATAAAAGGGGGCCCTATGTTTAGAGGGTTGAAGAAAATTCTCACCCGAATTCAATGGGATAATGTCATGATGTTGTGGCTATGCAGGCACAGACTCTCAGATATTAGGGACAGTTTAAAATTATATGTAAGAAGACAGATATGATATCATTGTTGTAGCTGTGGTCATCAATGACGTGGGAAGAACAAACACAGATATCTGTAATGGTACAATAAGGGACATAATTGCCCTAAGTAATTCTCATGGCTTTCAACTAATGTTTTGTGAAGACTTTCAGCCCACATTCACTATCTTAATCAAAACTAATGCTAGGTCACTAACTCTTGTAATAAGGTACTGTAAATAGATTCTGTGAGTGTTATTCAGCTATGTGAAGAATTTAAAATCCAGAGATAATGTTTTAATAAAGATAATTTACACCTTATCAAGGGAATTGATTGCTGGGGAATGTAATTACTGTGATAATTAGAGTATTTCTTTAGGATTGCTTCAAACAAGAAAGCCAGCATTAATGAGCTTCCATTGAGAAACTCAAGAAACCTTAATAATAAAATAAGCGAGCTAAAAGGGAGAACTGAAGGGGAGGATTATAATGTCCTATTTATCACAGAAACTTGGTTCGTTTCCAGCAACAAATCAATTTCTGTTCCAGGCTATAAGGGTCATCATGTGTTTAGAGCAAACAAAAAAGGAGAGGATGTTTCTATTTTATGTTTTAATTAAATTTTCGTCCTACGCTTTGTATATCGTGGAATAACAAGAAATGTTGGAAGGTAAGATTTCCATTGGCAAATTAAAACTAGAGTCTTTTATAGACTAACTTATGTAACTTCTGATTTGGATCTCAATATAGGTAAGCTTATCAACAGCTGTGTTTCAAACAACGTTGACATTATAGCAGGAGACATTAATTGAAATATTTTACCCACTCGACCAGTTGTCATTAGTAAAATAATTGAAGGATGTATTCCACATAATTTTTTCACAAATTGTTAATGAAGCCACTAGAAAAAGCAAAATCTTTGTTGCTATTTGGCTAAATCATAAACTCAGAATCACATTTTGCTATATTGAACCAGAGCATGGGAGGTCAGACCAATGTGAACGTATATAAGCCAACACATATTGATATTGAGAAAAAGATTAGGGGAAGAACTGCAACTTTTCTGCATACTAGATAACCATTTATATCGGAGTGAATTTAATTTTGAGGTAAGGGGGCAGTAAAGGTTAAATTCATCTTTTTTCGGCATTTCCCGGTTAAGGGTCGCCACAGCAGATCACCTGTCTGCTCATGATTGGCAGTGGAGTTTTACGGTGTCAAGTTGCCAACCCGGTGCCCAACCTTCCACTGAAGGGATACACACACACACACACACAGACACTTAGGGCCAATTTGGAGCGTCCAATCCACCTATAGCATGTCTTTGGGATGTGGGAGGAAACCAGAGCACCCAGAGGAAACCCACGCAACCACAGGGAGGACATGCAAACTCCACACAAAAGGCACCCCAGCCAAGGATCAAACCGGAGAATCTCTTGCTGTAAGGCAACAGTGCTAACCACTGCACCACCGTGGCCAAATATGAAATTTATCTTGGATGTCAAGGATGTTATATCTCACCCAGTCCTATGTTATAGAGGGCTAAAGTTCCAAATGTACATCAGAGAACCATTGATTAATTGATTGAGTGATGGGAGGGCTGGACACTGAGGATGTAAGTGAGTGACCAATGTTGGCTGCATTACTAACCCCTGGAACATTAAGCTGAAAAAAAGAAAACTGGGTTAGACATAGCAGGTAAAATAAGTGACATTTATATTTTAGAAGTAAACACATAAAGAAAAAAATACAAGCTGCTGACTGGTTTGATAGGCAATGATGCTGCCACAGTTAAGAATTTAAGAGATCTTGTAGAAGAGGCTGCAGATTTTTTCATTATAGGAAAGGGATAAAGATTTTATGAAGTAAGATGTTGGATGGCTAAGATATGACATAGAAGCAACTTGCACAGAAAAAAAAGGAAAAATTGCCAAGTGTTTATCATATGAGTTTTGCAGGACTTGGGGGAATTTAATGAACAAGGAATTGGCAGACATTTTAGGAAATGTTTGAAAACTGAAAATAATGTTGACTTTAAGCATTTTTGTAAAAAGATCATATGCTGGATTTAAGGAGTCTAAGACCTAGCTTATTATATATGGATAATTATGTGGTCAATTGCTGAATGACAGCAGGCAAAAGACACTGACCATGCTTTCTTAACAAAGGTGGAGGAGTGCTGACATCAAAAAGGAAAATACACTGCAGGTTTGAGGAACAATGAGGAATTCCTGAACCTGGTGGACCTGCAATGGTTTGAAAATTAGAGCCATAATCTCTTTTCGAATTGTGTCAATTTCTGTGGCTGAGGCATTGCAACACTTAAATATTTCACCTGAGACAAGGGTGTGGAAGAAGATGAGATTTGGTTGGAAATGCTGAAGGTCCATTTTACTATGTTGAAATGTCATGGTTAATGTGCTTTCTCAATGTTATGAGGAAGAAGAGACAGTACTCCTTGACCAGCAAAGGAGGGGTCCTGCTCAGAATTCACAGAAAAATCTATAGCTGGGTGCAGAAAAGAAAATCCAGAATTCAGAGGGAGCAATGTGGACTCTGTTGTGGCAAAGGGTAGTGATGTACATCTTTGTTCTTACCGAAATCTCAGAGGGGTCATGGGAGTTTGCCACTACTGCCTATGTTCATTTTCTTTTAATCTGAAGAGACATATTAACCTCCATTCCCAAATATCTTCAGGAAAATTGTAACTGCAATGTTTATTGGACCAACTCATTCATCCAGTTGACAAAAACATAAATAAATAAACAACAATATGAGGTCCGTGTAACAGTGGAGCACGTCATCCAGCCTCTGCATTTGGAAATCAAAACTTGTCTTTGCAATCACAGCATGAAATTACTTATAAAGCAGGACTATCAATCAACCAAGGACACGTCTTTTCTACTTTCCTTATCTTACAAAAACAGAATAGCATTGTGTAACGAACATTTGAACTCTATCAGATTTAATACATTATGTATCTTTCTTGTTTCTGGAGGATATACTTTTAAGCTCAATTTCCTGTGATATGTAATGTGCAATGAAATTGTTCACAACTAAGTGTGAAGGACATTGTATAACAATTACCTACTCAAGATGAGATATCATAGTTCTTTCATGGAAAAATGGATAGCATTCTGCAGCTGTGAGGTGAACAACTAACTCAGTGAAGTATATTGAGGTCTTGTTCATAATATAAGTGAGAGGAGAATGTCAATGGGTTGATAGAGTGGAAACAGTACTGCAGGAACAGGAGCAGACTGTGATGGTAAAGCAAAAGCCAAGTCATAAATTGAAGTTTTCAATTTACAAGTCAGTCTATGTCATCATCCAATTATATGGTCACACGACTTGAGCAGTGACCAAAAAAGAGGAGGCTATGGATAAAAGTGACAAAAATTAGGTTCTGTCACATGCTGACTGGTATCACTCTCTTTGAGAAAGTAACATGATCAGTAATTTAAGATAGTCCTGGGGTAGAACCATTGTTTTTCTAGGCTAAGAGACATTTTTAGATATCATTTGGGTTTCTAATGAGAGCTGTCAACTTGGCAAGTCAAGTCAAGTGACTCAAATTTGGTCATAGCATTGTAAAGGCCACTGTTAACAAAGATGAAAAAATACTGACAACAGCTGGGAACATTTTTGGGAGACAAAATAAATATTTGGAATAACTGAATTACCTTTGAGGACAGTATTAGAAACAATTAGTATGGTTTGTTACAATTCTATAGATGAGGATACTGCAGGTGTTATACAGAACAAGATGCTGCCTGTTGTAACAATACTGTGAAGATGCACTAGGGCAGATCCAGGACATGATGGAAGAAATGCTTCCTCAATGTGCTGCAGAATACTATTAGGTATACAAAAAAACTGGTCTGCCCTACACAGTTTGCTACAACACAACTCTTCACAAAGGCAAGTAGTTTAGAAATGGATTGACAGATGGATGGACGTACCAATAAATGGGCAGATGGGTGGATGGTTGGGCAGATGAACAGATGGATGTGACCTGTAAGTTCTTTAAGAATAAGTTATCATTTTTCTAGAAATTATATATAAGATTCTGCTATCTGTTTGTTTGACAAGTATTTTGGCTGTATTTTTATTTATTTTGATTAATGGGTAAGAGGACTGGATGTCATACCCTTTTCAGCAATGACCTGGGCTCATAAAACACAAGTAAACATACATAACATTGCACTAAGAATGAACTAGTAGATTAACAAAGTATGGATTCTTTAGTTGTGTTAAAGATTTGTTTGTAGGAAGTGTGACTGGAAGGGTTTCTTGTCATGAATGAATGAAGTAAAAGCATTTCATGTTTTACATGATGATTATAGATAAAATTACTTCTAGTAAGTAAATGCAGACCTTTGTTCTTAGGTATCTGTAGGTTATTTCAGAGTAGGCAAGAAAGTGTTCTGACTGAAATGGGATGGGCTTTTCTTCTTGAGAAGGCTTGGGAAACTTGGCTAGTTTTGTTCATAGGCTCGTGGCTAGTTACTAGGCTTGAATGTCCAATAGATAGTCAAGCCCATATTCCATGTTACTCCAAAAGCATTGTCTTGTTAAATGACTTGCTCAAGGTCAAGGCAAATGAAGGCTGAGGGAATCAGACCCTTTACCACAGGAGGCAGCTCATTAATGGACAATAGTTGTAATGTACTTCACTAACAGCCAAGCTCCAAAAGGTGGCTCAGACATGCATTCCCCTATCAGTTAATATAATGAAAGGGACTACAAACACAATTTTCAAATGATTATGGATCTCACCCAGTCAAATGAAGGGCTCAAACCCAGGGACATCATCACACACACAATCCAAGCGTATTACTTTAACATGTTGTTACATCTACATCAATATTCACTTTCTTGGTTAGATGTGTAATGGAAGGCTGAAGGATCCTGAGATAAATGGACCTTCAATGAATACCTAAGAATTTCACCCTTTCAGATGACATTTTAGCTATGAAAGAATAATAAGGGGTGTATGTTGTTTTGATGAAATGCAAGGAATACATGGTTAAGCAGGGAATTACATTTAATAAGGAAACAGGAGGGATGTTTATAGGTGTTAGTGGTGGCAGAATGATAAGAAGAAATATATTTACAAATAAGATAAGAAGAGATATATTTACAAATAAGATGGAGATTTTAGGTATAAATCTTAGGAGAATGGATGTACAGCAATGGAATGGGAACAGTGTCTTTAATATCATAAACATGAATGTTACTAGATAGGCTGTGTGTCAACCAGGTAAGAGGAAAAAAGCATATTTTTTGAGTATGCAAGTGCTCCCTTTAGGAATATCTGTGATCTTTAATCAGCTCCATGCAAATACAGAAACCTGTCTGATAAATGGTGATTCTGGGAGTTTTCTGGAAAAATCGTGCATATCCAAATAAAATTAAAGCATGGGCAGGTACCTTGTTTGGTATTATCTATTCCAGGCATCTTACAGTCCTTATAACATTCTCTTTAGATTTTTACATGTCTTATATGCAAAACAGGGTTTGATGCCTATAAGAGACTTCAATTCAGGCATAGCCATTAATATTTTCAAGTTTTTCTGTATCGCTTGCTTAACATCCTTTGTCTTATTATTAAAAGTAGTCACATATCTGATTTTATCATTATGGGTTATATTATTAGCCTCCATATCCACTGAAGTATTTTTCACTGTACTAAAAATGGTGCAATTGCTCCTTTCCTTTCATTCAATACTTGGGTCATAATATCATTCACCATTGTACTTGCGTACCCCCTTTCAAAGAACTCAGCAGACATTTCCTCCATTTGTTGCCTACACACAATATCAGTGTTACATCTACTTATTCTAGTAGTGTCCCTTTACAAATGACCCTAAAGACATGCGGGGCATGCATACTTATATAATGGGTATGCTTGTTTTTTATATGCACAAGTGTTCAATGTTCCTGAATGAGTTTGAATACATAAATCTAAAAATGTAATCTCCTTCTCAGAATAGTTTAATTTGAACTTCAAGAACTCTGTCGTCCATTTTAAATAATCAACATAAGTCTTAAGGGTTTCTTCGTCCCCCTTCCAAATTAAAAAGCAATCATCCACAAAGCACTTATATAATAAAACATTAACATTCAAGGGATTCTTCTCACTGAATATGTACTCATTCTCCCCCTGGTTAAGAACTAAGTTCACATATGTGTTTGCCATGGGAGTACCCATGGCTACACCAGCTATCTGTAGATTGAGACATTCTTCAAACATAAATAAGTTTTTTGTAAGCACTATTTTTATCAATTGGCATATATTTTCAATCTATCTGCCCTGCATACCTTTGTTAGAATTCAACAAATCTCATATAGCAATTTACACCATAATAATTGAGGATCACTGTAAACAAGGAATTTATGTCTAAAGTCACCAATAGGAACTTCTGTACCTGATTATGTTCAAACCAGTGCAACAATTTAATCAAACATCACCAGTATCTCTAATAAAACTTTGACATCTATTGAGATATATGCTAAGACAATTTTGCATATAATGGGATAAGGGTTCGGTAACCCACCCCCTACCTGAGACTATGTGTCTCATGGGAGAGGAATATATAGACTTATGTATTTATGGCAACCCATATATCAAGGGGATAATGGGACATGGAACAGTGAAGAAATTAAGCAATTCTATGGAAATATCCCTAATAACCACATTTCATAAATAAGCATACTCACTTCTGCTATACAGTTCTTAACATAAGCATAATCAACTTGTGTAACGGTACTAACATCTGATAAAAAAATTACACATATACCGAACATAATCATGTCGATTCAAAATTACAGTTGCTCCCCCCTTATCTGCTTCTTTGAAAATTATGTTGGGGTCAGATTGTAATGAACGCAATGCTAAATACTGCCAGTGTGTTCTGTCTCACTAAGGCAATTTCAATAAAAAGCATTCTAATAATGACAGAAGGACAATATTTTAGTCTTTAAGTAAAATATTGTCCATGTGTGTATCTCTCTCACACACACACACACACACACACACACACACACACACACACACACACACACACTCTTGCATCTCCCTACATAATTTCCTAAACACACACACACACACACACACACACACACACACACACACACACACACACACACTTCCATGAATGTGATATACCCAGAACTTTTAAGGGAATTCCTGCCATGGCATTTACATACAGCAGCAGCACTCATACAGTGCATATCTGCATAACATAAAAAAAAATTGTAATTCCATATTTGTCAGTCAAACTCAGTTTGCACATGATGATTATTCAGTAATGATTCAATGAACCAAATAACACCTACAGCTCTTGAGTCCCACTAATGTGGAACTAAAGTACAATATGGGAGCTTTTTTGGGACATATGGATGACTTTGATAGTCGTGTAGTTGTTTACTTATGTGTATTAATTCACTTGTTACTTTTCGTCTCTTTACATACACCACACTTTCAGATTCTACAAGTGACCTTATCATAATTTTGTTTTTCCTGCTTTGGGATTCCCTTGTAATGAAGTTAAGCAGGGGGAAACCATTAAGTGACCCCCTCTGATTTTGGCGTTATTAGACATTCTCTGGTTTCTAGTAATGTGTACTGTTGTTGCATATCCCAACATTTTTTTTTTTTGGTTTTCTACCATTTGGACTAGTTCAATGGTGCTTTCCATAAGATATGTATAACTAATGCTGCTTGCTTTTTGAATAAGCTAATTAAACTGTGATACTGACCCATGTTTGGCTAGTTATTTGAAGTTGTGTAGCAGTTTGCATCTTTTTTGAAGTGCTTACTTGATCTGAAGCTTTTTGAAACTATCTAGGCCTGCTACTAGTGCATCTGTGAGGTATTGTTCTCTGTAAGTCCTTTGGTATGCAAGAATGCAGCTTGTGCATTTTCAGAGGTGCACAAACAGCTTAATGATGACGGTGGGATTCAAAACTTCATCCTCAGAATTTTGGGGGTAAAAGGGGTTCCCCTGTAAGCTGAGTGCAACCACCAAATAAACCAACAAACAAGCTAGTATTTTATTTTTAATCACAGATAAATAATACTGATAATGGATGACAAGAAAAGCGACTTGCACTTACTTCAAAGAGAGTGTAGGAAACGTACTGTAACTAAATCAAATTCCACACCAGGTTAGGGACAAAGCAGGATGCGCTGCACTACGAGCAGCCATAAAAACACCCACACACACTCACACACACACACACACACACACACACACACACACACACACACACACACACACACACACACACACATGCATGCGTGTGCGCGCACACATACACACACACACATGCACACACTGCCGCATCTCCCTACACACACACACACACACACACACACACACACACACACACACACACACACACACACACACACACTTGCATCTACGTACATCATTTTCTCGAAACACACACACACACACACACACACACACACACACACACACACACACACACACACAAACACACACAATCCCAAAACACAACAGTAAAAGACCGCTTCTAATCAGGGACATTTTTAAAATATTATTCACTTGAGAAAATGACAGAATAAGTGAGTGTGAATTAATATATATTTTCTAAAATGAAACTCCTCTGTGGTGCTGTCACATTCCTCGTGAGACAGCGTAAAAAACTCTAAGCTTCTCATCAGCATTTTTTCCACTGTCTAGCTAATTGCCTTCTTACTATGTTTTTCAAGAAACGTTACAAAACCACAGGAGGACAAATATTTTACTTAAAAACTGAAAAGGAATAAAATAAAAATATAAAAATAAAGACTTTTTTTAATAAAGAATGTTTTTTATCGACTAGCTCTGAAAAGTGGAAAATAAGGAAGAAGAGTGAAAACTTTGCAAAAGAAACACAAACAAGCTGATTTCAGTAAAGCATTTGAGGTTAGTTTTGTTGATTCCTGGTACTTCGGCTACCTCATTACCATAATCAGCAAAACCCACTTCTAATGCTTTTCTGAAATAAGCTTGGCTGTGTTTCTTTTGTAAAGTTTTCGCTCTTCTTCCTTATTTTTTATTTCTTAGAATGACTCATTAAAAAAGCATTCTTTTATTAAAAAATATTTTTTTATATTTATATATTATTCTAAACTGCATTCTGTTTGAAATCTTTGGGGAAAAACAGGCTGATATTCTTTTTTTCTCTTCCTTCATGTTGATAAAAAATAGTATCTGCTGAAAAGGTAATTCTACTACATGATTCACCTAGTCTGCCAACACTAATTGGTATAAACATTCACAGAAACAAACAAACAGAGAAAAATGTGCACATACTCCACCCACACACTCTCAAAGCCCATCTGTTCAAAAGCTTTATGTCTTGCTGTTTTTCTTCCTTTCTTTCTTTCAATAAAACGTCATAATAGATATTGGCATTCTGTAAATGGTTTTATAAAATGGTATGTTACAGTATCCTGGTTGCTAAAAAATTCTTTATTGTACCTTTAAAGGAAAAATCTTGAAATAAAAACTGGATCTATAGCACATACAAATCACACAAGAAAGAGAACACTTACAAATTTCATGAAATAATACTAAGTCCTCATTTTTTTTTCTCAAGGAGCCATTTCCTTCAAGATACTATACACAGTGTCTTTCTTTTCGTTAGGAGAAGTCCTACTGTGTATATTTTAGTTCTGATGAACAGGAAGGGCAATCAGTTTGATCATGTGCTATCTATCTTACCTACTGTGTCACGATTGTGGATCAGTGTTTTTGGCACCTAATTAGTACCAACCTGGTTTGAAGCTTTTTGTGCCAATGACTTATGTGAAGACCCCTACAGCTATTTCCAAGACCACTTCACATCGTTAACAAGTTTCTGATTTTGAAAAACAAAATGTGTAACAAAAGAAAATATACTGCAGTACTGTTTTGTGATAATTTTGCTATCCATATGAACAAAGAACTTTTTTCTTTAGGTTTCTTGCTGATACAGAGTAACATGGAAAATAAGAAACATGAAAGAAAGAGTTCAGATATTCTAATAATTAGAATGAAGCGCAGTTTCTAGTTCCATCACAGACTGCACTTAATGGTAATGCTTTCTTCTCTGTGTATGTTTTTTTAAAGCAAAGATTTAATAATTAATGCTAACACTTTTAATAAAATTAACTCTTCAGCAAAAGACTTGAATCAAGTGTGCCTACCTTGTCATTAGCTGCTAGCGATCTGCCATGTTTCCAGTATTGAGGAAATGTTTGGTAGGATGGAATTTAGGCAATAATATGATATAAGGTGCATAAAGATGCAGGAAAGGAAAGGAAAAGAAAGGTAGGGTAAGAGATGGACAAAAACGTCAGAGTTATAATGAATCCATAATAAGCAAAGCACTGGAAGAGAGGTATGCCAATTACATCTATGAATTCCTGTCACTTTGAGGTCTACGTTATAGAAATTGAGAATATGAAAGCAAAGGTGGTGAGAAGGAAAGGCATTTTGCTGAAAGTAGAGTCTAGTGGTTGAAGCAGATAATGCAAGAAAACTGGGTGAAACACAATGAGGAGAAAAGTAGATAGCTTAGTGGAAGAGGATTTTTAAGTTTCAGAGCAGATGGCAGAATTTTATGAGCCTTGTGTGCTCTGAAGTAGCATATGGTGAACTGGTTCAATGAATGACAGGGAAAGCACATCTGCATAATGAAAGGTGTGAGAAATGGAAGGTAAGGACTAGATGCAAATCAGCAGGTAAAAAGTTGCCAATGCAACAAATTAAATCTATTCTGAAACATGGCTTATGTATGGAGTACTAACAGACTGTAGGCTTGTCATGAAGGATAGACTTAGGGAAAAGCAATGTAATACAGAGAACTGAAAAGACTCTCAGAGTATATAAGGAAGCAGGAGGGGTACTTTTAAACAAAGCAAGAGGTGGATGAATTAGGGCCATGGAGTTTTAATCCCATATCACTATTGAATATAGATGCCATGGTATCAACAAAAGCACTGGCAGGGACAGGAAGCTTGGCAGGACCAATTCAGAAATGGATGTCTCAAAGCTTGTTCCCAAAGCCTGGGCATCTAAGGTACTTTATTTGTGGGCAAAATGCCCCATTTAATTGCTTAGATATGGTGACTAGTGCAGTTAATGCCTTAGATGGTGAATCACTTCTGGAGCATTTAAAGAAGCACCAGCAGATGAAAGACTTTCACCTTCTACAATTCAAGGCCTACTATGCAATTCCTGAGCAACAGAAAAAGAAAATAGAAAGTCTTGGCACAGAGGAACAAGGAATTAAACAATCAGTCAGGGCCCTGCAAAGAGCTATTGCCTCTTCAGTATAGGAGTTAAGCAGGTTAATGGATGAAGCCAAGAGCACGATAAGAAGATAGATGACTTATAAACCAATCATGATGTGTGAATTTGAGAATTAAGAGAGTTTCAGAGATGATTCCTTGTGGCATCTTTTTGTGATCACTTAAATAAGTCAGTAGTTCATTAGCCCAGTTATCTTAACCCTGCCATTGAAAGAGTTCATAGTATCAGACCTGGTAGAAACACCAATACTTCAAGGCATGTCTTTGAATCTGGAAAAGATAAAGTTATTGCAGCTCAGCGCTTGGAGCCTTAACAAAAAATCTCCACTCTCTGTATGCACTACATGTCCTGGAAAGCATCAATATATGAAATGTCACAGAAGTCTGGTTCAAGACCAGTGAGAACACTGATGTTCAACGCCTACCACACGTTCATGCCCACTGCATTAGATGAAGGCAGTAATGATGGCTGTGAATCCATATTATGAAAAAAAAAAACATTTTGCCTCCATACTCCTCAGACATGTTAATGACATGGAACTCTGTCATATGCAACTTACTATTAAGAACATGCCTTATCTTATAATAGCTTACTTTAGAGCATCTTCAATGCCACCATCAGTCCATGTCTCCTACCAAATTAGTATGACATCCCTATGAATTAAGACAAACACCATTCCCTTAGGGGACTTCTTCATTTTATCAATTAACTGGGATATTTATACATCCTCAAGCATGTGTGCCTAGAGATTTCTGGATTTATCAATAAAAAGTCTCTGGACCAGTTAGTCTGCATCCCAACCAGGGGTAATAAAATCTTGGACCCAGTCTTTACCAATATGAGTAGCTCCACGGCCACCAATTATAGCTTCCTCCTGGTCAGATTGGAACACAAAGCAGTCCTGTTCACCTGAAGTATGAAGCTGGATACATCTGCCGATACCTTGGTATACAGAGATTATGCGAATGCTAATCTAGTAAAACTGAACTATAACCTGGCTAAATTCAAAAGCACCTTTCATCTTGGTAACCCATCTGCTTATGTAAATCCTCTACTCCCAAATATTATGTACTTGTAAATAGTTGCATAGATGCATTTGTGCACCTCAGAAGTGAATGCATTGTCAAATTTAAAAATAAACCCATGTGGTAGAACCTTAACATAAACCGGCTCTATAATAAATGAAAAAAAAACCTCATTGCCCACAAAAATTACTTTCACTCTCAAGACACCAATAACACTCTTGCTAAGCTTAACAAGGAACACTGGATGGTGATCAAATCAAGCAAAACCAAATAAGAGGTAAAAGAGCCAGTCAGATGAAGGAAAATCACAAAACTTTCTTCAACTATGTTAGAAGCCTTAGAAACAATTCCTAGCATATTGCAAAGCTAAAAGTAAAGGATATCACATTCTCAAACTCAGAGTACTTAGCCAATATACTAGCACACAAATTAAGTTCAAACTTCAGCCCCATCTTCCCAGATGATATACCTGCCACTACACCCCCCCCCCCCCCAAGCTCCAAGGAATACCTCCTCATGGCACTATCTAAGGCCAAGAACATTAATTCTATAAGGCCAGATAATGTAACCGGCCACCTACTAGTTACTTTGAAACATCACTTGTCAGATCCCCCCGCTGAGGTTAGTCAGTATCAGCCTCCCAGCATTCTCTGTGTCAGATGAACAGAGGGCAGTAACAGTCACCCTGTTGCACAAATGTGTGGCATCTGCAGAAATGAGTAATTATTGACCTGTAAGCACATGCCTCCACTGTAAGGCAATGGAATGGATTCATATGGAATAAATAAATATGGGACATATGGCAAACTACAAACTGTCAACACAAACCAGATCTGATTCATCAAGGGCAAATCTTGCTTACTAAACATGGTCAGCTTCTTTGGGAAGGTTATTGAAGCAATGGATGAGGACAAGTAATTAAATACCATATACCTAGACCTTACAAAGGCATTCAACATCATCCTACACTTAGGTATCATGGGTAAACTCTCCCAGGTAAAAGTAAATATCTATGTAACTCATTGGATAACAAATCAGCTAACTAATAGAACCCAAGAAATGAGTGTGGGTGGATATACCTCCTTCAAAAGACCTGCCACTAGTGGTATACCACAGGTTCCAGTCCGTGGGTACTTCTCATTGGTATTTTCTTCTCTGAGGGGGAAGCAAATGTTAAAGAGTTTATGGCTGACCAAAGCTGCAGATGGCTGTAAAGTTGGTGCCACCATAAACTCCCCAGAGGACACCAAAATGCTCCAAGAAGCATTTCAAAAACCAATAGCTGGTGTCAAAACAATGGACTAAAACAATTACCATGAAATGTGTAGTCATATCCTTTGGCAAACATGAATTCTCTTGTAAATATCAAATTGGCAACATACCCTGAAAGTTTATCCCATAGTCAGAGATATGAGAACATATGCTGACAATGAGCTGTCCTTTGATCAACATGTATCCACTATTGTAAGGATGTTTTTTTCATCACATTGCTTATATCTAAAGGAATGGTGTTAAGGTCCAAGGATGTGATCATTCCATTGTACTTGGCTCTCATTTTGCTGATCATTGAATACAAACACTGCACCATTTGGTATGGACCCGTTCAAACACTTGCCACAACTGGAGTGACCACAAAGCATTCTCACTAAACAATTCAGATGTCTAAATCATAGAAGCTATGCTGACCACCTCAAAGCTTTGTCCCTTTAATTGGTATTAGACAAACTGTTAAGAGATGACTTCTGCATTTAGTATCTCAGCAGACCCTATCCTAAAAACCTTTCACATATTTGCACGTCCAGTGGTATGGCAAACAGAAACTCAAGGGATCTCAGTATCTTTTGCAACAAAAATAAAACTTATTGAGGGAGAGCTATGCATCACAGAGAATGCTTCTTCCATGGAACTGTCTTTTATTCCACATAAAGTGAAATGGTTCACTGCACTTAAAGTGAACCATCTTTCATTTCACATAAAGTGAAGTACTTCTGTTACTCTATTCAAAAGTATTTTTGATGAATGGATAGTAAATTGCAGATTCAAGCCTGGTTTATCATCCATGTCCCTCATGGATAGGGGCAATAAGTAAATGCCCCTGCATTTCTGTATATATATATTTTTATGCTTCCAAATATGTTGTTATTTCTCAGTACTTTTGTGCTAAATTTCCCTTTAGTCTGTATTACCTATTAATTTCATCACTAGATTGTACTCACTATAGTTTTTGTTGTATTATTTGCAAATTGTTTTTTCTTGTATGATTAACTTCTGTGTAATTGTATAATTTGTATATCTATTTAGAATAACCTACTGTAACCTACTTAGTTTTGGAGCTTTTCTCCCCAGGACTCCATTGAAAATGGGTTCATTTGGCCCAATGGACTATCCTGGCAAACCAACTGCAAATAAATAAAATAAAAATAAATTTCTGTGTTCTGCCAGACTCTCAGTTTTTTGTAGACAAAATATATGTATGTATATATATATACAGGGAATTAGAAGGAATATATATATATATATGCAAGCTGACAGCACTGCTGTATTATCCATCTCACCATGTACACACAAGAAAAAAAGGACCTTACAGCTTTAATGTCAGATAATTCATAAGTGGGCACTTTATGCAAATAAATTGTAGTGGTACCAACAGTAAAGAAGTTTATCACCTATCAGCATTTAACAGACAAGCAAGTGTTATATAGTTATGTAAATGCTACATGCCAGTCTAATAACAAACAACATACATAAATGAGAAATGACAAGACAGGCTGAATGACATGTCAGGAGTCCAGCTTTCCCTTTGCTGATTAGCAAACATGTCTGACATTGTAATACTGGGCATGTTCACATGCAGTTACAGGAAACAGTAGCATAACAGCAATTCAACATCAGTAACACACTTGAAAGTGTTGTAATAGAGGATCAGTCACATTTTCTCATAGGCTCATAGGTTTATAGGAGGCTACTAGGCTAATGGTCCTAGGACCTTTACAAGCCTAGCCATTTAAAAACCCATGTACCCTAACTGACCATATTTAGAGGGTCATTGTTATCAGAGAAATTCTATGATGAGCACTGACTACCGCTGTCCATAGGGTATATTGGTGCCACCACCACCAGGGCAAATTTACAGCCACCCATGCAACTGTCAAGGTTGCCCTTAAATAGGGTCATTGAAGAGCTCTGCTTCACGTGAAGTGGGAACTTATTAAAGAGGAGTGGCAATCTCTGGGAGGGATCTACTTCACATAATTGAAAACTCAAAATACTGAATTTCATTTGACTGAGTCTCGTTATAAGTGAAAGCTTGCAATACTTAATTTTAAGTCATAGACATGCACACTTACAACACCAACAACTAACTCTTTCCAAAACTTAAAAACTACTTACTTACCCTCTTAACAAAAACTGGATGATATAAAACCAAACTAGGTGGGGGGCTTTGCCCCACCCACCCCCCAACTATATATATTAACTCCAGGATCACATTACAGTGGAGAAAATGCATACACCTTTTACTTACCCTGCAGTACTGTACACACTGCATGAAACATCCGCCATATTACTTTAGATACTTCCCATAAAAATGTAAAGAGACATATCCACATTTAGAAACACTACAACACTACTTTCTACACTACTGTCATGTTCAGTTAATGAGATCCCTGGAGCAAGTGACTTTTGCCACATTTGATTTGCGGATGTGCAACATTTCCATTAGGGTAGAGTCAGAGACTGCTCCATAGGCCAAGCACAGGTTGCCCCTCAGCAGCTTATAAGATACAGAGTACAGTGACAGGGCTTTCAGAAACCTTTTTGGTCTCTCCAGTTGCTGCAGGTGTCTGCTGAGAAACATACAGAAGGGAGCACTGTTCTCAATTAGTCCTCTGATAAGGGTCAAGTACAAAGGAGTTATAACCTCCTTAATCCTGGATGCAATGCCATTATTTATGAGATGCTTGATATATAATGCTTTCCTTACCACTATGGATACATGGAGATCAAAGTTTCGATTGCTATCAACCTGTGTTTCCAAGCCTCACACCATTGGGTTTAAGCTTAGAGGCATGCTATCTCTATCATAATTAGCAAGGGCTACTTCTTTGGCAAAGGGGATAATAAGGCATTTTTTCATATTTAGTTTTATTCTGTGACTTTGGCACCAATAATTTTTCTGAGTCAACCGCTCCTGTAATATGTTTACATAGTTGGGGGACTCGATGATTGCACCCAGTTTGCATTCTTCTGCAAACTTGGTAAGCCACAGACCATCTACTTTTGCATGGACCTCAGAGAAATAAAGTCCAAACAGTAGAGGGTTCAGCAGAGATCCTTGTGGTACCTCACTGGTAACTGGTCTACTGGTGGAGGTGGACTCTCCAACTTTGGCAGTGTGCATTCTGTTGGTGAGCCAGTTGGCTACCCATCTAGTGACATATAGGTTAATCTCCAGATGGGAGAGTTTCTCAATGATCTCTGAGTGGGGGATTATGTCAAAAGTCTTGGCTAAATCAAGATAGGCAGTATGTACTGCTTTGCCTTCATCCAGGGCTTTGGTGACATTTTAATAGAAGTCCACCAGGTTTAATAAGTAGGATCTACCCTTGACAAAACCAAATTGGGTCAAGTCAAGAGTTTGATGGTCGCCTGTATTTTTGTTGATAAGGTCCATGATGATTATTTATATGGCCTTTCCAGATAAGGCTGGTTAGACTTATGGGTCGATAGTTTCCTGGGTCGGCTGATCGACCCCCTTTGTGCAAGTGGATTACTATTGCTGTTTTCCACTCTGAACAAAGCCAGTGCTCAGGCTATGGTTAAAAAAAATTCAATTGGTTCTGCTAGGTTTTGTTTTAGATTGTTTAGTAAGCAACCTGGGATGTTATCTTGCCTTATAGAGGCTGTGTTTTTGACCGTAGAGAGTGCTTGTATGATCTGTTCTTTGGAGGTACTCGTTAGTGAACTGGTGTCAGGAATGCCTTAGGGTATGGATGGCGGGGATAGGGAGGTGAAGTTATTGCCAAATCAGTCAGATAACAAATTGGTAATTTCCTCAGGTTCAGTGTGAGTGGTACCATCCACTATAATTTCTGCACACCAGTGGGCATTCCCTTTTAGGTTTCGGATGTAGCTAAAGAATGCATTATGGTTGTTTTTAGCTAGGGATGCTAATCTAGTCTTGTAACTAGCCTTAGAGGACATTACAAGACAGGCAGTTGGTCATGAACGTCTCCTTGTCCAACATGGTGAGGATTACATCTCTGTGTCTCACTATTGAATCATCTGTGACTAGGATGTTAGATTTTGAGGTGTTTTGCCTTATGAGCTTAATTGTTGAGACACTGATATGTGTGTTGTTACGTGTAGTGGTGGATTGTGTTCACGTAGGTTGTTTGCACTTGGTCTCACAGCATGCCAAACAGTAAGAAATATTTATGGAATCACATATCTGCCATTAAGCTGCATAGTGAGATGGAAACAATTGCCATATTAAACACATGTCTGGAGAAAGTCATGCAATGCAAAGCATAATTATCTTGTGAACAGGTAATGCATATGAGTAAGGGATAACCTAAGAAACATTTGCATCATGTCAATTTCAAACACATGCCTGAACAGATATTAGAGAGATGCATAACAATCATGGGGGGTATAGACAGTCATGTAAGGGAGAATACCCTTCAAGGACATATAGCAGTACCATACCATATAATGTGTATTGATGATCTACCTATTATAAAAATGCCTGAAAAAGATGACCCTTTGAGTGTGTGTGAGCCACTGTTATCTGACATATTTGTCTGACAGACAGATTTTACCATATTCAAACTCCTGCCTTTTATACAAGGCTCTCACCAGAGCTCCATATTCACTGCCTTTGCCATATCAGATAACAATAGAGACTGTCCAAAATAACTGTATTAAATGTGTGAATTAACACAGGAGGTGTGACTATAATATGAACACTTGGATTTATTCACAATGCTTGAAAGGAGCTATACATGTAGCTGTCTACACAACACTGCACATTACAATATGCCTGCTTCTTTAACAAGGAAGCTGTTTCCATCATGTAGGACACACACCATCGCAGAATAAAACCACAGCCTATTTTTGTAAGTACGCTATAAAAGCCAGTACTCAGTGCACATGCCACAGTAGCACTCACAAAACAGCATGCTACGAATAAACATTTCACTGCCATGCAATCACAACATGCGAAGATATATCACTGTCCAGTATAAAAATTGGGTATGAATAACTAGATACAATGGTGTTTATGTAACATTAGTAGATTCATATAATGTTGCACCTTTCAGGAACTGAACAACAAGCGATACAACTGTACTAATTAGAGACATTTGGATGAACCACAATCACCATAATGGAAATCTTACAACTGAAATGACAATCCACCAATGCTTAATTATTGCATCAGATGTGTGTGTGGTAACCAGTCTCAGAGATGAACAGGATCATGAAGGACACCCATATGGTAAATGGACACATTATAACTGTAGTACATGCCATTCATGCATTTCAGTATAAGGCACAACAATGCTAACAGGCATGGAATGCGGATGTTGAACACATGAGCATTTGACAGCAACGAATACATGATATTTGACAGGATGAATGCACCATGGTAGAAATGTCATTAGAACTGTGACATTTGTGGTTATGGGAAGGCATTAAATAGGTTCATAGGTTCATAAGTGTGTACTAGGCTAATGGCTCTGATGCCTTTACAAACCTAGCCCATAGGATTACCCTGACATCGTGCTACCCAACCTTAGTTCCCAGTGCTTCTGTTGAGTAGAGCCACTGGTGTGATCCCTGGAGTGAACTTTCTTTTTCCCATGCACTCATCAAGATTTCTCTTGAAGAGGGACAGCAAGGTGCTCTGCTTGACATGTATGGGAAGTCTATTTCATTGCAAGGGCAGTCTCTAGGTTATGAACCTGTCCCTCCAGCATGTTCTGTTGATTGTGGTAATGAAGTTGAGGTCACTGGAGCGTGTGGTGCGGAGGGATTGGGATTTATTTAGATGTAGCATTTCTAACAGAGCTGGATCAGACATGGCTTTGTATGTCAAGCAGAGATCGCCTCTAAGTAGTTTTTTGAGTCTGTCCATATAGGACAAGTGTTTAAGGCCTAGGATCCTCTTTGTGAGGTACTTTTGCAGCCTCTCCAGTTGTTGTAGGTGTTTAGTGAGGTACATGCCAAATGGGGTATTGTACTCGATGACTGGCCTAATGAGGGAAGAGAAGAGGGAGACAATGAGCTCTTTCTTCATGAATGCACAATGCTTAGTAATGAGATGTGCCACATAGAAGGACTTTCTGACCACAGTGGTGATCTGGTGATCAAAAGGAAGGCTGCTGTCAGCCTGTGTTCCCAGATCTCCTATAACACTTTCTGTGTTCAGTGGACTACCATCAATGTGGTAATTCATGGGAACTGGGCTTTTCCCAAAGGGGATGACGACACATTTTTTGGCATTGAGCTTAAGGCCATGGTTCTGACACCAGTTGTTGGTCGCAGTGAGGGCTTTCTGTAGGATGTCAACATCACTTGGGGAGTTAATAATAGCTCCCAACTTGCAACTGCCTGTGAACTTTGTCAACCAGAGACCCTTTGTGTTGACCAGGACTTCAGAGAAGTAGATAACAAACAGGAGAGGACCTGGGACCAAACCCTGTGGGACTCCACTCGTGACTAGTTGGCAGTCTGACTTGGAGTCTGCTACTTTCACACTGTGGGTTCTATCTGTGAGCCAGTTTGCAACCCACCTAGTGATATAGGGATTGATGCCTAGCTTAGTGAGTTTTTCTATGATTCCTGAATGGGAAATGATATCAAACACCTTTGCCAGATCAAGGTAGGCTGTATGAACCACCTTTCCTTCATCCACAGCTCTGGTGACTGACTCAAAGAAGTCAACCAAGTTGAGCAGGCATGATCTATCCTTCACAAAACCAAACTGTGTGGGATCCAGAGTTTGGAGATTCACTATATCCTTGTTTACTAGGTCTATGATGATGGGTTCCATAGCTTTACATATCAGACTCATCAGGCTAATGGGGCAATAGTTCCCAGGGTCTGTAGTCACTCCTCCTTTGTGGAGAGGGGTGACTGTAGCAGTGCGCCATTCTTTAGGGACAAAGCCTGAGGTGAGGCTGTGATTGAATAGGGCACACAGGTGAGGTGCCAGTTCACTCTGTAGTTCATGTAGAACACAGGGAGGGATATTGTCAGGTCCCATGGAAGCTGTATTCTTGGCCTTGGACAGTGCTGTTTGTGCTGTTTTAACCTGTGCAGTAGTAATACTGGGTGCCTGGCAATCTACTGGCATTGTGATTGGCCCTTTGGGGAGGAGAGAGGGGTAAATTTGGCGCTGAATCTGTCGGCCAGTATATTGGCAATATCTGTTGGCTCTGTATAGGAGGTACCACTGTGCAGCAGCTCAGAGCAAATCTGGGAATTACCATGGAGATTCTTTACATAACTATAGAAGGCCTTGTGGTTGTCTTTACTATCTGCTGCAATTCTGTTTTCATAGCTAGCTTTAGAGGATTTGATGAGGGATCTCAACTTTTTGTTGAGGCTGATAAGGGAGTTCTTCCAATCTTGGGACTTCACCTTATTCTGCATCAGTTTCCTCCTTATGTTGTAGAGTTTGTTTATGGCAGGGGACCACCAGTCTGGTGTCCTTTTTTTGGAGGAGAGCATCTTGGTTCTATTGGGTATGGCGAGATCCATGCATATGTTTACGTGTTTGTACAATGCATTGTTGTATGATTCAGCAGTCATGCATCTATTCTTCATTTGCATGGGTGCCATGAAGTTAGCCACCTCTGTTTTTAGGATACCAAAGTTAGCTTTGGAGAAGTTTTTCATGATGGCTACCTTTGTGGGGGGGAGGGGGGTGGATTTCCAGTGTGATTAGTTTGTGGTCATATCTAATGAGGGAGGAGTTAACTACTGATTTAGAACAATGGTTGCCCATGTTAGTAATGACCAGGTCAAGGATGTTGCTACCTCTAGTGTAGGTAAGAACGAGCTGGTCCAGGGCATTTGAATTAATGAATTCCAGGAAACGTTGGGCAAGTGTATTGGCACATGAGTAGTTTTCACAGTTAATGGAGAGGTAGTTGAAGTTGCCCAGTATGAGAGTGTTAGGTTGGACCCTAATATTCTCCAATGTGCTTAGAAACATGGAGTGTGAGACTTGGGACATTGTCGGGGACCTATAGCAGGCTACAACCTGAATTGCTGTCTTACATCAATGTTAGCTGCACCTGAAGTATCTCTGATGTGTTATGCTGGGCTACCTGTCTGGAGGTGTGCGCATCCTTTATGAATATGGAAACACCACCGCCTTTGGAGCTTCGGTGCAAGTTCTGGGGCCGAAAGGTGTGGAATGAGTTATAGCCTGGTAGCGCAGGGATGCTTGCTGCTTCCTTGAACCAGGTCTCTGTTACAGCACAAATATCAATGTTCTCCATTTTAAGGAGTGTTATTTCTGCAAGGGATATGTTTGCCTGTAATTGCTATAGTACATCAATGACAGCATGTTGTCTCATTCCCTCATGCAAGAGAATAACACCTCCTACATATGCTATGCAATGAACATGAAATCAAATGTCATTATTAATCTGCATAAAAGCATTGCTATGTGAAACATTTTCCGAGCTTTTAGTAAGAGGGATCAACATCTACATGTGTACAAAGCAAATGTGCTTGACAGAAGTTTTAGTGACCTCTACAGTCACAACAAAACTGATACAACATGGTCTGAGCAGTAATGGATGGATTTCAAATAACTACCCAAGATCACAAGCTAAACATCATTGTCTGAATTGTAAGCTCCACTCAGCCATGTTGAAACACAACTGACATAGTGCACAGTTAAAAGGATGACATCATCGATGTTTATTAGTTGAATGTTTATGCTAAAAAGTTTTCAAAGTGCACACTAACACTCTACAGCTATACAACATATACGTCTTTGCAGAATAGCATACACAGTATGAGGGTGAAAGACACACTCACAGCAGGACTCCAAAATCTGACATAAGTAGTTACACAATGTACAAAGCACACTATCAAACTCATGCAACACAAGAGAATGCGCTTTCCAAATGTGACATAAACGGTTATGTTAGCACTATGAAATCATTGTGTCGACAAAACGTTATTTCTCAGGTGATGCTAGGATTTGCTAGTGAAACAGAGTGCCACTGTAATTCAAAATCATAATTAGAAGGATAGATAAAGGTATTTTTGTGGCAACCAATGGTATATGACAGTAATAACTGTTACAATAATGAATCAGTGATGGAATTGAACCACCTAGCTCTCCAGTTACATCATGTATACAGTGAACTATCAGCAGCCAGAGCCACAGGAGAGTAATGACTGCAGCTGAGGCATACAGCATCTAGAAAAAGATGACATTGTATTAACAAGGAGATGTAACTGGTAGCATTATTCTTATGGTCAATCAAGGCTTGTAAAAGTTGCCACTACAAATGTGTGTAAATCAATCATGACTCCATTGTCAGCCATACTTGTAGAAGTTAAGCACTGCTGTGTTCAAACACTCTACCTATCAAGTTACACATTATAGAGAATAGTTTCAGATATGCAAGCACATAGAAGAAGTCTGACATTCAAATAGTTTCAGTTCACTTGCAAAAGAATGGCTTCATTAGTGTTTTTAACCAGAGGTGTAGGCAGACAATATAATGTTGGAATTGTGTGCTCTTGTTGATGCCACATAAAACACCCCTTATTTGAGGAATGGAAATGTTATCTTCACCCCCACTTCACAGATGTTTGCATCACTTTCCCTATAAAAACATGAAATGCATATTGTTAAATCCATGACAGTGCATGATTTTAAATAAAAAGAGCTTTTATATGTAAGTTAAATGGTTCTGAAGATGTCCAAACATGCTGGTTATAGTTTTCCTAGTAAATCCATGACACTGTTATTTGAAGCATTGATTTACATATTTGTGGACATAGTATTGCCTAAACAAGCAAAGTTTTCTTTAGGTAATGCATAGAAAATTGCAATCATTACAGAACAAACAATATGCATAGCTACACCCAAGTGTTGCAAAGAAGTTTTGGATATGAAAGGTGGGCTTGGCAGACATGGCAGTCATCTGTCATTTTAAAACATTTGTCCAGAGAAGAGGATGAGTGAACAAATGCTCACCTAACTGCAAACATCCCCTTCCACACAAACACAGGTCTTCCAAGGTGGGTACTGAACTGCTTGCCTATCTAGTTACACAATCTAGAGAGCACTGTACCAGTCACAGGAAAAGTCTGACTCTTCTTGGGGGAAGAGTACATTTTTGTCAAGACGACCTCATCAGTGTGTTTCATGCAACATGTTTCCATAAAAATTGATATAAGGGAGCTGTGTGCACATTTACATACATTCCGTCAGGTGAAGTGGAGACAGCAATAAGCATTGCACATGCACAAGTCTTCTGTGATTGATATTGAATCTCCTACCTATATAGTTACACAATGCAGTGAGTACTGTACTAGTTGCAAGAACCAAAGGAGATGTCTGACTATTTAGGATGGAGAGAGTGCTCTTTTGTCAAGATGACCTCATCAGTGTGTGTCATAGAGGATGTTTCTGTAAAACTTGGGACAGAGGAGCTGTGAGAACAGTTAAATGTATTATTCTCAGGTGAAGTGGATACATCACCAAGTGCTAAAATTAGTCACACATAGACACACACACACACACACACACACACACACACACACACACACACACACACACACACAAGAATTTCATGTTGCGCAAATAACTTCCTACATTTCTGGGTTACACAATCTACTGAGCACAGTATTAGTCATAGGCACCACAGGAGTAGTCTGACTCTTAAAGGTAGAGAGTACACTTTTGTCAAGATGTCATCATCAGTGTGTGTCATGCAAGATATTTCTGTAAAAAACTGGGATAGGAGAGGTGTGAGAACAGTTAAATGTATTATTCTCTGGTGAAGTGGATACTTCACCAAGATCTAAACACACACACACACACACACACACACACACACACACACACACACACACACACACACACACACACACACACACACACACATGTCTTCCATGCTGATCATCAAACCTCCTACCTATCCAGATTACATAACCTAGAGAACAATGTACTAGGAGCAAGTACTATAGGAAAAGACAGAAAGTGCCTATGTGAAATTTGACACTGGAATATTTGTAAAGTCAATACTTGGAAGACATGGTGCTGTGCATCACAAGTCATACAAGAAATTCATATGTATGCACAGTAGATTATGACATATGAAGAATAACTGGATCACAACAATGTGTAGCCAATGGGAACACCTAAATTAATGTACCAAAACACTCAGTAACACATAGATAATGGCTGGGTTAAAACCCTTGAAATGATTAAACAATATTTCTACATTTTTGAACATTGGCTCTTCACACCACAAAGGAATTACTGTATCAAAGCATTAAAATAACACTATTGAAGAACACTGACAACTTATTGAAGAATGAGGGGTGAACAGCGATAGTTAGAGACAAGTTCAGAGAGGAATAGCAACAATATGTTTTAGTGAATATGTAGGAACATCTGGATCATGTTTAATTCTTACTTATTAAATCCTCATTACCTGTCATGTTCTCTATAATAAATGATGTAGTTTCTCTCTCCAGCTATTTAAAATTAAAAGCTGAACTATATTTTTAGGGGGAGGGCACACATGTATATTGTTGTGGCAACACAATAATATTTGCCTTTTTTAAGTACATGATTTATTTATGTGGAAATGTATTTTGGATTGTATTTTATTTTAATTTTGAGATGGGGGCTGATGGATTATATGCAGTATGTAAATAAAGACGTAAGGTTTTAATGCATTTTATAAGGTGAAATTCAACTGTGTAAAATGATAACAAAAACACCAGTGACTTTTAGGTGCATTTTGCTTTAAATAAGTGATTAGCCTGGCTATAAAAGGAAGTGGTGTATGAAATGTTCCTGTTTTAATCTGAAGAAGTCAAGTGTAACAACAGATGAAAGTGCTAATTAAACTTTGTATACAGTTTCACCAACCAGTGTTCGTTTTCTTTACATTACTGGTTTTATCTGTGGTTCTTGGCATAAGTACAGTAGGTTTGGCTGCAAAAATAGATTAGGAAAAAAAATAGACATTGTCATTTAGGAATAGAAAAACTTTATGGAATTGATGGAAGAAGAAAAAAAGATAAAATCTGGGGACCTAAATAATAAATTTGGCAATAAAAGGAATGAAAAAGTACAGTGTTAGATCTAGAAAACAAAAAAGAAGGGACCATTTTCCAGTGAAGACTGGTGGGACAAATATGAATGGGTTGAAAAAAAAAAACATATGGTTAAGATATATGTAGTGGCAAAAGTAATTTTCAGAATGTTTGAGGAAGTATAAGGACAGGAAGATTTAAGAGAACTGGAATGGTGACATAGATTTGTAGGTTAGTACTAGGCTAACTGCCCTGTGTGGCATTTAAAGCGTAGCCAATTATACCATGTGAGAATCAAACCCTGTGTCTTGTGTTTGTAAGATAAATATTTTAACCATTGTGCCAATCCCCCCCCCCCCAAATAATATGTAGAGTAGAGCTTACCTGAAAAGGGTGTGTTCAATATAAATGGACCTTTTCTGTGAATAAATATGTAAAACGACAACAAGGATTAGGTTATGGCATGTATTTAGAAACAGAAGGAAAAGACGTGTTAATTGGCAGAAGAGATCTGGGAGATGTGTAAGGCAATAATGATAAAGGTTCCAGTGAGAATGGCTAGAAGGTGAGTGGCTGGGGCTAAGAGCTGAATACTGGCAATGTAGGAAAGGGAAGGTAGGGTGCTACACATGTATTTGGGACATAAATTATCTTACAAACGTTTGGAAGGATGTGGAAGACATCCAAGGAAAAGTGTTTGGAAGAAGAAGACGGGACTTACATTGAGATCTGACTTATTTGCCTTGAAGAGCACAGTGGAAGAGTGGGACAAAAGAGAACAGACTGCTGCATTAAATGTGAAAGGCTGAGTAAAGAGGTAAAATGTTCAAATGGAAGGAATTTAAGGGTGTTGAAGTCATAGTGGTTAGATAGAACTTATGAATGCTATGGGGTGTTACAATGGAATGTGAAGCCTGCTCTGTATGTGAAAAGTTGCAAAAAGTAGGGAAAGCATGGAATGTTAGTAAAACAACTCCTAATATGTTCAGATATTCAGGACGAAGGATAAGAACAAGAAGGACAGCAATGAGTTGCTGATTAAGTGTGATAAAGGCAGGAAGAATGATTATGAAACCTAAAACATCTGGGGAGAAGCAGTGGGAATGGATCATTGTAGCAGAAGGAGGAAGGACAGACAATGATAAAAAAGAGCACTAGGGTACAACTTCAGGAGTAGGGACACAAAGTACCTGACTAGCGTACTGTAATTTAGCTTTGTGTATTTCAGTGCATTGCATAGATAAGACAAATGAATAGGGAAAGATAATGCTCCACTGTTAAGCCCTAGTAAAATACTAAATAAAATTGAGATTTTTGCCTAAAATGCATCCTGTTATATTTTAGTATCAACTTTTCTACAATGTTAATAATTTGGTAATCAATTTCCATGCATTTTTAAACAGGTTTAAAATATAACTAAACTATCTCAATCATCTGTCTCATCACATTTTCTCTCATGATAGTCATAATTCATCGCTACTTCATCAAAATTATACAAATAATTTGATTTTTAATCGGCTCTACATTAAGAAAATAATAGCAACACATGAAGAAAGTAAAAATGTAAGGGTGGCACAGTGGCATAGCAGTTAGGATTTCTGTTTTACAGTTTAGTTCTCAAAAAAATTACTTATATGGCACCTTCTTTGCAGAATCTATATATCCATCTTATGCCCACATGTGTTCTCAACATGTGGTGGTGTTTCTTTCCACATCCCAAAAATGTACTGTAGATGAACTGACAAACCTTTAAATTGTTTATTGATGTATGTATGTATGTATGTATGCCATTTTGTGTGTGCGTGTGTGTGTGTGTGTGTGTGTGTGTGTGTGTGCGCGTGTGTGCAAACATCTATATATCCATCTTATGCCCACATGTGTTCTCAACATGTGGTGGTGTTTCTTTCCACATCCCAAAATGTACTGTAGATGAACTGCCAACCCTTTAAATTGTTTGTTGACATATGTATGTATGTATGCATGTATGTATGTATGTATGCCATTGTGTGTGTGTGTGTGTGTGTGTGTGTGTGTGTGTGTGTGTGTGTGTGTGTGTGTGTGTGTGTGTGTGTGTGTTCTGAAATGGACGGGAGTCCCATTCATGAAAAGTTTCTATGCCTTGCTCTCATTGAATGAATGGATAAGTCCCAGATGTCATGCCATCCCATAGTGGATTTAATTGGCAAATGAATTAATGAATGAATGATATTCATAGAGAAGCACTCTATGTGACTATAAGAACTAGACAAAACATTCATAAACCTGAAAAAGCAATACGGTTATAAAACAGCAATTATTTCTTGTGAGCCAGAATCAATTCCTCTCAGTGAAAGAAGAATTTGAGAAGTGAGCACATAAACCTAGTTTTTAAACATTTAATCTTCTATAAAAACATAAAAATTCATCTTTTTGACTTTACTGAAGTCTTTGCCAGAGATCACATTCAGTATTCAACAAGTCCAAGGAGCACATGGGTGTCTAATTTCAAAGGCAATATGATGTTAGAAGAGTGACACCTGTCATAAAATCATTCTTATCAAAAAATGAAGAAAGCAGTGCAGGACTGATCATTAACTGTCTCAAAGACAACAGGATAACTATTGACAGTTATTATTCAGTGCTTCCAAATGAAAGAAAGAAAGTGGTTCAGATAATTCTTTGGTGTATCAAAAACAAAAAACTTGCAATGATTCATAAAGTGTCTATCACAAGTTGCAATGCAGCTTTCTTTCAGCTCAAAGGATTATTCTACTACAGGAGAACAGAGACTGGGGATTATAGACTGAGACAGTGGACTGGGGAAGAGCCAAATATTAGAGATCTCATAGAAATCAATAGAACAAATTGTGTCCTCTCAATGTAAGAAACTTGAGAATGCATTTCAACAAAACGTCACTGAATACCCTGCTTGCATCATTTGTCATTTTTTCAGCTCCATTTGAATGAGTACGGCTGGCTAGATGGATATTTAAACATGCAAGTGATATATCCATTTGACTGCAGATGTCTGGTAAATGTAGGTAGATACAACTTTGTTTCGTTTATTTAATTATTTATTTTTTGTTAACCAGGTAAGTGGGTTGACTGAATACCACTTTCAGTCAGGATATGAACACAATATATGCAAATACATTCACATATGAAAACAGAACTCATTGCATTTTGACATGGAACAAATATGTACACTTAAGAAACAGCATTAAATATTACAATATCGACAATTGTTGTATATTACAGCATTTATTAAACATGGTTGGTTTTCAGGTTCATCGAGCATGTGAAAATGCAGTTAATTAGTCATTAGTGATATGGACAGTGACTCACCGACTTGTACCTCATTACTTTTTGAGGAGGTCACCACATAATCACTTGTGTAGCTCATCAGACATGTATTCCAATGTAAATAGTACAGGCATGCCAAGCAAAGAACCACATTATAAACACAGGCTCATTGGTAAAAGCAGAAGCTGCACTAGGCTGCATCATGACAGGAGAAGCATTACTGCAAGGTGTTGACTGATATGATAGACACGACAACAAATGCATTCTAGCATAGCAGAGACACACCTACATACACACACACAATGCAGCAATACATCTTGCACTTGTTCTGCACAAGAAGGGCATCTTAGTGTTACAGGATAGATCACTGTGGAGTTGCACATCAAATGCCAACCCTGTTCTTCGTATCAATGAGAAAAATTAAGTAGATAAAAAGTAGAACACGGGACAATTATCAAAAGAAAATGCACAAGAATAACCATAAAGTATGAAGGGTGGGAAGGGAGTGAGTGATGAGGAATTGTAACTTTTTGTTGGGAAAGAGACCCATTTTCATGTGTAGAAAAGTAGGCTATGTGGGAAGATAGTGAGTGAAGATTATGAATGGGATGCATAGAAAATAGCGGTTAATAATGGCAAATAGGCAAACATAAAACACATATTCAGATGTTCAGGGGTGGAAGGGGCAAAAATGATAGTGTGGGGGAGGCTTTGACAATCAGCAATATAAAGAAAATGCTGAAGAAGGAAGGCGAGTGTCCTGGCACGATTAGATAAAGAGGGCAGCAGATCTATACATCACTCACCTGCTTGGTAGATTTTAGGGGCTGACTGCTTTTCTGGGATCCATTCAGAAAGGCCTGTCAATCATTTGACTCCACAAACCATGTCAGAAGATGCTCCACATCACTGAGCCAGGATTCTAGTCCCTGCTGAAGCTCAGCTGCCACCAAGCTTTGTGCGTAATGCTGGTAGATCCCTCCAGACTATGCTCAGAAGAGGATCTTTTGCACAATCCCCAAGGAGTGGTTGCAAAGGGCAGCAAAGAGCCTCTAGGTCACTCTAGCAAGAGTCTCTTCATAAGCTATCATAGAGTTCCCCAAGTGACACAAACATCTTACTAAATGGCCTAACACAGACAAATGGCTAGTGCCAAAATCACAGATTAAAACTCAATTCTGAGAAATGCACTATAGTGACTTTTGGGAAAACTGCTACCCAGACTAATTTCTCCATCGATAAGACACTCCTAAGAGTTATCCTGATATTCAGGGATTTGGAAACATATGTAGACAATCAATTAGGCCTTAGACCAACATGTGGCCAAGGGAATAAGAAAATCAGTCTATGTCACAACTTATAATTATGAGTATGGCATCCAGATCCAAAGAAGTCATAGTGCCACTTTATTTGGGCCTTATCAGACCCATCTTTGAGCATAATGCCCCCTTCGGCATGTACCTGACTAGATATATGCAATATTTGGAATGCCCACAAATGTTCCATACCAGGAGAATCAAGAGTATAAAGACATTGTCCTGTACAGATCAACTTAACCCCCTATCTCATTATTCAGAGTCCTACAGGTTACTGAGAGTTGGTCTATGCCTGGAATACAAGATCCTCACATCCAGCTGTGATGGGACTTTTGCACATCTGAAAAATGAACAGTATCAGAACCACTAAATCCAAGGATTTAAATTTTGCTTGGGATATAAATAAGACATGATGGTGAGACTGATATGTGTCTCAGAGGAACCCCGTGCTCTGAAACAGGCTCCCCATCCATGTAAAGCAGAGTCCATCCTCAACGTTATTTAAGTGTTACTTTAACCAATGGATGGGAAATTGTACACTCATCCTGGTTCTGGTCCCTATGTTTCTGGTAGACAGAGGCAGACAGTAATGCCCAAAGTAACATGCCCCCCCCCCCCCCCACACACACACACAGACACATATGATCTCTAGAAACTTTCTAACTAATGTACTCCTTCCTAATAAATGCCCATGATACATAGGGACATAATTGAGTTGGGTTGCACAGCTAGACTTATAAATACCCTGGTGGTCATAATTCTAGTATATACCTATGACCTAACAGACAGCCCTGGTGGCAAATCATGACTTATCATCAAATGCTTTGGCCCGATCATACCAAGGCAAACATGGACTCACCTCCACCTCCTCTGCTACAACTAGACATCCAGAAGGAAAACACAATAGAAAACATTAATACACACATGGCTGCACCACAATTGTAGTTGCGTACTAGACTGCTACAGGGAGCACACACAGGTCACTACTAGGAGAGGTGCTCCTGCATTCTACAACACTCAGCCATGTTCAGGTCCTCTTCTTCCTTTTTTGCAAAACAAAATAAACTCTCAGTATGTGCAAAAGAGTTAGGATATGAAAACAAAGCAGACAATGAAAAAAAAATGTAAAAATGCTTACAGTATATTTATGACTGTCTGTCCATAATCTGTGTCTCCCACTCTTGAAGCAGGTTAGAGTTGTACTGTCTCAGGTTACTGAAGCAAGGTCAGCATTATCTATCAGAAAAAATAATGCTACTGGCATCACTGATGACCTGGCAATCTTATGCCAGCTACCCACTTTCTGCAGACCTCAAGAGCCCATCACATCACCCCAGCTGACAATTCTGGAATCAGCTATGCAATAGAACAACACAATCTTGCCAAGTCAGGTGTGTCATACCAGTGTTCTTTATTTCACAATACCTGAAGTAGTCATGGTCACTTATTCAGGTCAGCCCAATGAGCTAAATGGTAACCCCTTGTGCTTGGATGCTCATTGTAGATCACAAAATAATACCACTGCACTTTGGCTCTACTATGTCTCCATAGCCCAGCACTGTGTTACTACATGCATAATACATAAATATGGCACATGCATGAGAATACTGATTATATAATCCAGAGTAACTATGATGTGCACAGCTACCTCCAGCTCGTTTTGGTGCAGGTAGATCAATGTGCTATAATAGTGACTCACAGGCATTAGCTATAAACAGTCTTTTTAAAATAACCACATGCTATGTGGATCTTTTAGGGAGATATAAAGTGTTGCTATTATCTTTCACAGCCTTGCTCAATGCCATGCAACTGTAGAATAAAGGAATTTTAAGAAATGGTTTGTAATCTCTCATTGTCACAGAGCTAAGGATGGAGTTAGAGAATTAAGGAGTTCTACCTGGTAAACCACATCAGCAAGAACAAAAAACCCTTTGGTTGATCTCAGTCAGACAAATGCAGACATTTGCCTGCACATTTCATTAGAAACCTAGAACATTGGTGTAATACTGCACTGTCTTATCAGTTTTGGGGGGATAGCCATGAGCAACTGAAACACTGTAAAGGACATAGCAGCAGGGATTTAGGATACAAGGGCAATGTGTTCGTGAATGGCCTCGATCTCTAAGAGGGAGAGCAGTTACCAGTGGCTGACAATCATGTTTAGATATTGATATGGGAGTTTCTGGCTATGGGTACAGTAATGAAATGGTGTTGGGCGGGGAGACTGTGCAGATAATAAATTAAGGTATGTTCACAGGTGCATAAATGTGAAGGTGTATCTATAAGCATGCCTATGTCACAGCATAATATGCTTATCCATTTAATGACATATACTGCACACAGGTGTACATGAACCAGAATTATTCCCAAGGGAGTTAATGCCTAGAAAGGTTCACTGCTGAGAATGAAGTGCTACTGCATGCCGGCTGCACATGGCATGTGCATCCTGGGCAAAGCTGCAACAGATATGCAATATCATGACCACATTTGGCTGGGACTGATGCAGATGAGACTAATGTGGGTCTCATTAATAGAACCTTGCAACAGGTTTGATAGAGGTATACTGGTACGATAGTCTGGGCAAAGGAAATGGTACAGAACATTGTGACAATCAAGTCTATATCAGTGGTTGGACCACCTAGATAGGAGCATCTCACTGAAGCTGAAGGGTTTTTGCTTACACATATCATACAGGGGAGCAGACCATTAGAGTTAGGGGTAACTCTCATATGGGACCTGAGATAACTGCAAGCACCCATGTCAGTTGGGGATGCATCTGCTTAGTATTGTCTAACACAGCACACCACAGTATAGCATATTCTGAATGAATCTGAAGGGAAGGCTTGACTAAGATCCACATGCATTTATGCCTTTCTAGGCACTTCTGGCCTGCAACTGCAGCTGCATGATAAAGTATGTATGTCAAGTATGCCCTACCTGTATTTTAATGTGTAGTACTATGTATGCCAAAGGGATATGGAGGCATTGGTGTGGGAGGACAATGATGTCATATGTGTCTTGCTTTTATAAGTTCCACTGGTAGAAAATCCAACATAACAGGACAACACAGGGCTAGTGTCTGACAATGCATGTGGCAAGGTTCAGTGACACAATGGCACTAAGCCACTCTTTGACATAAACAGATAAAACCCAGACTTTGTAGCAGATGATCCAAGTTTGAATAATGGTTCATGTGCCCATGGGATCTGGCAGTGGTGGGTGGATGGATGTGAGCAGTATCTGCCTGCTCATCGATCATGGGGGTGGAAGGTGATTCTGGTTCACCATATGGGTGACAGTGTGTGGGTGCAGTAGATGCCTCCCCTGTGGACCCTGAGTCAATCAAGCCCACATTGACAAGTTCATTTGCACTCCGAGGCAGCTATAGTGGAGTTTGGAAGAACCACCTCAAAGGAGGGAACTCCTTGGAGGAGAGGGTAGACTGTCCCATAGAACCAGTAAGGTTGGCCATTTTCCTACCATGAAACTCTTGTCACGAGTGGTTAACCTCATAGTAGATTCATGGGCAGGAATGAATGCACCGTATGGCCTTCACCTGCCATGGAATCCCAGGTTCCCATAGCTAAGAATGAATTGATATATCAAATACAGGTCAAACAGCCACCGGCTTGGTCTTGTAGGGGTACAAAAAGTGGCACAGTGACACTGCCTGCAATGCTTCAGGGGGAGAATGTCACATAAATCCACCATGAGTGATACCTTGTAAGTACAGCCTGAGGACACATATACACCATGGCATGATGGGCAGCTTCATGCCCTCCCCGTGTGTCCAAGGCACACATACACACAATATCTGAACTGTGCACTGTCACTGAGGTCTTCATACCCAATACTGGGGATAGGCATGGATGGGAGTCAGGCACTGATAGAACTCTGGGCAGGTTGTGATATAGGTTCATAGGTAGGTACTAGGCTATCTGCCCAAAGGCATTTATAAGCCTAGCCAGAATGTGTTGGCTTTTGTCGCCACCTTAGATTAGTTCCCTGTGCCTCTGTCCAGCAGAGTCACTGAAGCGATCTCTGGGGTAAACTTTTTGTTTACCATCCACTCTTCAAGGTTTCTCTTGAAGAGTGTTAGCGAGTAGCTCTGCCTAATGTAGATTGGAATATTGTTCCAAAGCATGGGAAGTCTCTGATACATGAATCTATCCCTCCAGCACATCCTATTTATTGTTGTCGTGAGGTTTATATCCCTAGAGCATGTGACTCGAGGGGATATGGTTTACTTTAGGTGAAGCATGTCCATCAGTTCTGGGTTGGACATGGCCTTGTATGTCTGGCAGAGATTACCTCTGAGTAGGCGGTATACAACTGAGACAGCTGGGGGTTTCTTCAGTCAAGCTGCATAGGGCATCTTTTTGAGGCCAGTGATCCTCTTGGTGAGGTACTTCTGTGGTCTTTCCAGCTGTTGCAGATGTCTTGTAAGGTACATCCCAAATGGGGCATTGTATTCTATGAATAGTCTGATGAGTGATGAGTAGAGGGACACAATGACCTCTTTTAATCTGGATGCGAACCCTTTTGTGATTAGGTGGGCCACATAGAAGGATTTTCTAACCACTTTGGTAATGTGATTATCAAAGGAGAGATTACTATCTACTTGGGTCACTAGATCCCTTATTACGTCTTCCGTATTTAGGGGACTACCACCTATGTGATAGCTTGTGGGTACTTTGTTTTTTCCAAAGAGGATGACTATGCACTTTTTGGCATTTAGCTTGAGGCCATGATTTTGACACCAGGTATCCGTCTCAGTGAGACCCTTTTGGAGGATGTCTGTGTCAGCTGGAGAGTCAATTATAGCCCCTAGTTTGCAATTGTCTGCAAACTTGGTCAGCCATAGTCCTCCTGTGTTTGCCTGTACCTCTGAAAAGTATATGCTGAACAGGAGGGGTCCTAGAACTGAGCCCTGGGGAATGCCACTTGTAACCGGTTTAGAGTCGGACCTAGTTCCCACAACTCTCACCATGTGGGTTCTGTCCATGAGCCAACTGGCAACCCATCTTGTGGCATAGGGGTTTATGTTCAGGCTGGTGAGCTTGTTTATAATACCAGAGTGGGGAATGGTGTCAAAGGCCATTGCAAGGTCTAGGCAGGCTGTGTGTACCACCTTTCCCTCGTCTATAGCCTTGGTAACTGTCTCAAAGAAGTCCACCAGGTTTAGGAGGCATGATCTGCCCTTAATAAAGCCAAACTGGGTAGGGTCCAGTGTTTGGAGGTTCCCAATGTCTCTGTTAATGAGTTCCATGATTATGCGCTCCATAGCCTTGAAGGCCAAGCTAGTCACACTTATAGGGCAATAGTTCCCTGGGTCTGCTGTGGCTCCACCTTTGTGGAGTGGAATAACTGTTGGTGTGCACCACTCTATGGGTACGTAGCCTGTGGTGAGGCTGAGTTTCAACAGTGTGTTTAAGTGAGGGGTTAGTTCATCTTTGAACTTGTGTAGGACGCAGCCTGGGACACCATCAGGTCCCATTGATGGTGTATTTTTGGCTTTGGAGAGGGCTGTTTTAACCTTGTGATTTCATGGGGCTCTACATTCTTCTGGTATGGTTATGGGCCTTTTTGGGGGTGAAGTTTGTACTGAACCTGTCTGCCAGGATGTTGACAATATTGGTCGGTTCGGTGTATTTTGTGCCATTCTGCACTAACTCTGAGCAGATCTGAGCATTGCCACTTAGATTCTTGACATAGCTAAAGAATGCCTTGTGGTTATCTTTGGAGTCCTTGGCAATTTTTCTTTTGAAGCTAGCTTTGGATGATTTTATGAGGGATCGTAGTGGCTGCAACACTTGCCATTAACCAGTGGATGTGCAGGACAGTAATACAGATAATATCAGTTTCTATCCACCTAATGGTGGATATGGTTATTGTGCTCCTTGCATTCTAGGACTACATGCAACAGGTGCACAGTGACATACAGTAGAGTGACAGGAGCAGGCAATGCTGCTGAGGCTAATACTAGTAAATATTGACTCTATCAGTCCCTGCAGTGGGACACCTTATGACTACCTTCCTATTTGCCACACAAAAAGAAACAGATGGCCTGGAAGCTCCCAAAAGGAATCCTAGAAACGAACCAAAATACAATGCAGCAAGTCTGTCAGCCAGATAATAATCCAAATAGTCGAAGTCAAATAAAAGTCTCTGTAAAAAGCCACCAATTTATTTAAGCCTTAAAAATATAGCTTTTCGTCAGTCCCAAGACCAATTTCTTCAGAAATAGTTAAATGTATCTACACCAAGTTACAAAATGGCCACCTTGACCTTTAAACTCTTACATCCATGACATCACTTTCCTTAATTCACCTTTAAAGGGATACAACATCACTACATATAATGAACATTATCCTGTCTCTTTCCTTACTTTAATGATATCACACTAAGATATAAATAAACATTGCAATAAACCATGATTACATTGATAAAAAAACATTTTCTAAAAAAAGGGAAAAAAATCACTACTGAAATAACATTAATAAAAAAATCAGTCATACTTTAACCTACAATTGACTACAATTTCTAAAATAAATATAGTGACATAAAATGCATGGATATACACAAAATTTCACATAAGCGACATTTTAGGCTATAGTAAGGGGTGTCTTACGGTCAATGGGACTACCTCTCCAGGCTCTTTAACTTTAATATACATGCTATTGACAGCATGCCATTTAGACCCGGAGGTACAAATGCTCTGAGTCTCAGCTGCCAAAGCAATTCCTTCCTTTCTAACAAAAGTGAATCCATCCCCCTTCCATGCTTAAGGTTAATATGGTCAATTGCCATGAAATTAAAACCATGCTCAGGGTGCTCATGAATATGTTTAGCCAGGGCATTTTCTTCCTTATTCTTCTTTATAGCATAAGAATATCTTAGTGTGATATCATTAAAGTAAGGAAAGAGACAGGATAATGTTCATTATATGTAGTGATGTTGTATCCCTTTAAAGGTGAATTAAGGGAAGTGATGTCATGGATGTAAGAGTTTAAAGGTCAAGGTGGCCATTTTGTAACTTGGTGTAGATATATTTAACTATTTCTGAAGAAGTTGGTCTTGGGACTGACGAAAAGCTATATTTTTAAGGCTTAAATAAATTGGTGGCTTTTTACAGAGACTTTTATTTGACTTCGACTATTTGGATTATTATCTGGCTGACAGACTTGCTGCATTGTATTTTGGTTAGTTTCTAGGATTCCTTTTGGGAGCTTCCAGGCCATCTGTTTCTTTTTGTGTGGTTCAGAAGTTTGTTTGAGTTTTCATTTACCTTCCTATTTGCCTCCAGAGTCCATGCCTTCCAAGCCTTCGAGAAGATTACTATTCAAGTAGGTCTGATGAAATTTACCACAAGTCTGTCTGATTAAACATTTGGAGATACATCCTCAAGTGATCTGTGGGAGCACATGCTGCCACCTCTGCTTGAACTAGATGGCCCTTTTTCGGCAATGGTGCTGCTCAGAATAGCACAAGATGCACTCCATCAGGGTGAAAATTGACAGTCTTGTCTTGCAATTCTACCACTTCCTTGTAATGGAACAATTAAATCCCTGACATTGCAAGCTAAAACAGTGGATGCTGCCAAAGTCCTTTTGTAGTAGCCTGATCCTGTCTTTATGTTCCCCCCCTCCCCTGTGAGAATGATAATAAGTTTTTCCTGCTTATCCCTTAAGCTGTGTCAATGTGTTTACGTATGGTATACAGCATGGTCACTCTATGCACTGCCATACATAGAATGCATGTAATACAGCATGCATCAGTTTATTTTCCATTGTGTCATGACCTATAGGTGCATACTAGACAATGCCTGTTTACCAATGCTGCAGTGCATTTGTACCCACCTTGGCCTTATTCATTTATTCTCACTGGGTTGTGAGAGTCCCTTTTCAGAGGAAGCCCAGGGAGGAAAAAGCTTACATTTCAAAATAGGCAGTCTTACATAAACAAGAAAAATGTAAAACTTAAAAGTTGCAATAGGGATAGACAAGAACTGAAAGGCAGCTATAGTAAAGAAAATCTACAATCAGTAAAATATACAGACATTATTAATACATGACAAATTAGCATACACCGTGAAGTTTTAAAATGTCAGTTTACAATTTTACATTTATGGGTAGAAGTAGGAGGGAAGTATCGGGGATGGGTAGTAAGCAGAGAGGAGACAGGCAATATGTGAGTAATGTATATATTTGTTAACTGATAAAGAGGTAAAAACAAATGTACTAAAGTTGAGATGGAGGTAGGATCAGCTGGAATTTTGTTGCTGTGCATACATACCTCTCAACTTACATATATCAAAAATATGCACAAAGGCCCTTGAAAAGTAGGCACATCTGTCCAAGAATCTGGACTTCTAATTAGCATAAAGTTTGACTCTTAACTCTTTCCACAAGAATATGGGCTACTACTCAGAAACACATTAAAAAAAACAAGGTTATAAAAATGATGAAAACATATAAGCAGTTTTATCAGAGCCATTGTAAAATCTTTAGACTTTTAATGAATTGCATTGAAAATTCTGCCACACAGTGCTATTTATTTTTGCTTCTGAAAAAGGAAGATATAAGATGGCTGTCCTTTTTTCTTAAATTATTGATGTCATTAGTATTTTAGTCATGTAGTCTAGTTTTCTATGTACTACAAAACTTCAAAAATCACATGTGATGAAAGAGGATTCAGAAAATTGAATGAAGGAATAAATCTAACCATAAAATAAGACCATGGCTACCTTTCTTGCATTGCCTTTTTATTTATTATTTAATGTCTAGCAGTTTTATACTATAGCAGAAGTAATCTTTCTAGCAAAACATGGTAGAGATTAATTGTTAACTGAAGAAACAGTTGGGAAAATAGTCTTTGTATTAAAGGTAAGAAAATCAGATTTCAATATAATTAATAAAACTGTTAGAAAGACTGCTTTATGAAAACAGCATCTTTTTGGGTGGTGGATGTCTGTATTAGCATCCATTAGTAATGGAAGGTGATGGAAACCATTCTTTGTATTTAACATAAAAAGAAAGTTCCAAATTTGATTGAGATAGTAGTAAGAACAGACTGCTCTATAAGCAAATCCAATTGCCCCAGTTTGTTCCACATGTTCCTATTTTATATCTAAGTCTTGTAGCTTTACAGTTGTTGTCTGATGTGCTGCAAGGCATGGAAATTAATCTGAGAAAGAAAGAGAGGTTTAAAGTTGCTGCCCTTTATGTCCTTTTAACTTCTATGCTTCTCCAACTTTTTTTTTACTTACCTTGTATTAATAATCATTTTGAGATCATAAAGTCAAGGTCTTTCCCTAAAATGAAGCTAACTAACTAACTACCCAAATTTAAATTAATTAAGACCAGAGGTTAAACAAATTGGTTTAGAACAAACAGCACTAAATCCCACTAGTGGGTGACAATGCTTTGCCTGTATTGCTAAAATCTGGCAGATTAGTATTAAACAATCATAATGCCAAACAATAATGTGTGACTAACTAAACAAGTGAAACTTAAAAGTTGCTTCAACACTTATGAAGAATCCTTACAGGGGAGCTTCACCTCAGCACCTTCTAATATGGGAGATGTGCCTCCAGCATACATGCAACTTTTACATACTAAATCTTGAGATCCCTGTCCTCTTCTTTGAAATGCCACAATCTCAGAATATAATGCAAACAAGTTGCACATTACTGTTTATCTCTGTTAGTGTCAATCACACATACTGAAGTTTTGCCTTGATCACTATTTTTTAGGCACTGACACATTTAGGGTAATTCTTCTGCCCATCAGCAGATGCACATTCTGCAATTAGCTTGCTTAAAATCAAGCAAAATCTTAAATAAATTATTATTTCTGATATTACCTTTGGAAACTGACGCAATAAATTGACTGACTATGTTCACAGACTGTGATACTATCCTTAACAAGCAAACTAAATCTCTTCAGTATACTGCAAGCAAAATGTATGGCTTAGAAGTTTGTATTCATGAACAATATAATCAGCAAATCATAAACACATTGGTAAATGTACAATGACAATGGGTGAAAACAATAATAAATTAATATTTTATCACATCATTAAAGAGAAAGATTGCAACTGCAACATGCTGGCAGTGAACAATATAGCGATCATCCAATCAAAGGACTTAGTGAAAAATACATGCAAAACTGTGCAGACTTCATAATAAGCAAAAGCATATTTTTTTCTTTCTTTATTTGCTATCTCAGTTGTGTCATAATGGTTAAAAACAATAATAAAGTATTTTATCACATCAAAAAAAGAGGAAATTTTGCCTATAAAATTATCAATGAAGAATGAAGTGATCATCCAAAGGACATAATGAATATACATGCAAAAATGTACAGACTTTGCAATAAGCAAAAACACATTTCAGAACGGCATAAAATAATTACCATTGATAAAATTAAACATTTGAATTCCATGGGCTCAGGCAACATGTCTGGGGGTTTCCTGTACAAAATGAACAAAAGCCTAACAGTCCTCTTTATAATCACGTTAAGCAAAATATTAGTATGTGAGCAGGTCCCTTTTATATTTGTGTACTTGTAGTGGTACAAGTTTGTAAAATAGGGGACATGTCAAATCCGAACTGTTTAGGCTCATCCATCTGAACTGTATTCTATGAAAAATCAGGGAGATGCCCACAATAAATCTCAACCAAAATATCAGAGGAAATGGCTGGCTTCTGTTAGACAAGAAAAAGTACTGGTTTGTTAAGTGGAGATCTTGTCTTTTGTAGCTTATGATATTCTTTGTAGGGAGCACAGCATTTGATAAAGGATTGACAGTGCATTCTGTTTATATTCCCATGGTTAAGGTACTTGAGACTATTCAATATAAGGAAATAACTGACAAATTAAACATTTTAATTGTCAACACATATGTAGTAAAAGGCATAAGTATTAGTTGATCAACAAACTTCAGTAAGTTAGGATATTATTTACCTATCCATCTTAATGTGAGTTTTTTGTCATGTCACACAGAGCTTTTTACTAAGACCATTTCTCTTTGAAATTGTCTTAACAAATAAAAAAAGAGGGAACTTATCCAAGTAGTTGAAGTTTCTGAGATTATCTGAAAATATATACCAGGTGTAGCAGCATAAATGTATCACTATGACATGACTTGGTCAACCTGATACAAGGTACGATTATCAAATACATAGTAATATAAAAATGGCACCTTAATGAAAGTATTTGAGATATTTGTTAACAGCAATTTAAACTCTGGTTAGTTAGACTCTACCACAGTCAAAGAAGCAGTTCTGTAGGGCATGTCAGTGACTCCACTGCATGCATTTTTCTACTTTATACATCACCATTCTATTAATGTCACACACCAGGTTAAGGTCTTTAGAGTGAGTAATCCGTTTACCATTTGATGTGTGGATATGCAGCATTTCCAATAAAGCAGAATCAGAGATTGCTTTATATGTAAGGCAGAAATTGCCTCTGAGTAGTCTGTATGAAACAGAATAAAGTGGTAGTGATTTCAGATGACCGACATAGGACAGGTGCTGAAGACCTTGAATTTTCATTGTGACGAGTCTTTGTGGTCTCTCCAATTGTTGCAGGTGCTTGGAATGGTACATACCAAAAGGGGCATTTTACTCAATTAGTAGCCTGACAAGGGAAGAGTGCAGGGAGGTTATAACTTCTTTTTTTTGGAGATAATGCCCACACTTATGAGAGGAGCAATATAGAATGCCCTGTTTACCACTGTGGAGACATGGTGATCAAAGGTAAGATTGCTGTAAACCTGTGTGCCCAGGTCTCTCACCACTGAGTGCGTACTTAGGGTGTTGCTGTTATTGTGATATTTAGCAGCAGCATCACTCTAACTGAAAGGGAGGATAATACATTTTTGCATTGAGTTTAAGGCCATGGCTTTGGCACCAATCATTTGTTTGTGTAAGACTCTCTTGTAGGATCTTGACATAATTTGGAGATTCTATGACCACTCCCAGTTTGCAGTCTTCAACAAACTTTGTCAGGCACAGACCTTTAGTTTTTTCTTGTACTTTGGAGAAACACATTCCAAACAGAAGGGTTCCCATGACTGATCCCTATGGAACACAACTGGTTACAGGTCTGCAGTTGGAGGTGGATTCCCCTATTTTGACTATATGTGTTCTACCAGTGAGCCAGTTAATGACCCATCTAATGATATAAGGGTTGATACCTACCTGGGTGACTTTGTCAATACTGCCTGAGTGGGTGATAGTGTCAAAAGCCTCAGCTGAGTCTAGGTAGGCTGTATGCACAGATTTCCCTTTGTCCAGAGCCTTAGTGACTGTCTCAAAGAAGTTTACCAGGTTTAACAAGCATGATCTCCCTTTGACAAGTCCAAATTGAGTAGGGTCAAGTGTTTGGAGATTACCTATATCTTTGTTGATAAGGTCCATGATGATTCGCTCTATGGCCTTGCAGATAAGGCTAGTCAGGCAAATAGGTTTATAGTTCCCAGGGTTAGTGGAAGTACCACCTTTTTGCAAGAGAATAATGGTGGCCATTTTCCATTCAGCAGGGATGAAGCCAGTGCTTAGACTACTATTGAAAAGAGCACCCAATTGTGTTTTTTACATTTTATACTAGCACCAGTGCAAAGCCCACTGTGTATCAAAGAGATACCATATTTTGTGTAACTCACACCATTTATCAGACATTTTAAATCTAACAAAGTGTATTTTCAGTACAGGTTTTTAGAGAAGAGCTCTCAGGAAACAAGTGGTTTCCTGGCTCAGAGGATCTCAGGTATCTCAGGTATTAATTAGTCTCCTGCTGTTCAGACTAAAATGAGATCTGATGTTGTTAATTTTCATTTTCTCCTCACGTGTGGGTTATTTTCCGATCCCTCAGAATGAACTTGGCCACTTCTAAAGCTTGTGGAAACCAAAAACTCTCAGGCTCAGTCCTTACCCCCAATGCACCACACGGATTATCTCAGGTTTCATTTGCCATGTTGCAATACAGACGCTGTTATCAGTCTGTCAAGCCATACAACTTCATTTTCGCTTATTTCTTTGCTATATCTTGCCTTTCTTCTATCCTTACTCTTTTTCCTTCATACACGCATACACTAGATATTATCACTAGTATCTCTTCTTCCTTTCAGCTACTTGTGTGGACCTCTGCTGTCATTGTTGATAGTTAACTTTATCCTGTGACCTTCACTGTTAAAAAAAAAAAAATGTTCTTTTTATTCTTCTCATTATTATTCTTCTGTGAGAATGTGTCTATTGTAGTCTTCCTCTGGCAGTTTTGTGTGTGTGTGTGTGTGTGTGTGTGTGTGTGTGTGTGTGTGTGTGTGTGTGTGTGTGTGTGTGTGTGTGTGTGTGTGTGTGTGTGTGTGTGTGTAAGTGTCCCTTTACAGAACAGCTTTGAAAATGGCAGATGAAGAAAAGCCTGTTGGTTTTAAGCATTGTGAGAAGTGCGGGCATAAAATCTCATATTCGGATTATCACTCACTGTGTGTGTACTGTTTGGGCCCTCTCCATTTGCAGAAGAATTGCTCAATTTGCCATTCTTTCAGTTACAGAACATTGGTTGAAGGAAAGAATAAGTTGATAATTAATGGCCTTCTTCCCTCTTCATTCGGAGAGGCTATATCTGAAACATTAAAATCAAAATCAAAAAGTAAGTCTGTTCTTCACAGTCCCTCTTCCTCTCCTCCTTTGTGAACTTCAGAGAAAGCTAATAAGAATAGTTCTTTGATGTTGTGCTCTCCTTCGGTGCCAAGCACCAAGACAGCAAACCTCTTTGTTCCAATAATTTCTTCAGAACTTAAAACTCAGTTGACCTTACTCCCAGTTCCAACAGATTCATCAGAACAATGACACTGACACTGGGTAGCCAAGAGCCAGTATACCTCACAGTGCAGAAGACCTTGGAACCGGCACTGTCTGTCAAGGAGTTCCTGTCTGTTCCAAGAATTTTCTATTCCCATACTATAGATCCCTTTTCTGACTGATTTCCATCCCCCTTTTTTGGAAAGACCTAGGTCTCCTTCTGTTGTTTCGGTACATTCTTCCAAGAGCCTTGCTGAGAATGACTTGGAGAGATTGGTGAGGAAGATCTTTTGGGCTCAAGGCATGACAGGGAACCCCTCAGTTCCTACCTCTGTGGGTCAGGGACTGCTCCCTTCAACATCTCTGCCCCTTCTTCCTCCTTTAACTTCTACGGAGGTTTTAGACTACTCACTCCTGAGCTGTCTAGCACTGATGGTGTCGATTCCAAAGATGCCCTTGTCTTTGTCTTCAATTATTGCCCTGAGTTCATCAGCTCAGTTGGAGCCAGAGAGCTCTCAGGACTGTAGCTTGCCTGTTGGGTCCAAGGGGTTAGTCTCAGTTCAAGTTTTTTCAGAGCCTTCCCTGCTCCTCAGTGCTTTGGCATGGATAAGCTCAGCCCTGGCTTCTGTTTTGGGGGAGATCTCGTTGGTGTAGGAGATGGCTACAGTTCCGAGGTCCACCCCTTTGGTTCCAGGGACCCTCTTGTCTACCTGTGGTTCTGCCTTTGAGGGTATGGATAGGGCCATGGCTATTTCAGTCAGTAAGTTGGGCTGTTCCTCCTTTGAACCACTATCCCTGTCTCTTTCAAGCTCAGAACCTCAACCATTCCCTCTGGAGGGACAGCAAGTACTGAAGCCTCAGGTTACACAGCAGGGTATCCCTTCTTCTTCCAAAACCCCCCAGATCACTCCACTGAGGAGGTCTCTCAGAAGAAAGTGTGCAAGAGGAAGAATATAGACTCCCCAGAAGGGTCCATTATGAAAGACACGAATTTCAAGAAAGATGAAGGCACCCCCAGATCTCCCCCTGATGATGTCTCCTTTGGAAACATCTTAGAGATCCTTAAGCAGAGGGGTGATTGTAAGTCCATTAACCCTACTACTGAGGAATCTGTGTACCTTCAGGCTTTTGCTACCCACCCATCTACCTTCTGGGTGTCTCCACCCACCAATGAGCTCATTGAGTTGATCTCTCGATGGGTGTGGAAGGCACCTGAAATCAAGATACAAGACAAAATTATCACTGACCCTGAAGATAAACCTTTTTGGATGAAGGGATCGCCTGTGGATGCCATGATGGTAGTGGCTTCCACAAAGAAGGAACTAGCAGAGGAAAGTTGCTCTATCTATGCTCCCAACAAGGAGGCCTGAAAAATGGATAGGTTTGGGAAGTGGGTTTATTCATTATCGACCTTTGCTTTTCAGTCCTTGAATTACCTGGCACATTTTACTGGCTTGCAGATGGATCTGCTTAGGGAACTTTCCATTACCCTCTCAGGAGCTGTTTCTGAAGAGGTATGAGAATGTGTTACCTCTCAGATTGCTACCCTATCCTCCTCTTGCATGAGGCTCATTTCACATGCTGGCTAAGGAACAACTAGAGCAGCAGATTCAGGTGTTTCTATAAGGAGGCATGCCTGGATGCACCTATGTGACTTTGTGGAGCCCTTCAAGTCTTCATTCATCAATGTCCCCATTGATGGCTCATCCCTGTTTGGCCCTACAGTCAGAGACACATTGACCAGGTGTGAGGAGTATGGTAAAACCCTTTCTGTCATGGGAGTATGTTTTTCTACTCTGTAGAGATCTTTTTCTAGGAATCAGTGAAGCAGTGGGGAAATGTGGTTCAGAAAATCCCTAGAGTTTAACCAGGACACACATGGTGAGAATTCCCCTAGGGGTGGGGGGGGGGACTTCAATGGAAGACACCACCCTTGTGGCCGAGGAGGCCAGTAGAATCAGGGTTGCAGGGATTCCTTCTCTGGTAATGCTTCTCAAAGGAAGCTCAATTTCCCTTTCTGGAGGCAATCTGGGGTCAGTTATCCCTGCACCAGAAAACTTGGCTACTATTCACTTCAGATACGTGAGTACAGAGGATCATTTCCAGAGGTTATATGATACCCTTTTCCTAACCCCATCCCTCATCAAAGACATTCTCAGACATCCCACATAGTCAGAGGGAGCAAGCAGCCATACAGATTTAGCAGCTGCTAGAAACAAAAGTAATCTAGCAGGTCCCAGAAGACCAGAGAGAACCTGGATTTTACTCATGGTTTATTTTAGTGCCAAAAAAAACAGGTGACTGGAGACCCATTCTGGATCTCAGCAACTTGAACAAATTTGTTTGAAAATCCAAATTCTGGATGGTCACAGTTCAGTCCATTCTTCCCTGTCTCGGAAAGGATGGTTGGATGTGCTCGATAGACCTTCAAGATGCTTACTACCACATAAAGATAGACAGATGGTTAAGAAGGTTCCTTTCCTTCTGGTTGGGAGCCAGTCACTACTAGTTCAGGGTTCTACCTTTGGACTCACCACAGTGTGGGTGTTCACCAAATGCATGGCAGTATTAGCAGCTCAATTGAGACTGCAAAGATTCCATGTGTTTCCATTTTTGGACAACTGTCTCATCACCGCTACCACCAAGCATCGATTGTTGGAGTCAAGAGTTCTACATCTATGCTCTTTCCTGGGTATCACAACAAACTTTGAAAGATCTCTGCTGAAACCAACTCAAACAATAGACTTTACATGAGTTTCCTTGAACACGAGGACTGAAATAGCCTCACTTCCCCAGACAAGACTGCAGGCAATCAGGAGTCAAGTACTAGCCATAATCAACAATCACAAATTTCCAGCACACTCAGTTCTACAAGCACTGCAGTCCATGGTTGTGGCTATAACTCTGGTTCCCCTGGCCAGGTTCCATATGAGAATTCTACAATGGTTGCTTGCAACACAATGGTTCATTTTTCTCCACCCAATGTCAACGCCCATCTCTATCACCAGCACTTGCAAAAGGGATCTCACCTGGTAGGTTCATTTGGATCAAGTTTCTCAGGGCTACCCATTCATTTCCCCACAGACCAAAGCCACAGTGACCATGGATGCTTCCCAGCTAAGGTGGGGGGCATTGGCTGGGAAAGATAATCCAAAGCACTTGGTCCCCAAAAGAGCCCAATCTGCACATAAATGTGCTGGATATGAGAGCTGTGTTATTGGCATTGCAGGCATTTCAGGATGCTCTCCCTCCAGGAAATATTGTGGTTCAATCAGACAACATGTCTGTAGGCTCATACATCAACAAACAAGGAGGAACCAGATCCTACCCTATGTGTTGAAAAGCCTTCAGGGTGTGGCAGTGGTCAATCTCATCCAACCACTTTCTGATAGCCACAACATTCTGGGGAGGTCAGATATGATAGCGGACAAATTGAGCAGGTGCATTCTATTGCCTCATGAATGGTACCTCAATCCAAAAGTGTCAGACAAGATTTTCTGGACTTGGGGTCAGCCTGCTGCGACCTATTTGCCTCTCCTTTAAACAACAAATTCAGCAGTTACTTTGCTCTGGTTCTCCCAGAAAGGGAAGTTCTGAGGGATGCTCTTCTTCATGATTGGCACCTCCTGGTCACCTATATGCCTTTCCACCAACTACATTAATTCCAAAATTCCTACAGAAAACAGTCAAGATGAATAACAAGGGCATCCTCATAGCTCCCTTTTGACCTCAGCAAATTTAGTTTCCTTTCCTTTGGCCTCATCTGTTGCAACAACCTTGGATGCTGTATCCAATGCCAGATCAACTATCTCACTAGGCAGGCATGGTTCACCCAGGCATTCCAAACCTCAAGCTGACAGCTTGGCTTCTCCAGTTCCACTAGTAGCCAGACTTCCTATTCTTTCTTCCCCAGTCCAGCACATTTTTTTTGTCTTCTCATAAACCTTCTACACAAAATCTCTATAACAGTAAGTAGAAACTGTTTGAACATTGGACTCTCCAAAATAAGGGTGACCCCTTTTCTGCTCCAATTTATGACATTCTTCAATTTTTAGCCACACATTTTAATGATGGAGCTTCAGCCTCCACAAATAAAGTCCAGTTAGCGGAGCTCTCCAACTTTCACATTGCCTTACAAGGACCTTCAGTGGCATCTCACAAACTTGGTAAAGCCTTTCTAAGGGTACCTTTCTCTTAAAACCTCCATACAAGGATCCTATCCCTCCTTGGTACCTTAGTCTGATGTTACAAGCAATCACTCACCCACCCTTTGAACCTGCTAGTTCTTGTGATTTTAAGTTTTTGTCTTGGAAAATGATTTTCTTGGTAGCAGTTACTTCTGCTAGAATAATTTCAGAGATTCAAGGCCTTTTGTCTAAACCACCATACTTGGTTTTCCATAAAAACATAGTCTTACTTCGTACCAATCCTTCCTTTCTGTAAGTGGTAGTTTCTGAGTCCAGCTTTAATCAGTGCATTCATTTTCTAGTGTTCTTTCTTGAATATTCCAACAAGAAGGAATATGCCTTGCATCTGTTGGATATTCACGGACAATTAAGGTTCTTTCTTGAAAGGACAAAGGATTTCAGAAAAGCTGATCAATTATTTATTTCCTTTTTGTATACCACATTAGGGAAGCAAGTGAACGAGGTGACGTTGGCTAAATGGCTCACTGATTGTATTTCCTTCATTTATAACAAATTGTGTGTCACTTTACCAAAACCATTGAAAGCTCATTTGACTAGGACTATAGCAACTTCATCTGTTTTTCAGTCTAGAGCACCCACAGATGACGTTTGTGCAGCATCTACTTGGGCATCTTCCCATATCTTTATTACACATTACAAATTGGATTTGGTGTCTCAGGGAAGGGCATCATTTGGCTCAATGTTGCTTAGGAATATCCTTCCTTGAGTCCACCCAGGTCTATAGGTAGCTGAGTACTCTGTCCTACACATGAGGAGAAAATGAAAACTGACGTCCGATAAAAAAAAAAAAAATCTGTGTACTCACCATAACATTCCATCTGCATTGTCAGTTTTCATTTTTCCTCAACTTGCCCCCCCCCCCCACACACACACACACACATCATCCTGCCCAGGTGTTTTGAGTTTAGAAAAATGTGCCTTGACAATGATTATTGCCATTTGTTGGTATAATTATAGTTCCAGATATTGTCCACGTGTAGTATTTTTTCTTTCTATTCTGTTTTTCTGTCAGCAAACTTAATCTGAGGTAATCTGAGTGGTACATTGTGGGTAAGGACTGAGCATGAAACTTTTTGGTCTCCATGAGCTGTAGCAGCAGCTGAGTCAGGTCCAAGGGATCGGAACTGAACCCACACATGAAGAGAAATGAAAAATGACTACACAGATGGAACATTATAGTTTCATAGTTTCATAGTATAGTACTAGGCTATCTGCCCTGGGGCATTTGTAAGCCTAGCCATAGTGATGTGGCTTTTGCCACCCCATGAAATGGTACAGAAATGTACAGAATACATCTAGAATACTGTGCCTCTGTCTAGTAGTGACACAATGAAGGTCCTCTTATATAATAGAATTAGTTCACTGTGCCCCTTTCTAGCAGTGACCCAGATGTGACCCCTGGGGTAAATTTTCGATCTCCCATCCACTCATCAAGATTTCTCTTGAAGAGAGTCAGCGAGGGGCTTTGCCTAATACGAACTGGGATCCTGTTCCAAAGCATGGGAAGCCTTTGGGTTATGAATCTATCCCTCCAGCATGTCCTATTCATACTTGGTGAGTAGATAACTTTTTTTTAAGGCAGGACCAGAGCCATATTTCTGTGGAGCTGAAATGTGCTAATGACTTTTCTCAAGTTCCTGAAAAAGTATTTTAAAAAAAATCTAGTTAAAGTTGGTAAGCATATTACAAAAATAATTTTATTCTGAAAATATTCTTTTTTCCTTTTGGTATTATTGCATAACTTATGTGCAGATATATATTTGATTGCCATTGATGTAAAGTTTTCCCAAGTTATTGTTGAGGGATTGACCCAATTCTTGGCTATAAAATATTTGAGAAGGGCACAGGCTGTAACACAGATGTGGCGATGGATACCCCTTAAGAGATTTAGGAATTATATTTAAAATCATGGTTTGCCAAGAGAATGTGTTTTTTTCGTATCCCATTTTTTCCAACTAAGTTCTGAGAGAACACCAAAGTTTGTAAATATTCTTACAGCTCCAAAAGATGTGAAGTATATCTACATGTTTGATTTTACAAAATATTTTGTTATATTATTTTGTTATCCTCTGGCATCCATGGTGTAAATACATTGTAAATATGGTATAAATAGAAGTACATGGTGTAAATAGTTGTTTTTTATGGTTATACCCACACCGCTTTTCTTTCTTCTTAAGACAGCCATATATTCTTCCTTCCCAGCCACTTTCCATTTGTATCTCTAGACTTTGACTGTAATAGGTTATTGGAGGTCTTTACTGCATATATTGGTCTCTAAGATGTAAGTTTCCCCTGTAAGATAACTGCTGTTTTATAAATGCATAGTTTTTGTGCTAACTGTTACATATATACCTATACTTTACTGCTTCCTGTAATGACTTACAGTTTTTTCTTTGTATGTTTAAAAAGTTTGAAAAATTCAATAAAAATATATTTGAAAAAAAAATCATTTTATTCCTAACTATAAGATGCAAGAGACATACAAATTTTTGTATCATACTGAAAAGTTGTTTTTTGATTCAGTGACTGACTTTATGGATCACATGAGAAAATTAGTTCATTATTGTAATTATACAGAGTCATTATCACAGCAGTTTCTGCAACCCTCCCCATGTTGGTCCTATTGAAAAGCAAGCAAACACAAACACACACTGCTAGACTTCATAATAAACTCTTCATCCAATATCTCAATTGTCCTTTGACCCATGACCTATGACATTCCCATTCTCCCTTCCTCACTAAAAAAATCCACAAAGGATTTTTACTGTCCACTTAAAAAAACTCACAAACATCTTCACTAAAGGCATAATTATTGAGTTCTGATCACTGTCCATTCCTAAGAAACACAAACACCACTGAAGAAGTGTCATAACTCACAAACAAGCCAAAAAAAAGTTCTTCACCAATTGTATAATACTTAAAGCTAACAAAAACTCTGATTAACCACAGAAATCAAAGCAGACTTCAAAGCATATCAGATCTGGAAACAAGTACCCTGAGAAGAAAGATGAAGCAGACTTAAAGTATTGTATAATCTTTCTAAACAAGCAGTTAGTAAAAAGCCATCTACTCTCAAGCTGAACAAACATCATAATTTAAATATCCAAGGCTCTTCTTGAAATTAGTTAAAGCATCATCTTTTAAACATTTTAGGCAGTTCTAGGAAATTCGTTAATCAATCAAACCAATCTCCCAACAACAAAAATCACAGAAAAGGTACTGATGTCACTGTAAACAGCCAACTCTCACCTATAGACTTATTATATAGGTTCATAGGTGTATACTAAGCCAATGGTCCTGTAGCCTTTACAAGCCTAACCCATAGAAGTGCCCTGGCATCATGGTGCTATTAGTTTCTGGAGCCTCTGTCAAGTAGACCCACTGGAGTAATCCCAGGGGTGAAGTTTCAATTTCCCATCCACTCATCAAGATTTCTCTTAAAAAGGGTCAGTGAGATGCTCTGCTTGACATGTATGGGAAGTCTATTCCAGAGTATGGGCAGTCTGTGGGTTATTAATCTGTCCCTCCAGCATGTTCTGTTGATTGTGGTAATGAGGTTGAGGTCCCTGGAGCATGTGGTGCAGAGAGATTAGGATTTCTTTAGGTGTAACATTTCTAACAGGGCTGGGTCAGACATGGATTTGTAAGTCAAGCAGAGATCGCCATTTAATAGCTAATATGAGACAGAGAAAAGCTGGAGTTTTTTGTCTGTCCATGTAGGGCATGTGTTTAAGGCCTAGGATCCTCTTTGTGAGGCACTTTTGTGGCCTTTCCAGTTTTTTCAGGTGTTTAGTGAGGTACATGCCAAATGGGGCATTATACCTGATGATTGGTCTAATGAGGGAAGGGTAGATAGAGAAGATCACCTCTTTCTTCCTGGATGCAAAACCCTTGGTAATGAGATGTGCTACCTAGAAGAACTTTCTCACCACAGTGGCAATGTGGTGGTCGAAAGAGAATTTGCAAACCTTTCCCAAATATCACAGAGTCACCCCCACCCACCCCCACACCCAGCTTACCGGTTGATTTTCCATCTTAAACCCTCTTCTACTTTTACAACTAAAACTAAAAGATGTTGAAAAAATATTGTTTCACATTCTAAATGGAGCTACCCTGGTGCATACAGGCATCATCCTTTATTCATTATTTTGTGTCATGACATCTAATTCAACCATTAAAACATATATTCAACCTCAAGATGTGCAAAAAAGAATGTCATGCCCCTCATTAAAAAAAAAAAAAACAATTTTCTGTTTACTCCCCCAAATTTTTAAATCTCTTTCACTTAATGGGTTTATACCTATGTCTATCCTACCTGCACTTGACAATCTTCTTGAAAGAATGATATCAGCTAGCCCAACACATTCTTAAACATACATTCTTATTAAGATACTAATACAGCTTGTGGGTTGGCCACAGTACTGTGACCACTATATAAATATCCCACAAACATTGACAAGGGTAACCACATTGTTGCTTTATTCATAGACTTAAGGCTTTTGAATTTGTAGATCATATCATATTTATCAACTCATGCATTTCTGCTGGTATCAACCCTAATGGTTTTGGTTGCTTCAAGGACTTCTTAACGCAGAGAAGTTTCAATGTTCTAACACCATTCTTGCCAGCAATCTGATAAAAGAAGAACTATGAGGCTAGTATTATCACAACTATTATTCTCTGTCTTTTTGATAGGCTCCCCTCTGACCAACCAAATCCTCCAATTATACTCTCTGCAGATGGCCTTGGCATACGTAAATCTAGTCACCTCTGAAAATTAAGTCAGGCTTTAAAAACAGCTTGACAGTTATCTTCTTTTGCTTGCAAAACATGACAGTTCTTTTAAATGTAAAAAAATGCAATTTGGTAGCCATCACAAACTTAGATTAGCATTTTCTAAATTACAGATCATACTCAGTAACCATCTAAATTACAGATCATACTCAGTAACCATCTAAATTACAGATCAAACTCAGTAACCATCTAAATTACAGATCATACTCAGTAACCATTTAAATTACAGATCATACTCAGTAACCATCTAAATTACAGATCATACTCAGTAACCATAACATCAAATACAAACATCATTTCCATTATTTGTCTTGACTCCCCAACTGAATTTTTTGTGACATATAAACCTCATAAAATCACTCCTATAAACAAAAAAAAAAAAACCTTACTGCAGAAGATGAAACTGTTATTAGAAAAAATTATACTCCTTCCAATGCTGGAATATGGTCGGACACTAATATCTGCTGCCTCAGACAAAACCAAGTCACCTTAGATCTGTTCTTCACACTACTCTCCCAAAAAAGGACCAACCTGGCTTACCTTGTCAAAGCCAGATGGATTCTTGCAGAACAATGAGCATGACTTGAATTAGGTCCCCTATTGTTTAAACTATTAAGCTAGGTATACTTCCCAGCGTGTACTGGCTGATTTACCATCAGGACTAATCACTTAGGATCTCTGCCATCCTCAGGACCAGCTCTGGTTACTCCTCAGAATAATCTGTGATGCAGACACACAGGCTGTCTACAATAGTCACAAACTTTTGAAGATTACTTCCTTAAATCTGAAAAACATAATATCATTCACAGAATGTTGCACACAGCTAAAAAATGTATTTCTTGATTGAACCTACAGCTCAAAAAAATACCTCTTCATTGATCCTATTTTCACAACAATGTTATCACTTAATGTTTCATCCATTCCTCTACTTTTTTCTCTCCCAAAAACAATATTGACCTGTTGACTGCATTATGTTCATTTGTCTCTTCAATCCCACCTCCCTCTCACACCAGCTGTATCTGCTTTAGTCTATGCTTCTCTCAACAATGCATTCCAACTGTAGCTCACCTCTTTTCTTTTTCTTTCTTTCTTGCATTTCCCCATTTATTCTACTTGCCACTAATCTGTCTATATTCACTTTCCCATCCCAAATTTGCTTTTTCCTACATTTCCCTTCCTGCTAAACATTATTCTTATTTGCATAAATAAATAATATGCTTCATTATTAGTTAATTTCCACTGTATATACTTCACTTATATTGCTATTTATGTCCCCGAATAATGCATCAAGATTTTTCATATATTTCTTTTAATAATGTGTGATTATTTTTAATGTTGATACAATTGCTAATGCTCCTGCAATATTGCTAACATTGTATCTTGTGGTAATGTGCTTGAGTGTATGCGTGCACGTGAGTGAAAGTGAGATCAATCGAGACATTATTTGACACCCGCTAATCAGCGCCTTTGCTGCTTAGCGAGTGTAAAAACTAAATATAACAGAAACGTGTGTGTGTGTGTGTGTGTGTGTGTGTGTGTGTGCGCGTGTGTGTGCGTGTGCGTGTGTGCGTGTGTGTGCGTGTGTATGTGTGTGTGTGTGTGTGTGTGTGTGTGTGTGTGTGTGTGTGTGCGCGCGCGCATGCGTGTGCTTGTGTGCATGTGTGCATGTGTGCATGTGCGTGTGTGCGTGTGTGTGTATGTTCTATATGTGTATGTGTACTTGCGTGCATGAAAGGGAAGTGTGTGTGTGAGTGACAGAGAGTGAAGAGTGAGAGCGATCAAGCACCAGCAGCAGCAGTAGCATTGAGGAGGTTTACATATCTCTCACCTCTTAGATCAAGTTATCTGGATAAAGCCTAAAATAAAGGGGGAACAAAGGCTCAAAACAGGAACATATTCCTGTTAAAAAAAATCAGAAAGTTGCTTGAATTAATAGGACTTGTGTTAGCATGCATTTTCTGAAGTGCAAGAGTATGTGTATGTCTGTGTGTGTGTGTGCATGCGTGCGTGCATGCGCAAGCGCGCATGTGTGTGTATGTGTGTGTGTGTGTGTGTGTGTGTGTGTGTGTGTGTGTGTGTGTGTGTGTGTGTGTGTGTGTGTGTGTGTTTCAGAGAGAGAGATGGAGAGACAATGAGAGTGATGGACCAGTGGCAACAACAGATAAGAGGTTTGCACACCTCTTGACCTTTTAGCTCAAGAAATCTGGGTAAAGTCTGAAATAAAGGGGGAACAAAGGCTCAGAAATAGGAAGAGATTTTAAATGTTCTTATAAAAATCACAAAATAAGTTAAATAACAGGATGTGTGTTAACATGAATTTTCTGAAGGAAATAAAGTCTGAAAGTCAACTGTATGTCATTATTTAGTGACTTTAGTCCCCAGTGACTGACAAGAATCCGCACATTTTAGCAATAAGACACCAAAAAAGAAAGTAAATATCTAGATATTTTTTAAATGATATATTTTGGATGTAAAATGCTTCCTCCAACACCATTTACATATCCTACAGCAACCTTGAAACATTAGACGGAGGAACTACTTTACATAAAAAAATATATAAAAAATATAGTCATAAAAATATAAATAGGCAAGTAAAACACAACTATTCTACAAACAGCCCATTCTCTAAGTGTAATGATGCCATCCAAGATGTGTATTATTGTGTAAATAACCCCCTTCCAGGGGTGTAGAGGCTTTCCAGGGGTATAGAGGCCCTCTGGCTGCAGCGTCATGCCTCTGAACACCCCGGAGTGGGTGTTATTTGCACAATAACACACATCCTGTCAAGCATTATTGCTTGCTTAACAAAAACAAACAAACAATCAAAATAAAAAAAAGTTCCCATTCCCTGTCTAACTTCACAAAACTAAAAAGCAATTGCAGATTATCATGTAAAAGCTTGAAAAAGTTATATTTTAACAGATACTAAAATGGTACAATCCCACTCAAAACATACTGTGGATAAACATACAAGATCCTGACTTCAGAAATAAGTGTGATGCTAAAACATTTCTCTGTCTTCTTTGTAGCATAGTGCAAAATTTAGAGCACACTCAGAAAGACTTATTTAAAAAATATGATAATTAAACTGCAACTAATAACAGAAAAACATTAACCTAAAGTGATAACTGAGAACATTAGCTGGATTAAAATTTTACAAGGTAAACAAGCATAAGATGAGAAAAAGATATTCAAAATAAATGAACATGTGTCTTCAGTGGTCGATAATATCCTTACAAGATATAATAAATGTGCTACTTATTTGATTAAGTAATTGCAATATGAAACAGAAATATTAGATAATGTTATACAACATAGAAATGGAACACTACTGTTGTCCTGTTTCATAAAGGTTATCACTCACACATATATCCAGTTTTAGTCAAACAACATTGTTTTATCTCTTGGACCAAATTATTAGAAACCAACACAACAAGTTCACATAGTGTAATGAAGCAAATCCAACAAATGAGTAGCAAGTCCAATGAAAAACGTAGGTCCAAAGATAAACACTGGTAATACACAGTCTGAGGATCGAATAACCTTAGACATAGACCCCTAGGTAAAGCTCAAGTACTTGTGCAGTAGTAGGACAAGAATATGAAGCACCCGTGTAATAAATAAAACTCATTTTATTCCAAATACAAACAACTGGTTAAGCGTTTTCGTCCCCTCAGAAGGTAATGGAGCTCTACCTAGGGGTCTATGTCTGAGGATATTCAATCATTAGACTGTGTTTCGTCAGTATTTATCTTTCACTGAAAGCACATAAGTACAAGCAGCAACATAATTTTAAACATGGCAAGCTGTCCCAGGCAGCACACAAGACCCTTTACACCTTCTAATCCTAATACAAGAGAAACCTATCCCAAAGGCAACCTCAGTCCAGACAGAGCTTTAACTGTAAAATCATTGGCTTCTGTTCAAATAAAAGAAAGCCATGCAACCAAGTGGTTTATTTGAATATGACATTTGACTGAGACAAACTGAATCTACTGGTCTTAGTGAAGTTGCATTTCATTATGCACTCATGAATCACCTGACCTCCTCCAACAGTACAAAATTGTGTGAAGGACTATAGGTTAGCAATAATGTAACCTAGCAGATTACTGTAATAATTAGTAATGAAATGCACCATATTCATAGTACTGCATAAAGTTTCTGCCTTCAGGGTGAAATTAGTCATTTTCTTTTTGTGCTAGTCAGATCTACAATGCAAAAAAATGACTAGACAGTATGTGGAATGAAGAATATGATGCAGCCAGAAATTTAGCTGCATATACTTACATGCACAGTGCAGCTTTGTCTAGTCATGAAAAGGAATGTGATTAAAGTTTGGTTAGTGCTTCTTTGTCAACAGCTGGCCTTCTTCAAAGTATTATATTTTTTCATGCATTTGTTAACCAGCTAAACCCATGATTCAAAACAATTCTCTTTAGAAAGATAGACTTGGGTGCTGCTTTGCTAAGGGACTTGTTAAAAGCCTATGTTTGCAAGTGGAAATTATAGTAATCAGATCCAGAACTACAGGGTAAAACTCCATGGTTTATATCATTAACCATCTGTTCCAGACTGCCAAACTAATTCCAAAATGCTGGAAATAGTCATTAATTTGTATTATACCTTTAACATACAGCAGCACAGAAAACAGTCATTATTTTGACAAAGAATTTTTACATAGAGCTCCCCACCACTTAACCAATAGCCAATAAAATAAAACAGACTTTGTTATTTATACAAATTAAAATACATGCACATACAAGATGACATTTCATCAGCAATTTTTTGCATTAATATTCAAGGTATAATCTGTCTAGTGTGACAGACGGGAAACAGTTGCCACATAACCGGGGCTGTTTCTGCAGACCTCATTAAAAATATGACACAATTTATCATTTCCAATTCTAAATTACATAATAACTAGAGGACTACTCTTGAAGCAACAGAATGGTTCACATCATTCTAGAAAGTGATAACAGGCTGTTTGACTTCTAGCAATCACTTTTAATGGCCTTCTCTTATAATCAGGTGTTCTAAAAGGCTTCAGGTTTGGTTCATTATTCCTTAATCTACTTCCTAAATCCTACCCAAAGGCTAATACCCAACATACTGCTTTTTAGAAAGAAATGATGCAGTCACTTTTATTAGTGACTTTCAGCTATCTCACATTACTTCAGAACTGCAAAAAATGTGCTGCTGTCAATGTGTTTCCAAGATCAGAAACTTATTTTTATCATATACTACTTTTCAGTGAGAGTGTAATACAGTTTGTGGAGTGCACATCAAAAGCTGAGATGTACCAGATTCACAAGTTAATTGGCAAAAGTAGAAGATTAATTTACAGCTCTACTGTTACTTAAGAAATGCTGAATCATTCATCGATGAGATACCTGCATATTTTTTTCCTGAAATTCTGTATACTGTTACCTTTCTGTCTTATACTGACTTCTTCCACAGTAGCTACATGGTTATTAACATTTACCCTCACTGATCTTATTTGGTATGTTGTGTGTCTTTGTGCCATTGCTGAAATGTTGCTACTGTCACACCCTCTATTTACCATTTTATCAAAATTTCTGAAATGAATAAATAATAATAAAATACAATATCAAGCATTTCTAATATTTAATGCATGCACAGGAAATAAAGAAATAACGTGGAAATATCCTTTCATGTCAGCTTCATTCAGCAGGTGATAGTATTCTAATTTAATGCAGTAAGTTTGACAGATTTTTATTTCACGAGTCATCACATCATCTAAGTCACTCATGTCTCCTTAATAGGACAGCTGAAAGGAAATTGCAATGTTATTGTTATTAATTTACAAATAAGAAACTAGGTGCACACTATTTCTGGGTAGCCAAAAGGTGTAAGGGCTCAGACTTTGAAAGTGTTTGGATAAGGTAACAAAAGTAGTCTGCACTGGAGGGTAGATTTCTGTCATTGTACATATTCATACCAGTGACCATTCAGAAGAGACAAAAGGTGTTGGAGTGAGCAAGACAGGGAGGTGGCAGAAAGATGGCTGTCTAGGGTGATGGAGGTTGCATTCCCAGAAATGCTACCTTTTCCGGTAGTTAACACATTAAGGGAGTAGAAGGTTAGGGATTATAATGACTGCTTGCGGCAGTGGATAAAGGTGAAGGGCTGGGGTCTTGTAGGAGGGGGAGACACCTGGCAGACAGACCAGCTCCAAGAGAGGGACAGATTGCATGTATGCCCAAAAGGTATACTGTTGATCAGAGCTCACTTGGGAAGATATATTATGATGATTGTACCTTTAGACAGAGATGGAAGAGAAGATGGCATATTACTGATTCAAAAGATAATGGCAGGTCCTCAAGCAGTGGAAAGAAGGAAAATAAATAGGCACACACTATATCAAATGAATAAACTAAAATGAAATAGTTCTTGGCTATATAGGATTGCTAGGCGATATAATGAGTAAAGCTATGAAGATGATGTAACTATAGACAGGGATTCAGGAGGGGTGTTGCACATTGCTAGCATCACTGAAACATGGCTCAGCAAAAAGAGGGATAGGATATCCAGCTTTAGTGTATAGAAAATTGGTGTCCTGGCTGTGATCCAGATCATCTGAAATCAATTAGCAATTCAAATGCTGGCCAATCTGAGGAGGGTATTGGGATCAGTGGCATATTGCTGAGTCCCCCATTCTTGGAAGATTGGTAGGACTTTTGTCAGTGATCTGGCATTCTGCTGGTAACTGGAACATGACATGATTGTAAATGAGATGGCCTTTAATTTTGGATGAATGAGATGGATTATAACTATCTGATGTCGCATGCAGTGATTCTCCCACTTACATCATCCCAGGAAATGCCATGTGTACATAGCAGTATGTCTAATATTTTTAGAGGCTGTGCTTTACATTCACCCATTCCCTTTACAATTTGCTTATGCCCATGGCAATCCCAGCCCTGGAAGGTGTAATAAAAGAGACAATAAAGTTAAGAGTGACAGAAGGAGAAAGCAGCAGATGGTTTTTTGGAAGGTACATAGTAGTGACAAATGAAGATTAACAAGAAAAAAGAGGAGGTGGGGCATAGACGTTCTCTGTTACTGGTTGCTCAGGAATGAATAGGACTGGAAGAATGGAAATGGAAATTGAGTAATAATCTGCATTATTAATTAAATCAAATGTGAAATTAAACAGGAGGAGGAACACACCAACCCATGACGGGGATAAGGAATGTGGGATGTTCAGAACCTATAGTATGTGTCCTGGCCATTATGGTACAGGAAGGGGATAAATGTTGTCAGGCTGATGGAGTGCATCTCCTCCCCAGACACATCAAGGAGGGAGGGATGAAAAAACTGCAGAGGAAAATAAAAGATAGGATAGAAGATCTGCCTCTTCCAGAAGCAGACTGGGAGATTCCAAACTCCAGGATGAACAGGTCAACATAAGTCATTTCCCATGAACTGCCTAGTGAACTGGTGAATAACAATCTGAGAAAAAACAGAATTCTAGATGCGGTCCTAACTAAGATAAAGAAGTTAAGGATGGACTGTTGAAAGAAGCATTAGTCAGCAATGACCATGTCACTATATGCTATACAGTAGGGGAAACACAAGGGCAAAAAGTTGATGGTGCAGGATTTAGAAGAGTAAATTATAATGATCGTAAAGAAAAGATTGGCAATGAGTTAGGTGTCTGGAAACAAAGTGACGGAGTAAACAAGCTGAATGAATGGGTCAAGAATGTCTTACTAGGAGTTATGGATGAAAAAGGGGTGACCAATGTGAATACATCTTAAGGTGAGGATAACAATTAGGGAAAAATGATGAAGCATACAAGAGGTGAAAGGAAAGAACTCTACAAGGGCTGAAGCAGAATGGCAACAGAAAAGTTGATGGCAGCAAGCTGAAAGTGAGTTAGAAGAAGGAGTCAATGCAGTGGAACAGAGGCTTCTTCAGCTATATAGCAGAATAAAAGGAAAGGATGAGCAAACATGGCTGTGATATGCAAAGATGGATAGAAGATAATGGAAGAGTTTAGAAAAGAAAGGATACAGAATAAATATTTCTCCATATTCAAAAGTGAAAGCAAGAGGAGGGAGAAATATCACAGAGGATGAAGCAGTGGACAAACCTCACAATAGATGGGGGGAGAGTGAAAGAGAAATAGTGACTTCAGTGGAGGATAAAGCAAAAAGACCAGATGGGCTTTCTCATAGAGGACCTCGGAATCCAGTAATTACACTAACAGAATCCCTTGACTAAGGTTGTCAGCTAGTCACCAACCATAAAAGAAGCATCTAGGTCTGGAAGACAGTAAATGGGGTACCTTTTCACTATACTTTCCTCCCCTCTATCTGCATGTTTCTTTCAACCATGCAATGCCATTTGTGTGCAGTTTCTACCCCTGACAATCTATATTGAAACAGCAAAATCGTTACCACTATTTGAAAAAGAGCAGACACCAATGCTTATGTGTGTACCCCTACTAGCCTTTAGTGTCACTAAATCCTGGAAATATACAGATTTTTTTTATTCATTTCCTACTACCTATATACCACTTTTGAATAACACCATTAAAAATGTCATCTGTGCTAAAATAAAAAACTTGCTGTCCTATATCTTCTATGACTTTGCATAACTTGTGCTATCATTAGGCTTTATGTTCAGTACTCTGCTTGCTACATTCATCTTTTCCAACTTAGACTATTATTTCCTCTCTATCTCTCTCGCTCTCTTGCGCTCCATTTCTCTGCCTCTTTGATGGGAGCATTGTTGGGCATGGCTCTAGCAGTAAGTCAAAACTTCATTTAGGGATGGATATTTATCTAGCTTCACCAGTTATTTGGTAAATACTTCTCATTGCAACCACTGTATTAATATATATATATATATATATATATATATATATATATATATATATATATATATATAGGTCTACTTGAAAACACTGAAAGTGCACAACGCCGACGATGAGAACACTGACACTGGAAGATCGACAATGGAGAAGACCGATAATTGAGAATCCTGATGCTGAGAACACCGACAAGTTAAGGTAAATGTGCAATAGGGACGGACATTAGGGTCAGGGTGTGGGTAAGGTCAGTGTGTGATAGTGACAGACCTTAGGGTTAGGGTTTGGGTTAAGGTTAGTGCATAGATAGTTGTGTATGTAAGGTTTAGTGCAGGTTTGTAAGGTTTTTGGTGTGCTTGTGTTGTGTGTGTGTTTTTCGGGAAAGGTATTTATTTTGTTGATTGTCAGGATTTTGGTTTGTCGGGCATGAAGTTTAGTGTTTTTGAACTTTCTTTTTTTGTCGTTTTTTTTTTTCGTGTCGGTTATTTTGTGTCGGTACTTTGGCATGTCGGTGTTATCAGGTAGACCCATATATATATATATATATATATATATATATATATATATATATTGTTTTTTTTTCCAGCTATGTTTAATTAAGCAATAACCCAAGAGTGGGTGTAGGTATATGAGGATTTACCATGGCTGGTGAGGTTTAATCAAGAAGGCGAAGCCCTAGTGATTAAACAACCCAAGCGTGGGTAAATCCTCATATACCCACACCCACTCTTGGGTTATTGCTATTATGCAATGGCTTTATTTAGGAAAGAAACTCCTTACCTTTCTTAAATAATGTCTTTGCATAATGGAGCCATGGTATTCCTCTGCGTTGTTTGCCATTCTTCTGCATCTGTTGATGTACTGTGCATACATATGGGACTTACTCTTTTATATTACATCAGTGGTGTTTGACTGAAGCAACGGAGAAGAAAGAAACTATATTGGTTTTGTGGGGTTTTTTTGTTTTTCTTGTTTGTTTTGCTTTTTTTAGTATAAGGCACAAATGTGGACATTCTCTAAAAATTACTTCTGATGTACAACAGTCTGCTGAAATAATGTAGAAATACATGAAAAATCAGGTATGTTTCTGTTTCTTTAGTTGTGCAGAATATACCTGATTTTTCTTGTATTTAGTCTGCCCTCCATACATATGTCTCAACCTATTAGCTCAAAAAATGTAGACAAAGCCTTAAATAATGGGTAGACAAAGTCCAAAAATATTGGGAGAGATTGTAAATGTTGCTCATAAACTTAGAAAGCTGCCAGAATAACAGGCTTTGTGTTAGCTTGCATTGTCTGAAGGATATGAAATCTGAAACTTAAATATATGTCATTATTTAGTGACTTCAATCCTCAGTTATCTGCCAGAAACCACAAATTTTATGAGAAGCAGACCAAAAATATGATGCAATAACTGGCACATTCTGTGAAAATCTGGACAGCTGAGAGGCATGCCACCATAGCATATATCAGTAGAAAAGTCTGGCCACTCAATGATACTTTAGCAGCTTTTTTTCTGTTGGTATATGCTTGACTTACAATGGGTATGCTGGTTGGTCTGTCTAATCAGTGTGCACACTTTTGAATAACAATGACCTATTATTGTATAATTTGTTTTAGTTCATGACCTGTTACCTACTGATAAGGTAAGAAACATGCATCAGGCTGTTTGCCCTGCTCTAGCTTGGGTGTGTGTTTTTTCAGTCAAGACACAGTGCCCATGTGTAAATGTGTTACTTCACAAAACAGATAATGGAAGACCAGACCAGTAAAATGCTTTTCACCAGAAAACTCTATGGATTAAAGCAATCTGAGACTTGCTGAAATGAGACTGGAAGATAAGACCCTCAGGTCTGAATTTGTACAACATTCTTTTGTGGAAGAACAGAGTACAAGTATGAGGAGTGTTAAAGTGATCCAGACGGATTAAAGCTAAAACCAGTGTTCATCTACTGAAATGCTTAGAGGTGAAAGGAAAGTCTGATGACGGAAATAAAAAATCCCCACTGGAACTTGGAAAGTAAAAATTATAGACCAAAGTAATTGTAATGTGGGTAGGAAAGAGATGGCAAGGAAAAAATGTGAAATTTTGGATTTATTTACATTTTGTTGACATGGTTAGCCCATTTTCAGATAGAGCCCAAGTGAAAACATTAATTTTATATAGTTAAAGATACAATTAATAAATTGAATTGAAATATATTTTATTAGATTACACTTTCACACACACACACACATATGTAAAAGATATATGTATATCAAATTTATAAGTATTGAGAAGGAACAAAAGTGTACTTATGTTGAAGAGGGATAGGTAGAGAAAATTGGAGTAGAGAGGATGAAAAGAAAAAGATGAAACTGCTAAGTGAGGATGGTGAGTGGATAGGTTATGTAGGAATGAACAAAGTCCTTAGCAGAATGAATAAACTAAATTGGACAGGAATTAATCATTTGACATTAGGTAATTGTCACAGTCCTAATAAATACACAAACACCCACAGACGTTTGACGACCTTTATTGTGGTAAAATTACTTAATAACATAACTTTATTGAAGCCAGAGACATAAGGGCAGCATTCCCACTCATCCCTTGAATACAACAAAACTATATCAAACATCAATTAAATCAACATACAGGCAATGTCCCCGCTCACCCATATATACAATAACTAAAGACAAAGGCAGCGTACTGGCTCACCTTGGATAAACAACAAAGGCAGTGTCCCCACTCACCTTAATTCCTCACAACTACCAATTTTCAAACCACCATCCTGTAGAGGGGGGACAGAAGAGGGTCAGGCCTGACCCTCTTCTCTGCCCAACAAACCTCAAAACAAAATCAATTGGGTCGGGCAGGGAGGACAACAAGGCCACACCAAAATGTGCTTATTCACTCTGAATTTCCTTTCAAAAACCCTTCAAACCACACCCCTCACACTACCTCACTTCCCTTCAAATCTCAACTCACTTAACCCTTTCCTAACCCTTCTCAGCCAACCAAATAACCTAGCACAGCTACCACCCAGCATCCCCCCATCCCACATTAAACAGTCCCATGACAAATTTGTCTGTGCCAAACGTCACTTGTCATGGTCCTTATAAATACACAAACACCCACAGACATTTGACAACCTTTATTGTGGTAAAATTACTTAATAACATAACTTTATTGAAATAAAAGACATAAGGGCAGCATTCCTGCTCACCTCTTGAATACAACAAAACTGTATCAAACATCAATCAAATCAACATAAAGGCAGCGTCCCCGCTCACCCATATATACAATAACTAAAGTCAAGGGCAATGTACCCGCTCACCTTGGATAAACAACAAAGACAGCATCCCCTCTCACCTTAATTCCTCACAACTACCAATTTTCAATCCACTATCCTGTAGCGGGAGAACAGAAGAGGGTCAGGCCTGGCCCTTTTCTCCGCGCAACAAACCACAAACTAAAATTAATTGGGTTGGGCAAGGAGGGCAACAAAACCACACCAAAATGAGCTTATTCACTCTGGATTTCCTTTCAAAAACCCTTCAACACACCCCTCACACTATCTCACTTTCCTTCAAATCCCAACTCACTTAGCCCTTTCCTAACCCTTCTCAGCCAACCAAATAACCTAGCACAGCTACCACCCAGCACTTCCCATCCCACATTAAACAGTCCCGTAACAAATTCGTCTGTGCCAAACTTCACTTGTCATGGTCCTAATAAATACACAAACACCCACAGACATTTGATGACCTTTATTGTGGTAAAATTACTTAATAACATAACTTTATTGAAACAAAAGACATAAGGGCAGCATTCACACTCACCCCTTGAATACAACAAAACTGTATCAAACATCAATCAGATCAACATACTGGCAGCATCCCCGCTCACCCATATATACAATAACTAAAGACAAAGGCAGTGTACCTGCTCACCTTGGATAAACAGCAAAGGCAACATCCCCACTCACCCTAATTCCTCACAACTACCAATTTTCGATCCACCATCCTGTAGAGGGGGAACAGAAGAGGGTCAGGCCTGACCCTCTTCTCCACTCACCAGCCCTTAAAGGGCTGTTCCCCCTCAAACAAAACCTTTCTTCACAAGATCCTCCATCATCAAACCCAAATTAAGATTAAATAAATCCAAACCGAAATCATTGTGGTGAACTCCATCCGATCTATACCACACTGAATCCTTACTGTCAAACTCTACATGCCGGACCGTACGTACCCCAATTTCTCCCAAGTGTATTGCCAACTTAAAACTGACATATCTGCGAGCCTTCTCCATGTCAGCAAAATTCCGTGCCCCTTTCCATACCAACCGAGGAATAATCTCAGACCAGTTAAATACCATCCCCGGATACATCCTCCGCAATGCTAAAATGTCCTCACAAACTTGACAAACCAACTGCCTCTTCAGTACCCTGCCTAAGTCATTGCCACCTAAATGAATTACTAACACCTGAGGCAACCCCCACTTAACCTGCAACCCATTAAATTCATATTTGACTTCACCTTAGCCCTCTAACACCATGCCAAATGATTTTTAAGCCAAAATGATCCAAACCCAGATTCATGCCATTGGGTCTAAACTCTGCATGCCTAGCAGCCCAGAATATGAAGGAATGGCCCAAAATGATGATCCATCTCTGATCTAAAAGAAGAGAGAGAGAGAAAAAAAACATTTTTAAAAACAAAGCCTCTACAAACTACTTAATATAATTCAAAAAGGCATTGGATGTCCCCAACCCACCCGTTTGATTACTTCCACCAACCTACCTTCCTTAGCCAGATCAGATGCCCTACCCATCCAAAAGGAATGTGAAGAAAACTTATCCCCTTGCAAACCCACACTCCAAAGCCCCCTTCTCATAACCACATTCAATTGCTCACCTGTCAATGCTTTACCAATTACTGTTGAAAAAAACAACCCTTGAATTCTACCCTTCAGAGCCCCACACCACTTTCTTCCACAAACTACAGGACATCTCCAAACTACCCCCACCTCCTCCAAAACAATGGGTGGCTCAAGCCCCTCCTTATATGTCTTCGAAGAATGCAATCTAATATGCACCGCCCTAGGTAATATCAATACATCCTCCCATACCAATGAACCCAATAACTCAGACACATGAAACGCCCTGCAATACATCCAAACACTAACTGTACACCACAGCACATACTCATCCAAACAACCACACACTTTACCCAAACCCTTTAACAACATCCTTAAAATACCTTTTGTAACTGGTCATCTCCCATTCATGCTGCTCCTTTCAACTCTAGCCCACTCTATTAACACTCTACTCACCACCCATGATCTAGTGAAATCCTCTAATCCAACCAACCGAGTGTGCACAGCAATGGCTGCTAAGGCCACCCTCATGGTTTGCACTGCCCTTCCCTGCCCCTTCAACATGGCTTGGTAACATAATAGTAAATTCTCAGACCACACGCAGTCCTCATCAGATAACTGCCACAAATATTTGTCAAAGTCAAGCAATGCCCTACCGTAGGCTCATCTTGTGGATGCCGCCTATGACTGTTGCACCAATCTGCCAATCACTATTGCCCAATCTGCCAAATGCTGGGTGGGACAACTGATGGATGCAAAGCCACTTCCAGAGCCACCTGACAGAACCTGTGGAACTGAAAACGAGACAAACTATCAGCTATCTCATTCGAAACCTCCGGTACACGTAACCCTGTAAAAGAAAAGTTAATCAACAAGCTATGCAACAACAATTTCCTAAGAATAAATAACAAGCAAGGTACTTTAGTTGTTTTATCTGTAGCACTCTCACCACTGCAGAATTATCTGAATGAAATATCACCCTCCTCTCCTTCAATCCTTTCATACTCCTGAAGCCGCCCAGATTGACATCAACTCCAAAAAGGCAACATCCGTTTTCCATTCCTCTGCCCAATGCTCTGGCCATGAAACAGTAAACCACTGAACCGCAAAGTAAGCACCCATTCCTGACCCCCCAGCTGCATCAGTAAACAACTGCAGTTCTCCTTGTGTAACACAATCCAACTGCCAAAATGAAATCCCATTAAGCTGTTGTAAAAATTTCATCCACTAATTTAAATCCTCTCGTGCCAATTTACTGACCCGTACTCTGTGGTGCTTACTCTTACGTCCTTTCAACAAAAATGCCACAGATCAGCAAAACGTCCACCCAGGATGCACCACCCTGCACGTGAAGTTCAACAAACCCAACAATTCCATAACATCCTTCACCCGATCCTTAGGCCTAGACTTCACCCAAATAATCTTTTCTGGCAGCCTAATCATCTTTCCCTGAGGCAAACAAAACAAACCCTGTTCTGCACCTACAGTCAGCCCCAAAATTTCCAAGGCCCTCGCCAGGCCCTCCAACTTATGCTTAGCCAAAGGTATCCCCAAGGCCTCACACATCCCCACAAACTCTTGCATAGCTACCCGCGCCCCCTGTCTACCTTTCCCCACCAATAAAAAATCATTAAATAGTGTACCGCTTGCTGATCCTCCACCCTCTGCTGCCATATCCAGTGCAATGCTGAGCTAAACTTCTCGAAAGGGACATGCCACCACACATCCCATAGGCATGGCAGTGTCAAAATAAAAGTTGTCCCCTGCCACCATGCCTAATAATGGCCAATCCTCTTCCCTCACAGGTAGCAAATGAAAAGGTGACTCAATATCTACTTTAACTAACCAAGGTTCTTTGAAACTCCTAAAAACCCGAACTGCATCATCCAAAGATTAATACTTTACTTGAGCCTCTTCACTGGGAATGAAATCATTCACTGACTCACCCACAGGGTACGATAAATGGTGAATTAATCAAAATCCACCCTGCTTTTTCTTTGGAACCAAACCTAATGTTGACACCTTAAAGTTAGGGAAAGGAGAGTAACAAAAAGGACCTAACATCCTCCCAGCCTGGCACTCTTTGTCAGTCAACTCTTGCAAAATCACCTCCCTCCCCTTGACAGACCTCAAATTTCCCCCCACCTTCTTGCCCCTCACCAATGCAGACTTAATTGAAAACCCTTTGGTAAAACTTTCTATTAACTCCCCTGCTACCACCAGCAGCAGATAATGTGTCAATAAATCCTTCAATACATTCACATTAATAGGTGAATGTTTTACCAAAATGCCCTCTACCTCCCTGAAAGGACCTCCCCTTTCGCCCCAAAAATTAGCCTGACCATGCACACCTAGCAATGCTGAACAGGAACTATTCCAACCTCTCATACCCCCAAAGTGCGGTGCCTGACCCCCAACCTGACCCCCACCCCCCCACATTGTGTAAATGCATGTGCCCCCATACACTTCGAGCAAATATGAGCAAATCTACAACCCACCCAGGAACACATGCTGGCATTAAAAGCCCAACATATCCTTGCACCACCCTCATATGGCTGAGATAATCTGCTACCCCATCCACTGGTATCCATCATGGTGGACAGCTGAATGTCCAGATGTCTGACCTCCCAATGCATAGATTTATCTACTGCTTTACACTTGTGATCTGGTCATACCATAACCATGCATAACCAGGTTTCAACCTCTGCGCTTCCCTAATAGTCAAAAAATAAGCCGAAAGAGGAAGAGCCAGTGAAGTGTCCCTTTCAAAACACACCATCATATAATAAATGAAACCTAGGACCCAATTATCCCATGTCTTAGCCTGAAACCTCCCTACCCTTTTGCGACCTATCACAGCCAGTGCAGCCAATTCCCATTAGCTGTCTCCACTTCTGTCAACCACTGAACCCCGTCTGCATCAATCAATTCAAAAATGTTGACAAACTCCCCTTTCCAAATCTTCTCCTTCACTAACAGAGATATGTGCGAGGTCAATAAAATGGGAGCCCCTTCCTGCCATAGGGCCTGTGAGGCGAACCAATCCCTCGACCATAAACCAAAGTCAGAACCCACCTTATGGACATCCGGCCCTAACTCCTGATCTAACAATGACAGGGTATCCTCAAAAACCCCTACCATCAAACACACCCCATCCCACATTAAACAGTCCCATGACAAATTTTTTTGTGCCAAACTTCACTTATCAGATCTTCCAATCCAGTCAAGAATCTTACAGATAAAATGGATTAGCTGTTATATTTAATAATATTGTATTTAATAAAAGGGTGAATGAATCACTGCTGACTTCAATCAGACTTCAAGGTAAGGTATTTAAGATTACAGTGATACCAGGCTATACACCAAATCCAAATGCAGAACAGGAGAAAGTCAACCAGTTTATGTGTACCTTATCACCTTTTGGATATAGCATCAAATATGATACTGCTCTCATAAATGCTTGGGATGCTAAAGTTAATAGTAAAAAAATAAAAACAACTTGAATAATGGGTAGGTTTATCCTTGAAGTAGGCAATGAAGTGGAACATAGGTTAGTACTATACTGCCAACATAATTCATTGGTCATAGAAAACTCGTTAAACAGCCTAAGAGATGGCTTTATATATGGATCTGACCAGACAATCAACAATTAAATCAGACAGACCATATATTTTCCAGTCAGAAATGGAAGAGCTCTCTACAGTCAGCAAAAGCAAGACCTGGAGCTGACTGTGTCTTAGACTATCAGGTTCTTATTGCAAGGTTTATAATACAATTACAGAAACAAGAAACATCTTCAACCCAGATTGATACAAGTTCAACAATATTCTTAATTGATATACAATGCAGGTGAAGAACACATTTAAGGGGGTAGACCTGTTGGATTGAACACCTGAAGAACTATAGATAAAAGTTTATGATATTGTCTATGAGGTTAAGAGGTTCCAACAAAACACATTTCAAATAGAAAGAAGATTAAGAAGGCAAAATTCCTGTTTGTGAAGCCTTAGCATTGGCATATAAAAAAATGAGAGAAAAATGCAATGAAGACAGTGAAAATAAAACAAACTAAATGCAAAATGTTTTGAGAACACAAGAAGAAATAAAGATGCATTTTTAAATGAGTAGTACCAAGAACTGAAAGAAGATCTTGGAATACAAAAGGCAGAGTATCTCTTGGTAAAGACTGACAATATTAAAAGAACATCCCATGTAAAATGAGCATGATAAAAAACAATGATGGGAAGGGACTAGAATAAACAAGCAATATTAAGAGAAGTTGGCAGGGATATAACAAAGAACGATACACAAATAACCATAACATCACTCTTATGTAAGATGGCATGTTCTCTGACCTAGACTCAAATATTATGGAGAGTAAGGTTAAATAGACCCTAAAAAGCCATGCTAACAAAAAGACTGCAGGAACTGATGGAATAACATACTGCAAAATTGTGCTGTTATGGGTGTTGCTTGAAATATGGAATCAAAGATGGAAAACACAGCAGTGGACAATTAATTAGAAAAGGTCAGTTCATATTCCAATTATAAAAAAGGCTATAGTAAAAATATCAAACAATTCCACTTTTTTTCACATGCTGGCAATATACTCTCAAGATCTTGCAAGCTACATTCCACCAATATATGGGCTGAGTACTCTAATGTGCAAGTTGGTCTTAAAAGAGAACTAGACATCTGCCAGATTATACAGAAGGGAAGAGAGTTCCCAAAAATATTTAGTTCTACTTATTGGCCATTCTAAAGCCATTAACTGTATGGATCTATGGATCATAGCAAACAGTGTTAAGTTGTTTCAGAATATATGGTACTGTATTATCATATGTACCTCCTGAACAACATGTATGCAGGATAAAAATGACAATTAGAACTCTGTATGAAATAACCTACTTATTTAATTTGTACAGCAAATATACCATTGAAATGTAAGGGTGGATGAGCCAGATGCTGGAATAAAACTTGTAGGGAGAAATAGTTACAATTTCATATAACGGATGATCTCACTGTGATGACTGAAAGTGAGGAAAAAATGTTGATGAAAGTAAACGCAGAAAGCACACAAGCATTAAAAAATATGTCATCTAACTTAAGAATTTCTTTGCAACTAGACAGGGAAGCAGTGGAGACAGTTACAGATTTTACTTGCCTGATCTCAAACATATCTGCAGATGGTGGTTGCAGCCAAGCAATTAAAATGCACTTGCTTTCTGGAAAGAAATCTATGGCAAATTTGGATAACATTTTGAAGAACAGAGGTATCCCTTTGTCAAAAAAAGATCCATGCAGTCAAAGCTATTGTACTCCCAATAATAATAAATGGCTGTGAGAAATGGACTTTGAGTTTAAGCTGTGCACTAGAAAATCAATGCTTTTTAACTCTGCTGTTGGAGAAAACTTTTGAGGATTTTATGGATCACAAGAACATAAAATTAGTAATTACATAAGGAAATATACCCAAACAGCTCAGGGGAAGGACCAGCACTAAAATTAAAACTCAAATACTTTGGATATATATATATATATATATATATATATAGAGAGAGAGAGAGAGAGAGAGAGAGAGAGGGGGGGGGGGCAGAGAAGATCTAAAATAGAAGGCATTTAAGCTGGCAAAGACTAAAGACAAAACTGGGACAGCATAAGGTAAACGGATAGACATCATTACTAATGCAATGAATACAAATTTGCAAGAAGAAAATGAAGCAGTGACTGACAAACAGGCTTTGTATGCTAAAGTCATTGAGGCCATGTAGAGCTGCACTTGACTAAATGACTTAATAACAAATAACAGCACTGGACTTTGGCTTTTGTCCTATGTTAAATATGACTATGTCTGCTGTACTTGGACTGAACTGTTTTGTTTCTATAGAAACTACATTACATTCCAGCAGTTTGATATGTCCCATTGTGTTTCCTGTCCTATATGAATATCCTGGCCTGTGGGCACTGAAGCCATTATTTTTGGTAAGATTGCTGACTATATAAGTAGTTCCTGTGCACAGACTGAACAATTAGACATCAGAAGGTGTGTCTCTCGTTGTTGTTGCCAAGCCCTGTCTCTTGCTGTCTGTATATTTGTTTCCCAAACTGTGAGAATGTCTCCCTTCTTTTCTTAAAGCTCATTCCTCTTACCTCATTTTCCATTCACAAATAAAAGAACAATTTTAAGACTCCAGAAAAATGCAACTGCTATCTCTCTGGTTATATAATTTAACCACTTCATTCTAATTTTCTGTCTACATACCTCTCTCTGACTCTGTTTTTGATTGTGATTCTTTCAGCATGCCAGCTCTGATGTCACTTTATATATATTGCATGTATATATTGTGTTTTTTAATTCACTCTCTATAAAATGCCACTTATGTATTGTCTTTATACCCTCAAGCCAACTATGATATTAACTTTGCATTTAATAAAAGTCTTTTGGCTTTTCCCAGTTAGGGGGTCGCCACAGTGGAACTCCAGTCCACTATGGCAGTGGATATTTACGGTGCTGAGTTGCCAGCCCAACGCCAAACCTTCAAAGAAGGCACACCCATTCATGCACACACCTACCTGCATGTCTTTAGATGTCACTCGACTCTGGGGAGGTATGTATTGCATTTTTTTATGCACTGTGAATATAATGTTATGTATGTATTGTGTTTTCCCTGGGCTGAGAATGAAATGGGTCCAAGGGGACCAGTGCTCTACCCCAGTCCACAAATTCAAAATCAAATAAAAAAATAAAATATTATTCATCAAACTGATATCAACCTTATTAAGGGATGACAAAACAAAGCAAAATTCACAGCAGCTTCCAAATAAAACTTGTATTCCACAAAATGAAGCAGCTTTTCAGGCAAAACAATAAAGCCCTGAGCAGGGCAAGCTTAGAAAATTGTGAAAAAAAAACACAGATGGCTCAGCACATTTCAGTTCACTTTATTCCACAGAAACACAGCACATAAACGCTCCACCATACGTTTTTGTTTTAAAAATCACTTACTCAGATGTGGGCTGTTCAAACTACTAGTGCTTTTGTACCATTCACATAATTACATTGATTAGGTTAATGAATTAATTGAAAGGTTAATTTAGTTTAAAACCAAAAACTTTTCTTGTTGCATCTCTCTGTGTTGCCACAATTAAAACACATTTAATGTTACAATGTTTGATGAATAAATATGTAGAAATAAAAATATGTTTTAAATAAAAAACTTAAAACACTTGACTTCAAAGAATAAATTATAAAGTTAAAATACTATTAGAAACACATTGGCCGGGATTCACTAATCCTCCGTGTAAGACTAAGTCTTACTCGAAAACTGCAGTCTAAGAGTATGACATCAGCGCGTCATGCATATTCATGAGGGTGCACTGACTCAACTCTAAGGCTAACACGGAGCGTGCACGAGTGCAGGGGGCATCTCAGACTGCCGAGCAGTCCAAATATCCACCCCCCCTGCAAGTGCCTAAACTGCAAATGTCAACTGAAATGAGCGAGTCCACTCATATGTCTACATACCCAGCACTAAACTCCCCCACATTCTAAATCCCTGTACAAGTTTAAAATGTAAAGCTTTCCTTTTTTTTTTATTATTATTATTCCCAATATAGCTGCCCGTATTTGCGCGTGTATGTGCAGGTTTGCCCATTGCTTAGCTACAGTTAGCAGTGTAGACATCGAAGAGGATAATAAACTACTTATATGCAAATTAAGCCAAATAGCAATAGCGTAGTGGTAGAGTCTTCGCACAAAGAGGAGGCATTCCCAGTTTGAGTCCCACCACTCCCCTTCCCATTTTCTGTAGGAAATCAGTGCATAACAATAATTCCTAACATTTACCTTTTAAATTTTAGTAAAATGCATTGAAATGGCCTATGTGGTAGTGAATGATATTATATATATATATATATATATATATATATATATATATATATATATATATATATATATATATATATATATATATATATATATAAGAAGGAGGAATGGCCATGCATACTGATAAATGTATAAGTAATGTATCTTAAGCAATGTGAAGCACTGCTAAGCAAAGTTTACTAGTATTAAGCACAGTTAAGTATAATTGCTCATAGCTTAGCACTGCTTTAACTAGCGCAATGGCTTTGCGTGGAGCTGCGCATTGCGCCAACTAGCACAAACAAAACATATTTGCGTGGAGCTGTGCACTGTGCTAACTAGTGCAACGTTGGGCAACATCTGGCAACGTCGGGCAATGTAGAGCAATGTACAGCAATGTCGAGCAATGTTGGGTAAAGTTGAGCAAAGTCGGCACAGCCACACCTCCTAGCCAGTCTGGCCAGTAGTAAAATAAAAAGCAATGACAGGCTTCGAACCCGGGATACTGTGCACCATAATCACAGTACTAAACCACTAAGCCATGACAGCTTTACATATGGATGCATTTCCAACACACTCATATATATCAATGGAAGTTTACCTATTGTTAAGCAGGTTTGCTTTTAGCTGAGATTTTTCAAAACTGGCTAATCACAAATAAGTGCGGGAAATGAGGCATATTTAAGCTCCACAGGTGGGAATAATTGCCATAACTGGTGGCAGCTCCCATCTGCAGACAGTATGGCTGGCGCTGGAGAGGGCTCTCGTTTTTGAGCGCAACAGTGGGGCATTGAGGAGTCAAAAGTAATGGTTTGGCTCCTCATCCATCATCATGATGCAAGACTCCTGCAGGGTCAGTTTCAAGGCACTGAGTACAAAGTGGAAGCCTGGAACCATCTAGCACATGATCTCACCAGTGCCACAGGCATCCCTCGGACTGGTGAGCAGGTCAGACATGACTACTCAGACCTGAAGAGACGCAAGGAGGACCAACTGAACCAGTGGATACAGGAGGCCTGTGAAATGGAAAATGCCCCACTACTGAGTATGTAGCCATGGAATGAAGTATGTAAGAATTGCTATTGTAGTCTATATTATGGATAGGTATGTCTCAATATCCCTTCATTTACTTCACAGCTGCAGGTGTCCGTGCTGTGAATCAGCAAGCCTATGCAGATAGGCTGCTAAGGCTGCGCCACCAGCCAGGTTAGTAATTATTCTGCATGTGTTGCATATAAAAGAAGTGAGAGAGCCTGAAAAAGAGTGTTGTAACCCATTAATAAAGGTATAATAAGTCTTGAATAACTTCTCTGCATGTACTGTTATATAAAATAAGTGAGACAGCGTGAAAAGGTGTTGTAACCCATTAATAAAGGTATAATATATCTTGAATAAAAGTCCTCTGCATGCACTGATATATCAAATAAATGAGAGAGCCACTAGAAAAGTGTGTAATGCAATTAATAAAGGTATAATTACTGAAGTGTGTCCATGTCTCTTTCTTCAATATGTTGTTGTACCCTTGCATTATAGAAATAGTACTGTTGTATTAAGCACAGTCAACCCACACATGGGTAGGCCCATATAAAGTGGATGAAGGGAGTACCAGTAGCTGTTAAGCATATATACAGTCTTCAACTGTCGGCTCATGGCCAGCATGTACAGCTTAATCTGGCACATGAGTAGCTTGTTACTGTGTTCCCCAGAAATGCCAGTGTGCTGCTAGAAATGTAGGGGGCTGCCAAAATATACCTGATAATGTCACCTGAACCAGATATGTAGATATATAAATATAAATGAAATATATAAATATGTAGCAGTAACATCTGCATCCTGGACAGTTTGTATGTCAGATATAGGTCAGGTATATCAAAAACTAGCAAAACCCATTTCACAATTTAACGGACATTGCCTAGTGTCATAATACATGTAGGGGATATATAACTGCAGTCAGTAGGAATGCAGTGTAAACTATAAGTATATATAATTTGTTAATGGAGATATCATTTTACACCCTACTGTATGTGCATAAACAATGCAATTCCACACCTCAGTGGGTATGTCTAATCTCATAACATTTGCTGGGACACATGTTCTATTGGTTTATAAATATCTGCATTTGCTTTGATGCATGTGCCGTGTTCACATACCACAATCTTGGTGGCCTGTTGCCACCAATCAATCCTGCATGCTGTTGGAATGTCCACCGTTGTTCTATATATGCATGTGTTATGCTTGCTGTTCAACTGTTGGAACTCTGGTGTGTTGGGTTAATGGGAATACTACTGTATGCTGTTACAACTAAATTGGAATGCTGTTGGCTATTACTAACCCATATTGTCATTAAATCCTCCTAAACATAGAACGTATGGGAAGGCCGGTCCCAGCAGACCCAGCTGTCCCACCTCAGCTAGCAATGGCACCTGGCACCAGCAGGTCCGGTGCCCAGCCTGGGACCTCCTCCTCCATTGGCCCTGTGCCACCTTCTGGTGGAAGCACTGCAGGGGATGGGGCTCATCCCCTCTGTGCAAGCGTGGCCGGAGGAGGGCCACCTATCACCCTCCAAACGGTCCGGGCTGTGGTATGTAGGGAGATAGAGCGTTCACTCGCTGATCCTCTATGCCAGCTTGAGGCAAGAGTGGCATGACTCACGGGTGAGCCTGCCCCTCCTCCACAGCCCCCAGCACAGCCACCCTCTGGGCTGTGAAGGTGCAGTGGTCACTGCCCATGGGTGTGGATCTCAGTTCCACTGTTGCCATCTGTAGGCTCATGGGCTTGCAATTTCCAAACATCCTTCCCCATCAATGGTGTTCACCCACCCCATGTCTCATATTCTGCCCCTGTATGCGTCTTGTCTGTCTTGTCTGTTTACCTCCCCAACCTACCTCCCAAAATATACCTACTTCCCCTACCCCACATTCCACTCTCACCTGAAAAAAAAACAAAAAAAGGGCAATCTGCTCCCACAAAAAAATTACGCCCCATACATAGCTGCCCGTTTTGCAGACATGTCTGCTGGACACATAAACTGAAATTTAATTGGCAGTACAATATACTTCGTTGTCCTCACCCCTCTCTCAGGGGTGGACGGTTTCAAATTTCCCTCCAAATTACTAGTATATGCACAGCTGTTGCTGTTAAAGAAATGGGTAGCTATGGACCTTCCCTGCACCCATCCTGCACATCCCTATCTGTTTCCCTACTGTCTTTCCCTCTTTGTGCCCCTTTTTCACCACTGTCCTATATCCCCATTTTCTTTTCTTTCAAAGAAATGAGCGTGGGGGTTACTGGGAGTAAGCACTTTTAAGCAGTAGTTAGCAGGTTTGCACGAGTGTGCGCTTGTGTGCGCTTAGCTAAGTATTGCTAAGAATCACGCAAACCCACTTACAACTGCTTAAATGTGCCTTAGTCACCCTGCATATGAGGGGCCTTGTCCTGCTCAGCAGCAAAATAAAAAACTACTGTACGTCTCGAACCCCGGACCTTGTACACACTAGACTGCATGAAGTACCACTAAGCCACAGTAGATATACTGCAGGCTGTTGCTTAAATATATA
>NC_056735.1:1570763493-1570895993 GCF_019279795.1 Protopterus annectens | reverse complement strand
TAAGTGAGGTGTAGGCCATATACACATCACACACCTGCGCATAATGCATGCTGTGCATGTTTGCTGTGAGACTATGCACATCTCAGTAATGTTAGTAGCTGCCTCAAACACATGCAATACACAGAGCATCCCACACAATTGTGGCAACACTGTAGTGGGCATTGGATAGGCAGTCGATACACATGCACACAACATACACAACTGTGTCATGCACAGTACATGTTAACATGCTACACATGGTGTATTCAGACACCCGCTGTAAGGTCACACTCCAGTATCCCAAATGTCATCCACACAGCACACATAATATACCTGAGGGGTAGAGGCCTCTCATGTGGCTGTGCGACACTCTTCAACACATAACACATTCATGTTTGGCAATGCCCCCTATTGGGCACCTTACAAACCCATGTAACAACTGGCTGTGAAATAGTGAATGTAGCCATGGTACTGCAGTTCAAGTACAGCATGCTATGTGCCGGTCTGGCACACATTAGTAGACTTTAGTGACCACGTGACGCTGCATAATGATGGCTCATGGTAGTACAACCCATCCAGTTACAGTGGCCCCAGTACTACACATATCATTAATTGCTATGCACCTCAATGTTGTGTGTGTGCAGACATATGCACCTATACACAATATGCATAACAATCACCATTTGCACAAAGTGACACACATATGTCTTGTAATGCTATTGAGTGTATAGGTCACATGACCCACATTGTGTATGTGTGATGTTTAATGTTGCAGCTGTGTTGTAGCATGCCATGTCATGGCTGGCACTGGCATGTCCACAATATGTCCTACACTCACCATAACCACTATACAATGGCTATGTTGAGCAATGGTATTCCATCAGGTATACATGCACCACTCATCCTGTGTGTATACATAGTATGCATGTACTAAACCTGTGTCCACAATTATCTGCTAAAGACACAAATGCTCTAATCAGAAATGGATATCTATGTGCCACACAGATACACATCCAGCCATGGTATATATACCTGTGAGTGATGGTGCACAGGACATTGCAGAACTTTTAATACTTGCACAGCAATGTTGTGTCCATGTACACATTGCGTTCCATGGTGAGACCAATCACTGAACAAAATCACACATGCATCAAAGCCATGTATACGGTTATTAGCAAGGGCTGTCTACACTCACACTGCATGCTGTTGAGAAACACACGTCCTGCATGCTGACATGTTTGATATAAATGTTTGGCTTGTGATACTGTACCCCACCATCACACAATATTGAGTATGTTCTGGATTGCTGGTGGTGTGTGTGTGTGTGTGTGTTTGTGGGTGTGTCTGTTTTAGTGAGGAGTGTATTTGTGTGCATGTGTTCATGTGTGCATGTGTTCATGTATGCATGTGTGCATGTGTGCATGTGTGCATGTGTTCATGTGTGCATGTGTGCCGACATCATGTACAGGTCATAAAGTGTGTTTCCTGTCTTCCTCTCACAGGTGCTGAGTTTGGGCTGGTTCACTGCAGCAGGGAAACTGATGTCACTGAGCTTAAAAGTGATAATGATAGGTGTGTTGAGGCACAGGCATGTTTGCCAAGGTCTGTCGTTGGGCCACCAATCGACAGTACACAAGTGTCCACCCCATCCATGCACACAGTCATACTGCCAATACATCCATCACCAATGCCCTTAGCTGAGGGACAGTGTACAGCTGTCATTGGTCAGGACAGTGTGGTTTCTATGGCACATGCACCCCTAAACAGCAGCCATACCCAGATGTCTAGAAGGGTACCACATAGGCAGATGTCTAGGGGTTCTCGTCGGAGCACTGCTGCTCATCATGCCACTGACAGACGTGCCACAGGTCTTACAACTTCACGCATGTTCCAGGCTGTCATGGAGGTACAAACACGTATGGAACAGTACACCAGACAGGGACTAAGGGCACAGAGGGCAGAAAACATTGCCATAATTGACAGTATCTGTGACCCAGCAGGTGCCATCTGTCATTACACTAAGGTCACTGATAGACGTTGGGGTGAGACATTAGATGTCCTCCGCAATGTCATGTCCATGTGTCAGGACAGTGCGGAACGGTTGAGTCATCAATGTGAACCGTATGCCAGCAACATCAGCAACTGGCAGTCACCGTGGACATCCCTCAAGTCACAGCCACTCCCGTAGTGCCAGTACCAGCCCCAGCAATGTTGGGGGTGGGCTGTCCATAGACTGTCCTAGAAGACCACGTGCACATGGCTCTGGACAGTCGCAGCAGGGACCTGGGTCCAGTGTACATCCATCTACCTCTGGGGATAGTACACAGTCAGGCTTAGTTCCTGATAGTGTCAGTAGCACCCCTACCAGGCACAGGTACTGTATCCATGGCCAGAGATGGTGATCTGTAAAGCCTGGCAGGTGCAGTCTGTGGCTGTCCCACAAATACCTATATATGGCAGCCACATGGTGGAACTGTGTGCATGCAGACACACATGCACACATAAACAAGACACCTAGGGCTACCACATACCCGCACACATGACATCAACATTGGCCTATAGCAGTACTCTTGGCCCTCATACACACACACACACATACATGTCAATTGTATGGCTCACTGTCAGCCTCTGGCAAACCAACAACACACCCTGTGCTTATGTTGAAATCTGTGCCACCTCCTATCATCTGTAGCGTTGATGCAAGAACAGGCTACCATGGTGCTGATGCACAAGGTGACTTTATAGCAGTATAGCAATGTAAGCTTGTTGTCAGCAGTAGACTGTAATGATATGCTTGAAGGTGTAGCTGAGCAGGCATGATGCATTTAAGCTATGATTGTCAATGTAGTAATGTTTACACCAGGGTTAGCTCCAATAGTGTATTGTCCACCCACGTGCCACTTGGCTGATGTGTGTAGTATTGGCAGCATGTGTTAGAGAGTGGACAATATGTGTGGGATGTGTCTGGCACCGATTTGCAGGTGTATATTTGTGAACATGGTGGAGGTGCACTGTCTGCATGTACGTGCATAGTGGACACATGGGCAGGGTGACATGCCCTGTATTACACAGTGACACTCCATAGTCTCTATTTGTGACCAGTATGCATTGTACTACACACATTTCAGAACTTGACTACACATGTGTGTATGACATGGTTTGACACTGTGCTGTGGGTGATACTGTTACTATCTGTCATGGTTTTGCATTCTGGTAGTATACATAACTTCAACAGCCTGACTATAACCAATCATTAGATAATGTCTTGACAACTGACACACAGATGTAGGACACACAGTAACATTTGGATCCTTCAGGTACTATACTATGCCAGTAACCAGTGGTATTCACCTGCACCCATTACTGAGACCACTCCTGTTTGGCATATAGCTCTCTTAGGTATAAGCAATCACAGTAGGGATATGTCCATCCATGTCTGGTGATGCATACTGTGGCCTATAATGCATTCTCCAGATGACACACAAATCCTCCACAAGGGTATCACACAGACAGATGCCTGTTGTCAAACACATGCTGTAAAGCTATAAGCCAACCAAAGCATAGTCATCCACCTTTATGGAACATAGTATCCCCACAGTACCACATAGGTAGTAGCCACCAACATGAAGAACAGTTACTGATGTGTATATGCAATCAAGTGGTACATCACCTCTCCTTTGATAATCACATTTCCAAAGGTATTTTTAAATCCCTTGGTGGCTCACGTAAGCAATAAGGGGTCTGCATGCATATCCACAAAGGTTGTTGTACACCTATAATGAATAGCCATCATTGACAGACTTTGCTGCGTTTGAACAGGTCTGACATATACCTCGGCCATAAACACTCACTCACACAATTCTATAGAAACCGTAATGAGTGTGTGTGACATGATTAACCTAGGCCAGGGATCACTGCAGTGGCTGGCCTTGTCACAAGCATACAGATGTGACCTAAGGTCTGGAAAACAGCAGCACACTCTGGAAAAGATGACAAATGTGTTCTTGGACAAAGCAGGGTTCCCACACATGCAATAATTGAGGTCACATGTACGTATATGTATTTGCCACACAGCTACCTCACCTGTGCAATGCATATACTGGTGTCATACTGATATGTCATACAGTAGTAAAAGCAAAACCCACACCACATTGACCAACAGTGTCACACACATAGAGCACACACACTCACCAAGTGCAGGATTCGCACCCCTACCTATTTCATGATACTAGAGGAGTATGTATTAACATGACACACTATACATATTACTGTGAGTTCTTTTTTCCAGAGGAATATTTGCAGGATGGTGACATCATCAGACCTGACAAAGATTAGTATACCACTTTTAAGGTGTTTGAGTACTCTCCAACAAGGTTGCTCCTCTCCAAGGAGATCACACACAAACAGACACACACTTGTCAAGTGCAAGATTCAAACCCCTACCTAACTGGCTTAGGATACTACTGGAGTACACTTTTACATGACGTGCTATAGACATTACTGTGAGCTCTCCTTTCCACAGGTATATTTGTAGGATGGTGGCATCATCAGACCTGACAAAGAATAGTATACCACTTTTAAGTTGTTTGAGTACTCTCCAAAAAGGTTGCTCCTCTCCAAATATATCACATACAAACAGACACACACACTTGTCAAGTGCAGGATTCAAACCCCTACCTAACTGGTTTATGATACTACAGGTGCACGCATTTACATGACGTGCTATACACATTACTGTGAGCTTTATTTTCCACAGGTATATTTGTAGGATGATGACATCATCAGACTAGACAAAGTGGGTTACATTAGGTGACATTGGGTGGGCTACATAGAAGGAATGTCTATACACTTTGACTATGTGATCTTCAAAGGAGAGTTTACTATCTAACTGTGTCCCCAGGGCCTTCATGACTTTCTCCATACATACTGGAGTACCACCTATGTGGTAATTTGTTTGCACTTTGTTTTAGCCAAAGGGGATGACTATGCATTCTTTGGCATTCTGCTTGGGGGCATTGATTTGAGATCAGGTATCTGTCTCTGTAAGCCCCTTCTGGAGGATGTGTGTGTCAGCCATAGAGTCAATTATGGACCACAGTTAGCAGTCATCTGCAAACCTGTTCAGCCATACTCCTCCCATGCTTGCCTGTACCTCTGAGCAGTGTCTACTGAACAGGTGGGGTCCCAGGACCAAGACCTGTGGGATGCCATTTGTGACTGGCTTAGAGTCGGACATGGCACCCACAACTCTGAACATGTGTGTTTGATCTGTGAGCCACTTGGCCATCCATCCTGTGACATAGCTGTTAATGTTCAAGCTGGTAAGCGTGTCCATGATGATAGAATGGGGAATGGTGTAAAAAGTCCTTAGTGAGGTCCAAGTGGGCTGTGTGGATTACTTTCACCTCCATCTATGTCCTTGGTAACTGTTTGAAATAAGTCAACTATGCTTAGGAGGCAGGTTCTGCCTTTAACAAGGTGAGGTTGTGTAGAGTCCAGTGTCTGGAGGTCCCCAATGTCTCTGTTTATGGGTTCCATGACAATTTGCTCAATAGCTTTGTAGACCAGGCTGAGTAGACATATAGGGCAATGGTTTCCAGGTTCTGTTGTGGCACCCCCTTTGTGGAGCTGGATAACTGTTAGTGTATGCCATTCTTTGGGTACATAGCCTGTGGTATGATTGAGTCTGGGCAGTGAATGTAGGTGAGGGTGTAGTTTCTTTTGGGCCTAGTGTAAGACGCAGACTGGGACACCATCCAGTCCCATTGATGCTGTGTTCTTGGCTTAGGAGAGGGCTGTCTTTACCTGCATGTCCATGATGTCTGGGGCTCTGCATCCTTCTGTGATGGACACAGGCCCTTTTGGGGGTGATGGGGGGAAGTTTAGACTGAACTTGTCCCCCAGGATGTGGGCAATGAAAGTTGGTTCAGTGTATTTCTTGCCATTTGTCAGTAGCTGACAGCATATTTGGAAGTTGACACCTACATGTCTGGTATAGCTACAGCAGGCTTTATGGTTGTAATTCTTACATTCCTTGGCAATTTGTCTTTAGAAACTGTCCTTGAATTATTTTATGAGCGATCATTGTTTCTTCCTAATAATGATCAGTGACGCCTTTCCTTTAGTGAAGTTGGCACTATCAGGTTTTAGTTTCCTCCTTCTGTTGTCTAGCTTATTAATGGGCAATGACCACCAGATAGTTTTCTTATTTTTGGAGGAGTGCATCTTGGTTTTATTTGTGATGTCTCGATCCATGCATCCCTGTAGATGCTCATAGAATGCACTTGTAAATGATTCGGCAGATTGTATACTATTATCCTATAGCAAGAGGGCTTTGGAACTTTCCACTTTGGTCTTGGGATGTGTGCAGTTTGCTTTTGAAAATGTCTTCATGGTGGTTTCATTGACTGGGTGGGGGGGGGGATGTGGATGCCCAGTGTGATTACTTTATGATCTGACATTACCAGTGAGGATTTTATCTCTGTTGTGGAGCACTGGTACCCCATGTTGGTGATGATCATGTCCAGTATGGTGTCACCTCTAGTGGGCATGGTGACCAGCTGTTCCTAGGTGTTAGAGTTTTTAAACTCTAGGAAACATTGGGCAAAGGACGTTGTACACAAGTAATTCTCCCACTCAATGTTTGGGTAGTTGTAATCACCTCATATAATGGTGTTTGATAGGACCTTTATATTTTCCATTGTTCTCAGGAATACTGAGTGAGGTTCCTGTGACAAGGTAGGTGATCTGTAGCAGGCTACAATCTGATGAGCAGCTTTGCCCAATGTTAGATGCGCTTGCATGGTCTCCAAGGCCTCATGCTGTGCCACTAACCTGAAGGTGTGGGTATCCATAAGGTAAATGGGTACACCCCTTCCTTTTGGATTTCACTCATCATTTTGGCTCCAAAGGTCAGAGGGATTGTGAGTGTTTTACATGGAGCATGTCCAACAGCTCTACATTTGACATAGCTTTGTATGTTAGGCAGTGAACAAATCTGAGTAGGTGATATGCAAGGGAGTACAGATGGAGCATTTTGAGATGGTCTGTGTATGGCATGTATTTCAGGCTGCTAATGCTCTTTGTGAGGTATTGCTGCAGGCTTTCCAGTTGTTGTAGTTGTCTTGTGAGGTACATAGCAAAAGTGGCGCTGTACTCTATTATAGTTCTAGTGAGTGATGAGTAGTGGGGAACAATGTCCTCTTCTATTCTGCATGAGACACATTTTGTGATGAGGTGTGCCACATAGCAGGGTTTCCTGACTACTGTGGGGATGTGATTATCACAGTTGTGTCCAGTGTCCACCTGTGACCCAATGTCTCTTGTCACTCTTTCAGTGTTAAGTATACTACCACCTATGTTGTAGTTCTTGGCTACAGAGTTTTTAACAAAGGGGATGACAATGCACCTTTTGGCATTGAGCTAGAGCCCATGGCTTTGACAACAGCAATCTGTCTCAGTGAGGCCCTTTTGTAGGATGCCCACATCTTTAGTGTTTACAATTATGGCTCCTAGTTTGCAGTCCTCTGGAAACTTCAGTAGCCACAGACCTTCCATGTTAAAGTTTACTTCAGGGAAGTAGATACTAAACAGGGCAAGACACAGGACTGGACCTTGTGCTACTGCACTCATCACTGGTCCAAAATCATACTTGGAGTCTGCTACTTTCACAGTGTGTGTTCTGTCAGTAAGCCTGTTGGCAGCACATCTTGTGACATAGCAATTTATACCTAGTTTAGTGGGTTTATATATATTTCCAGAGTGTGGGATGGTGTTGTAAGCTGTGGCAGGATCAACATAGGCTGTGTGAACTACCTTACCCTTGTCTACGGTTCTGTTGACTGCTTCAATGTCATCTATCAGGTTTAGGATACATGATTTGCATTTTACAAACCCAACATGGTTGTGGTCCAGGGTTTGGGGATTACAAATGTAATTTTTTATATGTTGTATGATGATACATTCCATGGCCTTGAAGAGCGGGCTTGTCAGGCTAATGGGGCACTAGTACCTGGGGTCCGTGGTGTCTCCACCCTTGTGTAGTGGGATAACCATCACTGTGCACCATTCAACAGGCACAAAGCATGATGTGAGGCTATGACTGCACATGGTACGTCAGTGTGGTGCCTGTTCATTCTGTGGTTTGTGTGGAACACAGCCTGTGAAGTTATCTGGTCCCATGGCTGCTGTGATACTGGCTTTGGAGAGTGTTTCTTTACCTGTGCAGCCATGAGGACAGCAACTTTGCAGTCTTCCAGTATAGAGATGTGCTCTTTCATGGTTGAGAGGGGGTTAAAGTTAACACTGATCCTATCTGCCAGGATGCTGGCAATATCAGTTGGGTCTGTATATTTAGTGCCACTGAGCTGTAACTCAGAACAGATCTGAGTGTAGCCATGACATGGACCTGTCTGTTGGGCAGAGATCTGCTGAGTAGACAGTATGCAACACAGTACAGATTGGGTTACATTCAGTCTTGTTGTATGGGGCAACTGTTTGAGGCCAGTAATCTTCTTGTTAGGGTACTTCAGTGGTCTTTCTGGCTGCTGAACGTGCCTAGTCAGATTCATTGCAAGTGTGTTGTGGCACTCTCTGACGAGTCTGATGACTGATGAGTAGTGGGAACTTCCTTTGACCTACATGCACAGACCTTGGCAGTTTGTGTGAACACATAGCATGATTTTCTGACAACTTTGTGAATGTGTTTCTGGAAGTAGAGATGTCTATCCACATTTGTCTATAGAACCCTTATTATCACCTCCATATTTGGCATAAATGTGTGAGCATGCCCAGTATGACCTTTCAGTATGTTGCTGCCTGACATTTGCTTCATTTATTTGTGTGTGAGCATGCCCAGTATGACCTTTTAGTGTGATGCTGAATGAAATCCACTACATTTTTTGGAGTGTGTGAGCACGCCCAGTATAGACATTTATACTATATGTGTATGGAAAATCAAGTTGTATTTTTACAGCAGGCCTCACCTTTGTGTCATAGATCAACAGGGATCATGCTGTGCCTGCAGGGCTTCCATGAGATACTTTGCATAGACTTATCAACATTTCTACATACAGGGGGGACAGCTATTCTTTGTACATTTCTACCCGGGGGCACACTTGATTGTTACTGTGGGTGTACATAGGATGAGGGTTCACCTGACACTTATACACATTTGCTGTGCCTGCACTGCTATGTACAGTACACCATTTCAGTCTATACTGTTGCCTTTCGTACTGGCTTGAGGCATACTACTGTATTACACTTCTTAGCGTCCAATGCCACATATATTAGATTGCAACTTCATAGCCCACACAATCCACATCACATCATCTGGCCTGATGTTCTCTGTCTGCATAGGCCTGTGGGGGAGGTTACCCATATGCATCTTTAGGGGCATGTTACAGCATTTCTTTGTGTTTGCATTAGCGTACAATTGTCCTGCTGTGTCGGTGCTACTAAAATGCTATCATGGCTTAGTGGTTCAGTACTGTGACTAGTGCACAGTATCTTGGGTTCAAGCCCTGTCACTGTTTTTTATTTTCATGCTGGGAAAACCAGACTGCTTAAGAGACAGTAAAGCTAATATGAGCATGTTTACCTGTCTTTGCTCAACTTTGCCTGACCTTGCCCAACATTGCTCAACATTGCCTGACATTGCGCTAGTTAGCACAGGCAATTTTGTTTACATATACTAAATATTGGTAAAAGCTGCTTAGCACTGCTTTAAATTGCTTAAAACATGGCAATCATGCCTCAGGTGGTGCTGCAGGGCTGCTTATTTCGGATGCACATACTACACTCCCTATACATGTTTGGAAACAGATAGTGTCAAGTTAGGCATCCCTTTTATTTTATTTGCGAGTCAGAGAGAGGTATCATTTCCAGGGTTCCTACAGAGCCAGTGTATGTGCTATGCATTGCCTCTTTGCCAAGGCCAAGGCATACTGGGCATGCCTCCTTCTGCCTACTGGGGCAGGCTCAGGTTGTTCCTCCTCCAAGTCACGCTGTGCCTGTGCAGGTCTTGGCAATGATGGGGGGCTGTTTCCGCAGGATCATATTGTGTAGCATGGCACATACCATGACAATTTGGGTACATGTAGCTGGTGAGTACTGAAAGGCTCCACCAGATGTGTCCAGGCACTGGAACCATGACTTGAGCATCCCAAACACATGCTCGATTACATTTCATGTTTGTGCGTGTGCCTCATTATGGAGTTCTTGTTTAGGTGTGTGTGCATTTCTGATGGGTGTCATCAGCCACGGCTCCAGTGTGTATCTGGCATCCCCCACTAGGTGATCATCAGGGATGTCCCCATTGGCAAATGTCTGGTACAGCTGCGTCAGATGCCAGATATGGGAATCGTGGTAGCTTCCAGGGCAGCCAGCACACACATTCAATATTATGCCCTGAGCATCGCACACAACCTGGCAGTTGATGGAGTGGAAGCCCTTTAGTATCCGCTTCCTTTTGGTGCCAAATTTTAAATAAAAAGGTTGTTTTAACATTTACACAAGGTTCCGAAGAAGTCCGCAATTTGACTGGGTGAAAGTGCTTAACCTTTATTTGTTTGATATGAGGCTTTGAAGCAAGATTATTCTGGCTACATTACTGTTGTTTATCGCCTGGCATTGGAATAAAGAATATTGAGCGATTTTTCATTTGTGCTTCTAATTGTTGGAGCATTTTGATACAGTGGAGCATTTTTTCTACCTGGAATTAACATCGTCAATTTCTTGGTTTTTCTACAGCCAATTGTGAAAGTTTATTGAAGGGCCGAGACACTTATTGGATTGTTTGTGACTTGGTTTTGTATGTTTCTTTGCCTATTATTATTCAGAATACTATTTAAAGGAAAACTGACAGTTTCAATCTTTATACCGATGTTCGGTTAATGGTAATTCTATGAATTGCATTTTCATGCATATTACAATTCGGGTTATAGTGAGCGTGATTTTAACGTTCGGTGATTTGTTACGTTGAGTGTATGTCCTGCACCACAAGAGTTTGAATTATAAAGATTTTAAAGCAAAACAAAAGATACTTTTTTACAAGGTGGCAAGCTCTTCTGCAACTCCCATACCCCATGTTAATTACATACACCAACTCCGAAATTGCACTACAGTAGATAAAAGTAAATTTTCCCATTGTTCAATGATCTTGCACACCTAATGGCAACATTCAAAAATTCATTTTAAATCTCTGCAGCTGACAATTCTAATCATTACTCTCTTTAAAGCAAAGTGAACTGTGTTTTTTATTAACAGCACTTGCTGAAGACTGCTGCGTTTATTGGACATAGGAATGTCAGTTGTTAGTTGTGATTTAGGGTGTGTGGTTTTAGTTACTGTAAGTTGTATTTGTAATGCCAGCATTTCTGGATATGCCAACAATTTTGCAATTAGGGTAGGAGGTTGTACATGTTTTGCAGGTTAAGCTTAGATAACAGGCAAGGCTAAGGGATAGCAGCATGCACATGGGCTAATTTATGGAAAGTTTATCTAAGTGCCTTATTTTGTGGTACTCTTAAAGGAAAAGTTTTTTTTTTTCATATGGTAATTCATAGTGTTTGTGTTAGGAGCAGGACCAGGGTTAACATACATGAATAAAATGGTACATAAGTAAGATAGTACAGTGTGTGAAGTTGAAGTGCCATAGCCATCATTTCTGAGAGCTCTGTTGCTCAGTATTTTAAGTTCTTTTTAAATTGATATTTAGTGCTTGTTTTTTGTATTTTGTATTATCTTTTATGTGGGATTGATATTTGTACAGTTAGGGTTAGGTGTGATGTGGCGGTGCACTTTTGGAGGTGGCTTAGGTAGCTTGGATTTGTAGGAAGTGTTGGTAATTTGTAAATTAATTTCAATGAGTTTTTATGTTTTTTAATATATTTTAATGTTTGTATTATTATTGCTAATTAGTTATTTTTTTGACTACTTATTGGATTGAGTTTTCATGGATTATTTTCAAAGGTGAGCATGTACATAAATTTCTACTGGGATGTTATATTTGTTGAGTTAATTCTGTTTGAGGGATTTTATTGCTTTGATAAGTTTGTAGTACTTAATACATGGGGATTTGAATAGTTCATTTATTTATTTTCATTCTTTCATTCGTTCATTTCTTTATTTGCGCTTTGTATGCTGCTGCAGGAGTATGTGTGTTGATGTAACGTGTATCATTGATGAATTTTTGTGGACTGGTATGCATCTTTGCATGATTGTTTTTGCTTCTTGTTATATTTGTGCATTATTGTGGTTTATAGTTTTTTTATAGTTGTGTATGGGTGAGCTATATTGCACATTATGTTATGTTGTTTCTACATTTTGCAATGAGTGTGTTTTCCAAATATTTGTGATAGTTTATGTGGTCATAGTTATGCTTATTGGCATTTAATATGTTGCGGTTTATGGTGGTTTTGTGTAATGGATGATTTTATGATGTAGGGTATAGTGGTGTGTGTGTGTGTGTGTGTGTGTGTGTGTGTGTGTGTGTGTGTGTGTGTGTGTGTGTGTGTGTGTTTGTGTATGTATATATATATATATATATATATATATATATATATATATATATATATATATATATATATATATATATAAAACACTTTCATTTGTGATGTGTGTGTCATGCTTTGTCTACTTTTTGCAAAATGAGTGGATTTGTGCTGAGAAACAGTGTTTGGAGCATGCATTTATTTTTATTTGTGCTTGTAGAGCACATTCTGCAACAGATTGATTTTATAATGGTGAATGTCCAAAAGATCGAATTTCATATGGCCGAGACCATATAATCAAACCTTCGGAAACTCAATACTATAAAATAAATCACAAAAAAAAAAAGAAAACCTTTCTCACCATTATTGCTGGGTGGCAAGCCCCCCTGCACCTCCCACACCCCTGCTACTTAAATATTCCAACTCTGAGATCGCACTACAGCAAGGAAAAGGGAAAATCTCCCATTCCGTGCTGTATGCAGATCTCCATTCACAATGCTGAGATTCTGAAAGTTTGATCATATGGTCTCAGTCACATGAAATTCGATCTTTTGGGATTTCAGCATATTGAAGTGTTCCTAAATAATACAGTGAAATATTAAAAAGAGTGTACTATGTCTTGTGGCAAGAACAGAATAAAAAATGCTGCAGAATGGAGTAAAAATCAAAAGACTTTAGAACTTTAACTATTATACTTTATGCAATGGGTTTCAAAAGTTATGTAATGTACTGTACTATGAAATCAATAGTGTGTTGCAGAGGGAACCCTTCACAATGCCGAAATTCTGAAAGATCGAATTTCATATGGCTGAGACCATATGATTGAACTTTCGGAATCTCGGCATTATGAACATAGATCTGCATACAGAGCGGAATTGGGGATTTCCCTCTTCCTCGCTGTAGTGCGATCTCAGTGTTGGAATATTTAAGTAGCAGGGATAAGGGGGTGCAGGGGAGCTTGCCCTCCCCTTCAATAATGGTGAGAAAGGTTTTTCTTTGTTTTGTTTTTTTTTTTGGATTTATTTTATGATGTCGAGTTTCTGAAAGTTCGATCATATGGTCTCGGCCATATGAAATTTGATCTTTCAGACATTCAGCATTATAAAGTAATAATTGAAAATCTTGGATTTTGTTCAATGATTTTTTTATATGATGAATCTCTCATTCTTTGCTTTCTTTCTTTCTTTTTTTTTTTCTTTTTTATACTTCTCTTACATGGTTTTCCAATCAACTGAGAAGACAAATGCTTGTGAGGATGCCTGAACCATGTCTAGTACTGATAAAGTGCAAAGAAAGGACAAAAAGATATAATGGTTTGGAGTGGAAAGTCAAATCAAACATATTAAGTAGTATAAGGCTAAGACACACAAAATGCACTCTAAAGAAAAGTTAGCATACTAAATAACAGATTGCCCGATGGCACTGCTTGGGAACAGAGATTTCTAGTATAAGGAAACCATATAATTCCTCTGCATTGGTTATTATTCTAAGCCTAGGAAGTAATAAGATGTGCAAATAGTTATAATGCATTCAAATTCTATTCATGAAACATGGGTACGTGATGCTGTCAGTATGATGAAGTCCCATAATATAAAAGGTAAGAAATCAAAAATCAGTGTGTGAGACTGGGAATCTTCATATCTAATATCCCATTCACACTATCCGCACATAACTTTTTTACTTAATGCAGTCATTTGTTTGTGGCATTCTATCAAATTGAATCTGCTTGCTTTTCATTCCCATTGGGAATTTAACTTATTTTCATAGTGACATGGTCAATGCTTCCACAATTTGGCTATATTAAGTTGACATCGGATTGGAGCAAAACTATGTATTTATCTAAGAATGACATTTTCCATCATGAAAAACATCACCAACCAAATAGTTGTGGATCCACATTCCCTTTCTTGTTGGGGCACTATATAGATATGTGAAGACCAAAAAGAAAAAAACACTAATACAGTGTGAAGATCATGCCAATAAAGTATAGAATGCAAGGCAAAAACATGCCATGTTTGCTACAGTCACTCCTTCCCCCAAAAGATAGCCATTTTCTAGGTATCATTCTGATTACAGATCAGGGTGAAAGTGAATTAATAGCTGCACTAATATGCTTCATCTTGCTTCTGTCAGACACACAACATAGTCATCACCACTGTTCTCAAAATATGGCCACCTTCGGTGTATGCAAAGAAAAATTAAAGAAATAATGTCAACAGTAATATATTTAAACTTGCTGCTCATATATTTCCATGAGATAAGCCATAAATGAATATTCAGCAGTGGTGTTACTTCCCCATGCTTTCAGAAATCCATCCACCATCTGTTATATAGAGGAGTTGGTTAGCCAGAGTCAAAACTAGCTTGGTAGACTTGATGCTGTAGTGACAGCCATGTGTGTATGTGAGATCATGATATTTGCTTCCTGGCTAAACTATTTTAATTCTTACTAGATGTTCTGTTTACTCTCTCAACCATGTTTTGTTTGTTCCTCTCCTCTCTGCAAACTTTCTTGCACTCAGCTTGTTTGCTGTGATGCAGTAGGTGTCTGAGAATAACTCCCCTGTAGCTCCATAGTGCTCTGCAATACTTTACTCCTTCAAAACAGCTCTGCTGTAACTGCAGTGTGATGGAATAGCATAACACTTGTATAGCCAAAGCATGTTAGACTACTTTTGCTGTTATATTACATGTTAGACTACTTTTGCTGTTATATTACATTGTTCTACTGAAAGCATAACAGATGAGACAAGTAATGTTTCATACAGGCACTGATTACCTTCTGCTGTCTTGGTGTTGGAGTTGTGTCCTGCAGCGCTCCACTCCCATCCCCCCACACCTCATGGCATTATATTTATAAGACTGATTCTCCACCCATAACTCCACATACATCCCACCCCTCTTAAAGGCATACTCATAAAAATAGACATACCCTGGGTAGAATAATACACACACACAACTCCTAAACCATCAGTCTATATATAATTATTCCAACTTTATTTCCTACCTTATATTTACTAGCTGACCCCAGTGATCATAGCATACTCCATCCACCCCACTTATCTATCTACTCCTACCCCTCCTATATTTGTTCCCCCAGGATTTAAGCTCCTGTCTTAATGACAAATCTCTCTACAAATATAAATACCATGCTTCCAGTTTTATCACCTTACAAATTACCATACATCACTTAATCTTACACACATTTATCCCACTATATGCATCACCTCTAACTATTCAAATCACCCCACTTCAAGATTAATCACTTCCAGTTTATACAATGACTCACACAATCTTTACTTCAGATTTAAACCCTCACACCTACTAAATCAAAATAAAATTAACTCATGAAGTTAAACTAAAACAAGCATGCTGGGCCTATTCGTTTTGGTCTCTCTTACCATTCTCTGTGGATATTTACCTCAGCCCCAACACCTCCTCCCATTCTGAGTCCTCAATGCCCCCAAAACTCATTCCACGCCAACCACCACCTTGCTACTCAGCTTACCCATCTCCTTCCGAAACATGGACCACACCACCATCACCAAAACCATCAAAACCAAACCTGCCTACCACAAGCACACCCAAACAGCTTACATTTTTTTTTTCCTTTTTTTCTTTAAATACTCATAGCATCTATAAAAACATTTCAGAACTCCATGCCTGGATCTCTGACAATAAACCAGGTATTCTTGCCATAACTAAAACATAGCTAAAATCCCATATAATTGACTCTGAAATTTCACTCCCTGGTTCTAATATCATCAGGGCTGATAGAAATAAATAAAAAGCAGTGGAGTAGCTTTAATATTTTGAAATTCTACCTTATAATAATCCTATTCCCAAATTCCATAATGCCAAACTCCTCCTTTTAAACTAAATAAGCATTAACAACTATATAGTAAAGTTCTATATATTCCCCCAGGCAGTGATGTTAGAACCCTGGAAAATATCCTAAACTGGATCTCACATACAATTTCTAATGAAAAGATAGTCTTTGGTGACATTCATTTCAACTGGCAGATTATCTTCACAAAATACTCATCTACTAGCCTCAACTTATTTGGCTTGACTTAGTGCATTTCCTCCTCCTCTACACATTATAACTATCCCAAAAACTGTGTGTCAGTTCTTGACTGGAAAATGGTGTCTGATTCCGGTAATTATGCCTTCAGTGGCAGCATGTCTGATTCCATTAGTGACCACCTCCCTGTATATGCAGACAGGCACACTGTCCATAATGTCAAACACTACTTCATATAACCACACTAATTTTAACTGTGATACATTTAATAGCTCCTTTAACTGGTCTTCTATCCTGAAAAATATTCCACTCGATAAAACTGTACACAAATTTAACCCAATTTTCCTGAAAACCCTCAATAGTCTGACTCCAGCTAAAATAAAATTAGTAAATAATAAACATACTTCTTGGTTATCCACTCAAAGCAGGCATTTAATGTATGATGGTGATATGGCCTGGAAAGAGTGGTTAAAAGATAGATGTCCCCAAAATCTACAGCACTTTAAGAATTGGGTAACTGTACAAAAATCAGATTAATGCAGTCAAGAAAATCTGCTACAGTAACCCCTTACTAAATCAATGTTCTAACCTTAAAAAAATTCTGGCCTTCTATTAGTAATATACTCCATCCTGGAACAACTACCACTTCTAATCTGCTACCAAAAACACTCTCTCCAAAATAGCTTCTCAATTTACCACACATTTTATAGAAAGCATTAAAACCCTTACTAAAGATTTTCCTCCTAACAATCCTGACATGCCCCTTCCTCAGCAAACACTCATGTTTCACCCTAAAACCCATGCAAATCAATACTCCTTAAACTGAAACCATTTTCTCCTTCAGTAGATAATCTCTCAACAGAACACCTCAAGCTAGCTGCCAGTTCCATAGCCTATTCTGTGTCTATCATAATTAATAGATCTATCAAGGAATTATATGTTCCTTTTCTTTCTTTATCACCCCCTTATTAATGAAGGAAATGCATCTAACATAACCAATTTCAAACTTTTTGCCATTTTTTCTCCTTTGTCATAACTTCTGGAGAAATGCATTCACAAACAACTACTTGAACACATCCTTCAGTAAAAGCCCCTGACCCCTACACAACTTGGTTTTGTTCCAGTCCATAACATTACCACTGTCTTATTAACCTTCACAGATGTTATTAACAAAGAGAAAGGCAAAGACAAACTCATTTCCTCTGTTTTCCTTGATCTCTCTAAAACGTTTGATCTAGTGTCTGATCAAAAGCTCGTCTGTGAACTGCCTTACCTAGGGCTATCACAATCCACACTACTACGGTTTAACAACTACTTAATAGATAGTTAGCAGTCTGCTAAATGGCTCTCCACCTTTTCTCCCTTCCTTCCAGTCCATACTTGTGTGCCACAGGGCTTAATTCCCAGCCCTCAACTCTTCAATATATTCACTAACCATCTACATAAAATCTCTCAGCAAGTGTCCCTCATACAATATGCTGATACTTCTACCATAATATGCTCTTCTGATAACTTGAAACATCTTCAGAGAAGCCTTTAATTCTGTTGAAAGCTGTCTACAGAATAATCACCTGCTACTAAGCACTCTTCCAAAAAACTAAATTACTTGTATTTTTTCAAAATCCAATTTCCGTGAAAAAAAAAACTTTAAAAATTCTTCCTTAAATAATACCATGATTGAAGTTACTTCACATAGAAAACTACATGACATGAGAGTCAATCACAATCTTAAATTTGATTTACATATCCACAGGAAAACCCATAAAAATAGCTATCCTTCACAGAGTAAAGAAATTCTTTACAGACTCTGGCAAGATAACTGTAGCCACCACTTACTTCTCACCTTGTCTTCTATTTGGAGCACCTATCATGACCATACTTCAAGATTCACTTAGTTCTAAACTTGAACAATGCTGCAACAAGGTTATCAGATTTGCTTGCAAAAAATTATCAAGTCTATCACTATTTAGCACTAAAAACACTTTAACTGGCTCAAACCTCCGCACCACCTATGTTACACCTTGATCATCTTAACCCACAAAATTGTTTTTACCCCATTTTCCTGCCCAGCAATTAGCCCCATACTCCAATTTGATCTACCAAGCCATTGCCTTTGGACAAATGATAAATAACTGCTTACCATCCACAAACAACAAAGGGCTACTGGGGTCAGTCTCTATTTCAATGATGCTGCTAGAACTTGGAATAATATTTATATATTAGTCTGGTCTATCTCACAACTTCATCATGGCTTCTCCTAACATCCTTTTTAAGCACTAAAACATTTAAACTGCTTATTCTGTTCTAATACTTGTAATTACGCTTCTATACCCACTTGTAATTTAGCACTACCATATTACCATCCTATTGCTACTTCTCTATTAAAACTTAAACATGTTTGTCCCCTCTAATACCTCACTTAAATGTATTTCTTAAATTACTCCTATTTATCTTATACACCACTCTATCTGTAAAGTCTCAATACAATGATGTATATTAATGTTTGTAAATATCAATATAAATATTATTATACTGACTTTTATGCTATGTATACACTGTAACTACATTATAAACTATATTTTTGTAAGCAGTGATTGCATTAAATGTGTTACATTGTTGCTTTTCTCTGTGGGCATCTGATGAAAAGGGGCACCTGTGCCCAGTCAGACTTTCATGGTAAACAAATGTGAATAAATAAAATAATAAATATGTTCAGGCATTAAATGACTGTAAAAACTGATTTATGTCATAAGAACTCAAATGTAACTACTCTTTTGCCTTTGGGATCAGAAACATAACCTCATTGTTTTTATAGGTAATATGCCATTACAGTTCTCATGAAAAAAATGCTGAAACATTTTTGGATTTAGAGGCTCATATACAACCAGGAAAATATCAAAAAACAACCACTAATGATACACACCTTCTGAAATACTCAGCAAATAAGGAGCATAATACAGTTCTGGTTTGATTTCTGTTGCAAACCTGTATGTCATTTCCTCAGTCTGGAAATCAGTAATCCCTCCACAAATATTGCCCATAGGCACATCTAAAATGTGTCCACTGTTTGGTCAACACTGAAAATCAGTTCCTTATCACTCTTTAAAAATACAAATACTGTTTACATCACTTTGTAAGTACTGCTACAGAATGATAAAATAATACATAAATGTGAAATAATAGGAAATCTGATTGTTACTATATGATGTTATGTCACTAAAATGATTCTTTCCTTAACACTTTGCAAAACGAATATATTCTTGTATTAAAACAATAAAAATAGTAACATGGGGTAATTTTTTTGCTAATAGGGTCCTGATGCTTACATTGTAAAGGGGCAATATTTGATCACATGAGAAATGTATAATTATTAACAACATTGGCAACTAGTGCACTGGAAAATGTAACTATGACAGGCAATAAGAAAATCAAGTGCCATTGGAAATGAAATGATCAAAGGTTTCACTTTAAAACTTACAGCCAACTTTGAAAATCCATTCTACCACATATATGCAAATATAATTAATGAACAACGTATGAGTTCCAGTTCTTAATGAGATCAGAGTAAGTCTCTTGTATACTTGGGTACTCTCCATCCCTATAGATTATAACCACTTTACTAATTATGTCTCATATGCCTCACGTTTGAGTGTGATTAAAACAATCCCCAAAGTAATGTACTACAACTTGTTTCGCACAAATGTAAAGCCAGATCAGGGATTGTAAATGTTATCAAATGACAGTGGGGGATCAATTGTTTTCATCCAAAGGCTTTTATGTACCCAAAATTATAGCTAAATATTTGACCTTACATACATCAAAATTATGACTGTGATTAAATAAAAAAGTATCCAACATTAGTAGCCACCTGACAATATACAATCAGAAGTCTGACTGACAAGATCACTACTACTACTACTACTACTACTACTACTACCAATAGTAATAATAATAATAATAATAATAATAATAATAATAATAATAGTAATAATAATAATAATGCGTTTCAACTTTTTCTCACAAATGTGGGTCAATACTTCAATGTGTAAATGTGATAAAAAAGAAATACATGTCACACATTCATAATGACATGAAACCTTTTTATGTGTGGTTGTTTATAATAGAACTTAATTATATCTATTACCAGAACCAGGAAAGCTCCTGTATCAATTAAAATAAAAATAAAAAATAATTTGCACTTCTTTTCCAAATCAACATTTCTTGCAATAGATTATTTTGCATAAATAAACTACTTCTACTACTAACACCGATTCCCTTTTCTTTTACTGTATCTCTCTTTCATTTATTTTTACTGTTATTCCTGTTTTCATCCTATGTAACTCCCCTGAAAAGATTCTTTTGGAGTTCTGTACTATGCACTGTCATCAGTATCATATATTCTTTTGTCCTCTTAATATGTTTGCTCCTTTCATTGCCATACATTAGTCATATTTTCAGTTTCTGCATTTTTTCTTGCCTAATTTGCATTATGTCATTTTTGTTAAACAGGTAGTTCCTCTTATCACAACTACATCTTTAAAAAGGTATTGCTTCATTAAGTGATTTGTCTTGTGGTAACAGAGCAGGCAAAAATAGACTAAGATTATCAAACCTGGGACTAAGAAATAAAGTTACTTATCAGAACACAACTTTGATCCTATGTGCTAAACTCACAGAGTATATCATTCATCTTCCTTTTCTGTGTATGCTCTCAGCATGTTACACATGGTTTTAACACCCATACTTTCAGATTCCCTCATCATACCCCTTCTTTTTCAAGTACTATTAATCCAACACTCTGCTTTTCCATAATGCATTCCTGCCAGTTTTGTGTCTTAATCAAGATTTTTTTGTTATCCTGGTACACTCCATAGTGTGCCCATTTCCCAGTGGTCTGTATACCCATGCTGTCTGACTGTATTGTAATAATAATAATAATAATAATAATAATAAATTGATTTCCACAAAATAAAAGTTTTCAGCCAATACTTACAGTGGATATAAAAAGTTTACACACCCCTGTTAAAATGCCAGGTTTTTGTGGTATGAAAAATGAGACCACAATAAATCATTTCAAAACTTTTCCCACCTTTAATGTGGCTTATAACCTGTACAATTCAATTGAAAAACAAACAAATCTGTTAGGGGAAAATATAAAAAATAAAAAATGTACAATACGCTGGTTGCATAAATGTGCACACCTTTAAACTAATACATTGTTGTGTGTGCACACCCTTAAACTAATACTTTGTTGAAGCACCTTTTGATTTAATTACAGCATTCAGTGTTCTTGGGTAGGAGTCTATCAGCATGGCACATCTCGACTTGACAATATTTGCCCACTCTTCCTTGCAAAAGTGCTCCAAATCTGTCAGATTGCAAGGGCATGTCTTGTGCACAGCCCACTTCAGGTCACCACACAGATTTTCTATTGGATTTAGGTCTGGGCTCTGGCTGGGCCATTACAAAACTTTAAATTTCTTCTGGTGAAGCCATTCTTTTGTTGATTTGGATGTATGCTTGAGGTCATTGTCATGTTGAATGCTGAAATTTCTCTTTATCTTCAGCTTTCTGGCAAACTGCTGAAAGGTTTGGGCCAAAAGTGACTGGTATTTGGAACTGTTCATAATTCCCCTCTACCTTGACTAAATCCCCAGTTCCAGCTGAAGAAAAGCCCCCTCAAAGCATGATACTGCCACCACTATGCTTTACCATGGGGATGGTGTTCTTTTGGTGATGTGAAGTGTTGTTTTTGCACCAAACATACCTTTTGGAAATGTGGCCAAAAAGTTCAACCTTTGTCTCGACCATAACACATTTTCCCACATGCTTTTGGGAGACTTGATGTATTGTTTTGCAAATTTTATCTGGGCCTGGATGTTTTCCTGTGTAAGAAAAGCCTTCCATCTTGCAACCTTTCCCCATAGTAGAGACATATGGAGAATATGGGAGATTGTTGTCACATGCAGTACACAACCAGTACTTGCCAGAAATTCCTGCAGCTCCTTCAGTGTTGCTGTAGGTCTCTTGGCAGCCTCCCTGACCAGTTTTTGTCTTGTCTTTTCAACAATTTTGGAGGGATGTCCAGTTCTTTGCAATGTCACTGTTGTCCCATATTTTCTCCACTTTTTGCTGACTGTCTTCACTGTGTTCCATGGTATATCCAATGCTGTGGAAATTTTTTTGTACCCTTCTCCTGACTGCTACCTTTCAACAATGAGATCCCTTTGATGCTTTGTAAGCTCTCTTCGAACCATGGCTTTTGCTGTAGCAGGCAACTGAGTAAATGTCAGCAAAATCCTTCTAGTTAAGCTGAACTTTATTTGGGGTTAATCAGAGTCTCTTTAATTGAAGGCAGGTGTGTACCCAAGAAGACTGATCAAAAATCAAAATCAAAAGGTGCTTCAAAAAAGTATTAGTTTAAGGGTGTGCACACAGCAACGTATTAGTTTAAGGTTGTGCACACTTATGCAACCAGCTTATTGTACATTTTTTTATTTTATTTATTTTTTTCCCTAAGAGATTTGTTTGTTTTTCAATTGAATTGTACAGGTTATAGGTCACATTAAAAGTGAGAAAAGTTTTGAAATGATTTATTGTGGTCTAATTTTTTTATATCACAAAAATCTGGCATTTTAACAGGGGTGTATACACTTTTTTTATCCACTCTACATTGCAGCCCACATGGTCTTAGGTATTTGAAAGTTTTCTGGTTGAGTACCTTCATTTTTTTAACTTTATAAGGGATTATCACCATATTAATATTGTAAGCAATACCATATGATCAAACATATAGCAGAGACCCCTTCTGCCAATCTGATGATCACAATGAGATTTTTTTAAATTATGTTTTTCTGTCACTTGCCATGCCAGTACTTCCATCTCCGGTATTATTTCATTTTCTCCCTTGTTCTCTCAATCATTCATCACCTGAAGTCAAAGTATTCTTCCTTCCTGAAACTGTATTTACCAATTAGAAAAATGGGCAGAGAAATGTAAAGGAAGCCTCAGATTGTAAACATTAACTGAACTATATATCTTAATCAGGATGGACAGGTAAAATCTGGAAAGAGGATTTAAATAAAGACTTCAAAATATGTCTGCACCATGGAAACCAGTACAACTAAGCCATGTGTCATGACTTCAGAACTGAAAATCCAGTATATTTTTTCTGAATCAGGAAGAGTTTTGTCACTGGAATTATAATTGCTTTCTCATCCAATTTAGATGCACAGACAGTGAAATACATTCATGGAGGTGAAGAGGAATAATCTGGTATATAGTTTCCTAGGTGTTTACTAAGCTAATGACCCTGGGGAGGGGGGGCTTTTTAATCCTATCCATGCTTCACAAATGCATCTGACCAGCTTTGTTATTCTAGCTTTATTTTAAGGAAACAGATGTAATTCAGAGGGCTCAAGTGAAGTCTGGTATCACTCCTGTGACCCAGATGGTGACAGGACTAACAAGTAACAGAGTATAAAGGATTCATCCAGATAAAATCACTTTAGCTAGCAGATCTAGGAAAATCTCTCTTTGATACCCCCCACCCCCATGGGAGAGCAAGAACACTCATCAGTCTACCTGCTTAACTCAATAAACTACTGGAAACTTCAACAAGGTGTCTTTATTCCTCCAACAGGGAGGGTATGAGAGAGAGAGAGAGAGTTTCCTAGATATGCTAGCTAAAGTGATCTTATCTGGGCTAAACTTTACTTTAAGGGGTATATGTGGGCTTGAGCATGTGAGGTCAAGCATTTACAAGCTGCCTATGTCTACAAGAAATATAGATGGCAGACCTGGGGAAAATTTCTGACTCCTCATCCATTGGCCCAACTTAAGACTGAATTAGGTTACAGAAGAACTCTGCTTCCCATAAATTGGAAGCCTCTTCCACATAAGGGTAGTCTGTCAGACATATACCTGTCCCTCCAACATGTCTGATTCAAGTTGCAGATGAGGTTTAGATAGTTCCGATGCTATTTGCTTTGAGGATATTCAAAAGTTTCATTAGAATGGGATCAAATGATGTGTTGAAGGCCATGCATAGATCACCTCTCAGCAGTCTGTAGAAGACTGACAACAGGGATATGGTTTTAAGCAGTCTGCATAGGACATGTTGTTTAAACCATGTGCATTTTTTGAGGAAGCTCTGTAGATGCTTTAGGTATTGCATATGCCTGATCAGGTACATAGTGAAGGGGAGTCAAGTACAGTGGAACAATGACATCTTTAGACCTAGATTCACACAATTGGTTATAAGTTGTGCAACATAGAATAACTTCCTTACTATGACAGATACATGATGGTTGAAGGCCAAGGTACAGCCTACATGCATTTCCAGATCCATGACCTCTGTGTCTAGTCTTATGGATATATTGTCAATGTGGTATTTTAACGGAGTATTATGTTTTTACTTGGCATTGAGTTTTAGACCCTGGTTTTTGCACAAGTTATTGGTCTGTGTCAGTCCCTCTTAGAAGGTATGTGTGTGTCTTTTGAAGATTCTATGACTGCTACTAGTTTCCAATCATCTGCAAATTTGGGCAGTCACAGGCTCTTGGTGATGGCCTTGACTTCAGAGAAGTAAATGCCAAAAAGGAGTGGTCCCAGTACCAATCCTTGGCAGACTCTCCTAGTGACTGGCTTTTTGTGAAGGTAGACTTAGCTAACCTAAATTTTCTGGGTCTTATCTTTGAGATAACTTGCTATCCAGTGGGTCGCATAGAGGTTTATACCTAATTTAGTGAGTTTATCTACAATGCCTGAGTGTGGTATCATGTTGAATGCATTCTTCAGGTCAAGATAAGCAGTATGCACAATTTTGCCATCATCCATTGCTTTGGTGAACTTAGTGAAGAATTCTACCTGGCTGAGTAGGCATGATCAACTTTAACAAAACCAAACAGAGATGGATCTAGTGCTTGAATGTTTCCTATATCATTGTTTATCATTTCCATGATAATTATTTCTATGGCTTTGCATATGAGATTAGTCAGGCTTATGGGTCTTTATTTACCTGGGTATGTAGATGGCATGCCCACTTGCAGAGGGATGATAGCTGCAGTCCTCCATTGATTTGGCATGAAGGCTGTCTGGAGGCTATAGTTAATTAGTGAGTCTAGTGGTCCTTATATGTTTCATGCTACTAATGAGGTATCCTGCAATATTATTGGTGTCCATCAGTACAGTGTTCTTAGTCTTGGAGAGTGCATTGAGGACCATTTCCATAGTGATAGTTAGGGGCACTCATGGTTGAGAATTCTTTCTGAAGGTGATGGGAGAGAAAGAAGTTAAAATAGGAGCTAAATTTTTGGGCCAGAAGATCAGTACAAGTGGCTTCCTTTACAATTAATTTGGCAAATTGTTGCGTATTGTCTTTGAGGTTGCGGACATATCTGAAGAATGCCTTGTGATTTTTCATGGTCTGGCAAGCTATTTTTGTCTCAAATTTGGTTTTGATAGACATGATTAACCTCCAGGGCTGTTAATTTAGGTTGATAAGAAAGTTTTTGCCTTGCTGGGCATTGCACTTTCTAATTTTTGCCATGATTGTCTTTGTTTTGTTATGAAACTATTGATGTTGGGAATCCATCAAGATGGCATGTTTTTTAATTTTTCCTGTGCTTATTTGGGGTAGGGACAGCTGTTTCTATGTAGCCATTAATATTCTTGTACAGGCTTCCTGTGAAGAACTGCACATTAGCAGCAGTGTTCTCAGGATTTGGCTTAGACTATGTCCTAAAATCTTCAGGGTTAGCTGGGGTCCCATGTTTTATTTTTATTTCAAAGGAGACAGCTTTATGGTCTGATGTGGCCAGTGAGGACATTACACTTGGGGGGGGGGGGGTGCAATGTTCTCCTGTGTTTGTAAAGATGAGATCAAGGATGTTAGCATCCCTAGTGGGCATACAGGCTAGGTGGTTCAAGATATTTGCATTTAGAAAGTCCCAGAATCTCTGGGCATGCACATTTGGGGTTGCATATGATTTCCAATTTATATAGTGTGGTAGTTAAAGTAGCCCATTAATATGCTGTTGGTTTGAATAGGAAGTCTCTCCTATACATTTATGTATTATTAGTTTCCTAGGTCAGAGAGGAAGACCTATAGTTTGCAAGGATATGTTATGGAACTTTGCCTATGGTAACTTGGATATAGAGAACCTCATGTCATACTGTTTGACCAGCCTTCATGTGTTTATTTTTTATTTAAATTGAGACACCTCCACCTTTTGTGGATTCCTATATAGGAGCCAGTCTAAATTTGTGGAAGGTATTATACCTCTGCATTGCTGGGGTGCTCTCCATGGCTTTAAACCATGTCTCATTAATTGCACAGACAGACTCCTGGCATTCAGTAGTATCACCTTTACATTTTTTGGGGTTGGTTTTTCTATGTCTGAAGTTTTATTAGGTTGGCAATGGGTATGGACAAGTCATTAGCCAGTATTTAAAAGACTAGAGGGGATAAGTGCAGGCCATCTCTGGCAAAACAGCATGGTGTGTCAACCATATAGGCCCAGGCTGACAAGTATTGTACCCCCCTTCAAATGACACCAAAAACTAAGCCAATCATACCTCTCAACCTCTTACAACACGGAATCCGAACAAAGGTATTAATAATGGGGGGGGGGTGCCCAAAAATAGTGGCACTATTTAAATACTGCTCTTTCAAGCCTAAAATATTGACAGACTAACAGGTTTTGCATTAGCATGAATTTTCTGAAGGGTATGAAATCTGAATCTCGAATGCCTGCCATTATTTTCTGAATTCAGTCCCCAAAGATCTGTCAGTGATGATTTGCACAAAATCCACAATTTTATGAGAAACAGACTAAAAATATGAAGCAAAAATCTGTACACTTGAGAGGTATGAAGCTAATTATGAAAGTCAATTATTTTCTTTTCATATTGTGGAATTATAGGTTCATATTTCCAGGTGCGATTACTAAGCTAACAGCTTAAGAGCCTTTACATGGCTAGCCAATATAACCTGATTTTACCCAATATATGGATATGGCCCCTATGGCCAAGAGGATGGCATAGATTTGTGCCTATACATTGAGTACCTTGCAGATTGCCCCATCCATAAGGAATATAGGCACTACCCCAGGTGTAAATCTGTGATTGTCCATCTTGGAGAAGGGATAATGATGCTCACTGTTAGGTTCATACTGGCCTGGTACACATCATCAGAGAGCTCTGTCATGTCTCTTTTCAAATAGTCCAGGAAGGTACATCTCAGGTTATTTGCACCCACGTGGACTATGACTGAGTACATGCATGATCTGACAGATCTTGACCCCTGACAGCAAATTAATGTGACTCCCTCCCTACTCAGCCTTGTGAATGGGGCATCTATGTGCATCACAATGGAGTTTCCTCTGGCAAAAATATTAGATTGTGTAGTGATTGGTCTTATGGGCTTAGAAGATGAGATGACATGATATGTGGCTGTATGTGTCATAGTCAGTGTTGTTTTGACAGAGTTCTTTCAAGGTTGCTGAGGTTACCTATTGTAAGTGCAATCTCTGCAAACTCTTTGGGGTTTATGAAGATTACATTTAAGACCCTTAATATATATTGGTCTATGTGTCTGGTCCATGCTATGTGAGGTGGGTGTAATGGGTGTGTGTTACTGATAGGTTCATAGGTAGATACTAGGCTATCTGCCCTAAGGCATTTATAAACCTAGCCAGAGTGTATTTGGCTTCTGCCTCCCTATTAGATTAGCCTACTGTTCCTCTGTAAAGTAGGTCACAGAAGGTACCCTTTTAAGATTAGTTTACTGTGCCTCTGTCTAGCAGGGACACAGGAGAGATCCCAGGGGTGAATTTGTGATTTCCCATCCACGCGTCCAAATTTCGCTTGAAGAGGGTCAGCGAGGGGCTATGTCTAACATGAAGTGGGATTCTATTCCAGAGTGAAGGGAGCCTCTGGGAAATTAATCTGTCCCTCCAGCATGTCCTATTTATTTTTGTGCTGCGGTTTAGGTCCCTGGAGTGTGTAGCTCTAAGGGACTTGGATTTTTTGAGGTGGAGCATGTCCATTAATTCTGGGTTTGACATGGCTTTGTACATCAGGCATAGATCGCCTCTGAGTAGGCGGTAAGCAACTGAGTACAGCTGGAGTTTCTTTAGTCGAGCTGCATAGGACATCTGTTTGTAGCCCATGATCCTCTTGGTGAGGTACTTTTGGGGTCTCTCCAGTTGCTGCAGGTGTCGGGTAAGGTACATCCCAAAAGGGGCATTGTATTCAATTATGGGCCTGATGAGTGACGAGTAGAGGGGCACAATGACCTCTCTTGATCTAGATGAGAACCCTTTCATGATAAAGTGGGCTATATAGAAGGTCTTTCTAACCACTTTGGCAACGTGACTATCAAAGGAGAGATTACTATCTACGTTGGTCCCCAAATCTCTAATTACTTCTTCCATACTTAATGGATTACCACCTATGTGGTAATTTGTGGGCACCTTGTTTTTCCCAAAGGGGATGACTATGCACTTTTTAGCATTTAGCTTGAGGCCGTGGCTCTGGCACCAAGCATCCGTCTCTGTGAGACCCTTTTGGAGGATGCTTGTGTCAGCTGGAGATTCGATTATGGCCCCCAGTTTGCAGTCATCTGCAAACTTTGTCAGCCATAATCCCCCTGTGTTAGCCTGAACCTCAGAGAAGTATATACCGAACAAGAGAGGTCCCAGAACTGAGCCCTGTGGGGCGCCACTTGTAACTGGTTTGGATTCGGACATGGCACCTGCGATTCTGACCATGTGGGTTCTATCTCTGAGCCAGTTTGCAACCCATCTTGTGATATATGGGTTGATATTTAAGCTGGTAAGCTTATTTATGATGCCCGGGTGGGGTATTGTGTTGAAGGCTTTTGCGAGGTCCAGGTAGGCTGTGTGGACTACCTTGCCCTCATCTATGGCTTTGGTAACTGTTTCAAAGAAATCAACTAGGTTTAAGAGGCAAGATCTGCCCTTAACAAAGCCAAATTGGGTAGGGTCCAGTGTCTGGAGGCTCCCAATGTCTTTGTTTATGAGTTCCATGATAATACGCTCCATAGCTTTACAGACCAGACTAGTCAGGCTTATGGGGCGATAGTTTCCGGGGTCCATTGTGGCACCACCTTTGTGGAGTGGGACCACTGTAGCTGTATACCATTCTTTGGGTACATATCCTGTAGTAAGGCTAAGTTTGAACAGTGACTTAATGTGAGGGTTCAGTTCTTCTTGGGGCTCGTGTAAGACACAGCCTGGGACACCGTCCGGTCCCATAGATGCTGTGTTTTTTGCTTTGGAGAGGGCAGCTTTCACCTGTGCATCTGTGATGTCAGGGAGGTTACATTCAGTTGGGATAGGCATTTGCTCCTTTGGGGGGGAATAGGGGAAGAAGTTTGCGCTGAATCTGTCTGCCAGGATGTCGGCTATGTCTGTAGGTTCGGGAGTTTCTGCCTATGTACCTGACATAACTAAAGAAGGCCTTGTGATTATCTTTAGTGTCTAGTGCAATTTTTCTTTCGAAACTGGCCTTTGATGATTTTATGAGGGATCGAAGTTTCTTGCTAATACTGATCAGAGATGCCTTCCCTTTTTGAGATTTTGCTCTGTCATGTAGTAGCTTCCTCCTTCTGTTGTATAGCTTATTTATGGCTGGGGTCCACCAGACCAGTCTCCTGTTTTTGGAGGAGTGAGTCTTGGTTTTATTTAGGATAGCACGATCCATGCATTCCTGCAGGTGCTCATACAATGCATTTGTAAAGGATTCTGCAGATTGGGCTGTATTATCCTCTGGCCCAGGGGCTTTGAAGGATTCCACCTCAGTCTTGAGAATTGCAAAGTTGGCTTTTGAGAAATTCTTTACAGTGATTTCCTTGGCTGGGGGTGGGGACGGGATATGAATGTCCAGGGAAATTTGTTTATGGTCCGATCTTACCAATGAGGGGTTTACCTCTGGTGTGGAACACAAAGTTCCCATGTTGGTGATGACCAGGTCCAATATGTTGTTCCCTCTTGTGGGAGTGGTGACCAGTTGTTCCATTGCGTTAGAGTTTATAAATTCAAGGAACTGTTGGGCGAGGGTGTTTGGGCTTGAGTAGTTTTCCCAGTCAATGTTTGGGTAGTTGAAGTCACCCAATAACAGAGTGTTTGGAGAGACCTTCATATTCTCCAGTGTTCTCAGGAATGCCAAGTGGGGTTCCTGTAATAGGGAGGGTGTTCTGTAGCAGGCTGCAAACTGAAAGGCAGTTTTGCTCGCTGTTAGTTGCACATGGATGGTTTCCGATGCTTCGTGCAGTGCCACAAACCTGGAGGTGTAGGTATCTTTGATGAATATAGATACTCCTCCTCCTTTTGTGCTTCGGTCCAAGTTTTTGGGCTGAAACGCATGGTATAAGTTATAACCTGGTAGTGCTGGGGTGCTCTCAGGAGCCTTGAACCAGGTTTCTGTTACTGCACAGACATCAATTTTCTCCATACTGAGGAGAGCCTCAAGTGCGTGCATCTTGAGGTTTAGACTTCTGGCATTGAGTAGCATTACCTTTAGTTTTTTTATCCTTGGGTTGTCTATGGAGGTGGGTTTGTCCTTTGAGCCTTGCCTAAAAAAGGCACTATGGGGGTGGCAAGAGCCTTGGCCAGTATACAAAAGCCTAAAGGTGACAGGTGCAAGCCGTTCCTAGCGAAGCAATGTGGCTTGTCGAGCATGTCATCCCAGGCTGACAGACACTGGATCCCCTTTGAATACTTTAGCCAATTGTTGCAACTGATCATTCTGTCTTTATACTGTGGTATCATTCTTGGTGAGGACAAGATGCTACTCAAGGTCAGGGTCATACCAGCCTGGGCTACATGGTCAGAGAGCTCCTCTATGTCTCTTTTCATGTAGTCCAGGGAGGTACGTCTCAGGTCATTCACACCAGCATGGACAATGACAGAGTCATACATGTACTTGCTTTGGAGTGACCTGAGTGCTTGCATTATGTGTCGGATCCTGGCACCCGATAGGCAGCTTACAGTGACCTTCTCCTTGTTCAGTCTGGTGAGCGGGATATCAGTGTGCCGGACAATAGAGTCCCCTATACAAGTGTATTTGGTGTGTTGTTTGGCCTTAAGGGCTGTGACTGTGAAGCACACTGATTTTGTGAGATATGTGATTCGCGGGTATTGTTGAGGGGTGACTGTTGCTTGGATATCTGCTTAGGAGGTCTTTGCTGTTTAGGCAGATTTTTATTTAGAGCCTCCGAGTATGTTTTGTGTGTTTATGTGTTGGGTATGCAGATGCAATAGGTCTGTATGTGACTGGATTTGTGGTGTGGGTGGTTAACTTTTCCTCCTGACTGACTGTGCCAGTCTTAGGTTGAGAGAGCTCTGCCTCCAGTTTGGTTGTGTAACTGCATCTCTCACATTTATTAGAGTTTGTTGGAAGGAGGAGAGGGTTGTCTGTGTACATAAGGCAACTGTAACATTGCCTTAAAATTCCCAGATTTACTAGCTGGACTGGAGAGTAACCTTGAAATTGACCCTTGGGCATACCAGATTAGTATAAGAAACTGTTTTTTTACTGATCAGATTAGGGAAGGGAACTGATTTTTCACTTGATCAGGAAGGACCAATCGGGAGTCTAATACTTATGAGAAGTCAAGGAGGGTGTAGTGCTTTAATTAGTTAGTGTTTCCTTATAAGAGCTGAGCAAGTGCAGGGCTTTAGAAAGAGAATAGAGTGATTTGAGAATTTGAACAGTTCTAAGGGAAAAAGTGAAGAGCAGACTTTGTGGAGCCTGGAATAGTTTAAACCTGTTTAGGCGGCGCTGCCCGATGCTGCTCAGTGCGCAAAACCACGCAAAAAGAGAGTTGTAGGGTTTTAAGAGAGAGATCAAGGAGTTTAAAATTGACCCAAAATGGCCAATAAAACTACAGCTTCTAGGTAGTAACCACTACTCCAGGGACAGGCAGGCTGTTCAGTGTTAACCACTCCCACTGGTGAACACAGAGACTTCCCTTTAGCCCAAGCAAGCACTGCCCTTCTAGAAACTTCCAAACAGTTCAGAACAGCAAATCTGTAACTGAACTTTCTTAACTTTCAGAAAGTGGGAAAAAAGCAAGATTTTTTTTTCTTTTTGTTGTAGTTTAAAGGTAGCAGAGGTACACAAGCAGGAACATAATCACAACAGTACAATAAATGACCCCACACTTGAGTGCTAGGCCAAAATCAGGTAAAATGTAGTTTTTAGAGAAAAAAAACGATTTTAAATTAAGTGCAACACAGGAAATGCAGTAAACAGGCTCTATATGTGTTCCAAGTACTGTTACTGTTACAGATATAAACTTTAGCAAGCCGGAAAATGTTCCAAGTACTGTTACTGTTACAGATATAAACTTTAGCAAGCCGGAAAATATAACCTGTTTGGTATTATAACTGCCTGTATGTGAGAGCCTTATGTCCAGTGACACTGTATAACTACATTTCTCACATACCGTAGCACTTTTGTTTAAGAATTTGGTGGTTGTCAATAAATATAAGACAATTGCCACATTATCTCAGGATGCCCATATCCATCAAACTAGCCACCGAGATAGCAGGAAAGCCAATACCCATGGTTAGAGATTCTTATTATCTGCAAGGGAATGGTACAAGAGGAGTTTATTGCTGTCTACCCTGTGTAAGAATTAAGATCAAGACTAATCTCAAAAAAGTGCTCCACAATGTGCTAACTACTTGATCTTTGTGAAACTAAGTACTTAGGAAACTCTAGAGGTAGTTTTGTAGGAAGATTTTGTCTAGTAAATTGAGAACAGTTTTGTCAAGAAATACAACTCTGAAAAATTTCTCGCTTTCTCAAAAGTGGTGTGATCATGGATTTCATCATCATCAACCCCCTTTTCTCCCATTTTCTACATGGGGTCGGGGTATCATATCAGCTGTTACCATCTCTCTCTCTCTATTCTATGTCACTCTCCTATGTTCTTCAACACCCATGCCTGACTGTAGCAGGTCTTCTCTCACGAAACCATCCACCTCTTTTTTTGATGCCCTCATTTCTTCTTGCCCTCTTCCTGTCTCTCCAACATCTTTTTTACCAGATTATCTTTTGCTTTTCTGCAAATGTGCCTGAACCATCATAATCTGTTCTAATTGACTTTTTCTGCAGCTGGAGCTACTTTGGCTTCTTCTCTGCTGTCCTCATTTCTTTGTCTGTCCCAGTGTGCATCCTACCACTTGTCTCAAGTGCTTCATTTCCATCACCTCTAGCTTCTGCAATTGCTCTGCCTTTACTGCCCAGGTTTCTGTACCATGCAGTAGTACTGATTGCACCACTGTTTTGTACACCTTACTTTTCAGTTCCTTTGTCTTTCATCTGCCATACACTAACCCTGACACTCTGAGACAGTTGGCTGCAGCCCCTCTAATTCACATTTTGACCTCCTGATTCAGATTTCTCTTCTCTTCAACCACCCTTTCCAGATGCTTCAAGCTGTTAACCTGTTCCACTACTCCTTCTTCTATCTCAGTTCTTAGCTTCACATGATTTCCCCATTTTCTGCCATTATCACTGTCTTCTTTGTACCCATTTTTATCCAATGGGCCTTCAGTTTTGCATTCCATTCTCTTAACCTTTACTGAAGTTTTGCTCAGAGTCTTCCTGTAATGCCACATCATCTGCATACAGTAACTTTGTTGATTTGCCCTGTCCAACCAGTTTGCTAATATAGCCCATCACCAGTATGAACAACAGTGGACTCAGTGATGAACCCTGATGCACACCCACTCCCAAATGGAAGATCTCTATGAAACCAATCACTGTTCATACAAGAGTCATCCGGGTCCTTCTATATAGCCTTTGAAAATTCTACCAATGTTTTCAGGACTTTAAACCACCAGAAGAGTACCCAGTTCAGCTTTCTTTCTCCAAGTCTAGGAATGCCCATTTCGACTCTTTCCTCATCTCCAGCTTCTTCTGAGCTATCTGCATCACTGCAAATCTTGGGTCAGTCATGCTGCATCCTGATCTGAATCTGAAGTGCTCTTCTCACATCTTACTTTCTACTACTCTGCATTTTCATTTATCAGTCAGCCTGTCCATAAGTGTCATGCAGTGTGATAGGAGTTTGATACTTATGTACTATCCACAATTATGAATATCCCCTTTGTTCAAGAATACTGGCACTAGTATGCTTATTATTCAGTCATCTGGGATATTCCTTTCTCTCCATTCTGCTATGAACCATCAGGAGCTATTTCTCCCCATCTCACCAAATAACGTTATCATATCTGTTGTGATGTCATCTGAGCCTGTTACTTTCCCTGGCCTCATTTTTCTTATTCCAATAATCCACAAATATGTAAACCTCAACCACTCCAATGGAATGGGTAACGCTGTCAATGTAGTGGTATAAAGGCAAAAATGTCCAATTAAAATATTCAAAGCAATGAACACGATAAAGTCCAAGGTGATGATATATTCAACAAGAAAACAAACTGCACAAGCACGTTGAACAAACTGCTCCCAAAGATAAACCAAATACTGCAAACACCATTTATTTCTTCAGCCAAATGCAAGGCTGTACACTGAAAGCATTTGACCTAGGTTTCGTCCGTCTCCACAGACTTCATCAGAATACAGCAATGAATAACTGAGCCACTTAAATAGTAACCATCAGAACCATTATTTTCCTTATTGCTGTTCTTAATTCTTCAGTGATGGACTCATCCTCTTCTTTCATCATAGCCTGCATCTGGGGAAGTGCAGCTTTAGTAGAGTTTTCTTTATTCAGAGGCTGCAGGAAATATTGCTTCCATCTATCTTTGATTTCCTATCGGCAGATGAGCAGGTTATTGCTGGCATCCCTTATGAAGGGTGCTTGGCTGTGTTCTTTATCTTTCTGTCTTTCCATTGCAACCTGACAGAGTTTCTTTGTGCTGTCTACTGAGTCATTTTCCAGAAGCTGGTACATTGCCTCTGATATCTTATTCTTTGCTATTGCAGCTCGCCTCTTAGCCTTTTGTTAGCCAACCAGTATTTCTTCCTAGCCTGGTCTGTCTTTTCTATCTCCCACTTTTTCCTGCATTCCTTCTTTCTTCAGATAACTTCCTGGACATCTGTATCCACCACCAACTTTCCTTATGTTCCTTATTTCCATATCTGACTTGGCTGCATATCTGTTTTGTAGTCCTCACAATGTTGTTTTGAGGTGCTGCCATTCTTCTTCAACTCCAGATATTTCCTCTTCTTCCTGAGGTGATAGAGCCATGAGTAATTTCTTGAAGTCTTGTGCTTTATCTTCAGTCAGTATCCAGGTTTCCAGTCTAATCTCTGTTTACCTTAGAGCCTTCTCTGACCACTACTTGCAACTGAATGTGACCACCATTAGTTTGTGTTTTTGTAGCCTGCAAAAAATATTTTTTCACTGTTGACAGTATATAAGATGCCACTAGGCCTGCAAGATTGCCCTTCCACCTAGTCTTGAAAGTTGTTTATTTCCCCATCTTTATGCATAAAAATTATCTCTTATCTGCTAGGTGGATTTTCAGGCTCCAAAAATATTTTTCAGTGTTGACAGTATATAAGACTGCCACTAGGTAAGCTGCTAAAACTACCTGTACCACTGATCTTGCACCCAATGTTACTGCTAAAGAAAAAGGACACTTCATATGTTAATGTATTTCAGGCTTGTTAAAGCCATTTTCCTTTAATATCAATATCTTTCTTGCTCATGAGCAGCTTGTCCATGTCTTTCTTACTAATGAGCAACTTTTTTAAAGTTTATGTGCTCCACTGTTCTGTTGAGCGTCTCACATTATTTTAACAAAACAGGTCACACTGCTGTTTAAACCTTCCCTTATCTCCATTGTCACTGACTTTTTTTGGACCAATGCCCCCATCTTTTTGGAGTTCTAACCCACTCCCATCTCCCCTACCCTACCCCCCAATTTCCACCTACCCACTTTTTATCTAAATTCATGCTGAATATATCCCACCCTTCCTATTAGCCTTGTCATTCCCTCCTACTACCTCATTACCCAACATCATTAGCACAAACCTTTTATAATCTTATTTTACCTTTCCTGCACTCTTATTTTTCCTCTCTTTCCTCACCTAATGTACTCTTCTCTGTTGTTTTAACCTTACAGTTTATACTTTATTCTCTATATTCCCCTTGTATAATACTCACTTCTTCATCTTCAAACAGTCCTTCTTCACTATTACACTTCCTTTCATAATATTGACTGAAAATATTATACCCACAAACCTTTTCTTATACACATCACCTACTTATCACTCACTTAATACATTATTTAAGTCACAGTTTCACCGTACTATACTATGGGATATTTTACATTTCTCTAAATGGCTATACTCTGTTAATGACTTAATCTTTCTCCATCTACACAGTAAGGGAATGCCCTGCCTGGAATCTCCAGCAAGCCATTTTATCTCTAATCTACTTTTCCCCAATCTTTCTCCTTTCTCCTTTAACATATTTCCCTGTTTATTCAGCTATAATCTCCTGTTAATTATTCCATAGTCCTCTCCATCTACCATGTTCTCATTTTGCATCCCCATGTCCTCCTTCCTAACATTTTCCTTAATTTTATTTAATGTCCAACCTATTCACCTTTTCAAATACAAAACATTCAAGCATTCAGTTCACTTTGAGATAACCTAGAATAAATTTTTAAACTTTATATAAAAATAAATAAATAAATAAATAAATAAATAAATAAATAAATATAAATAATCCTAATTCTCACTTTTCTAAACTTAATCTTTCTGGTGACATCCATCACAACTCTGGCCCCTCAGCCTCATCCATTACACCAACTTCTGCCCCTAACTCCTATACAACCCCCACAAAACCTTTCATTACTTCCATTAACATCCCTGGTATTCTAGACAAAGTTACAGATCTAGAAGCATGGTTTCTTCAATGCTCACCAGATGTTAGTAACATGGCTAAAACAACATATAAAAGATTCTGAAATTCTGTCCCCTGGCTACATTATAATTTGATGTGGCAGACTATACAAAAAAGGGGAGGTATTGCAATTGTATATAATCTCTGTCTAAGCGTTTCACCCCTTAGAACTAACATATCAGCCTTCCAAAATGTAGAACTTATCGCTCTTCTCAGTGTTAACATAAGAAGCTTTGTATAGTTGCCCTATGCATACCACCAGATAGCAATAGTAACTTATTAGCAGAAATTCTTTGCTGGATAACTATTGAAACCATTATCTTAGATGACATTAACAATGACTGGCTGTCTGTGACATCTAACACCCCAACTACTAGTCTTAACTTGTAGGATTTCAAACAGCTAACCTCTTCCCCTACTTGACTCAACAAAATTCTATTCTTGACTGGATCCTAGTCTCTGACCCCACCGAGTATGCTATCTCAGGGGTTCTACCTGATTACCTTAGGGACCATCACTCTAAATTCACCAATAGAGAAATCATTCAAGTTAAAAACAACATTAGTACAGAACTACCCGAAATCTTTCTTGCATTCATCCTTGATACACTCAATAATCCACTAAAATCTGTCAACTGGTCTCTACTCAAAATCCTACCCTAGACAAAGCTGCCAACAAATTTAACAATATATTCATGAATACTTTAAACTACCCAAACTTCAACAAGAAATAAAAGAATAAAAAATACTCAAAACCCTTGACTGTCTCATTCAACAAGAATTCTCATGCAAAAATGTGACAAAGCATGGAAACTATGGCACAAAGATATAGCACCACAAACTTTACATCTTATAATATACTATAAAGCACAACCTCACTAAGAAGCAGAGTCACCTAAACAAAAAGAATAGATATTACTCTAATCCACAAGATAATCATAAAAACTAAGGAAATTTTGGAGCTCAATTAAGAACAGTTCCCAACCTGGCTGTTCTTCCTCACCAAACTCCTATCCAGACTTATCCATCTCAGAAGTGACTACCAAATTTAACACTTTCTTCATCAACATCATGGCCTATCTTACCTCCATCTTTCCCCAACCAATTAATCTACCTCAACATCCTACTAGTCCCGACATACATGCCTTCGATTCCCAACCTGTCTCCACATCATATGTTAAACCATTACTAAAGAAACTTAAACCCTGTTCTCCTTCAGCTAATAATTTCCTTGTTGAGTAGTTTAAGCTCGCTGGAGACTCTATAGCATACCCAGTGTCAATTCTCATTAATAGATTTATTCAAGAATCTAATGACTCTGCCCTGTGGAAAAAAAATAAATCCTCATTATTCCCCTCCATAAAGGAAACAAGTCCTCTGAAATTTCTAACTTTAAGCCAATTGTAATCTTGTCTCCTCTTTCTAAGATCCTGGAAAAGTGTATTCATAAGGAACTCCTTCAGTACCCTCTTGCAAAATGATCTCCTAACCCCAGTACAATATGGCTTCTGACCAGGCCATACCACCCCTACAGCTCTCCTCAACTTCTCCAACACCATTAATAAAGGCTAAAGATGAAGGAAAGTTTATCTCTTCTGATTGTATAGATCTATTAAAATTATTTGATGCAGTGTCACATGAGAAATGTTTATCTCAAATGTTCTGCCTGGGCCTTTTCCAAACAAACTATTCTATGTTTCTCTAATTACCTGTCTGAAAGATATCAATACATCAAATGGCTTCCTTCTTTCTCTTCTTTTCTCCTAGTTAAAGCAGGTGGTTTTCAAGGATCTATGTTCAGTCCACTGCTTTATACCATTTTCATCAATAACCTGTATACCTCCTCATTGTAAGCTTGCCTTATTCATGATGCAGATGACTGAAGTCTGAGCATCTTATCTGCTCATCAGACAGCCCATTACAATTACAACTCATGACAAAAATGCCTTCATCTCAGTTGAACTGTGGCTGCATCAAAACGTACTTTCACTTAATCCCAAAATGACTAAACTACTACTATTTTTTCCAAAGTCCCATGTCAATGCTAAATTTAACTTCCAGATTATTTCTTTAAACAAAACAGCTATTGAAGTAGTTACCCATACCAAATTGCTTAGAGTCACCATAGATGACAACTAAAGTTTGAAATCCACATACAAGCCTGTAAAAAATAACTCATGAGCTATGTCTACTATACCAAGCAATAAATTCCTTTCTCTTTCTATTAGAAACACCTTAGCTAACACTTATTTCCTCTGTGGCTCGCCTATTTTCACTATTATCCGCATGTCTCTTAAATCACAAATGGAGTAATGCTATAATAAGATAGTGAGATTTGCAGCTAGCCAGCCACATACAGCTCACCATTGCTCCATATTACCTGCTCTCAGTTGGTAAGAACTCCCACAACAATTAGCCAACATGCAACTTCTAACCAATAGAGTACTATATAACTCGTCTACCTGCCCTTCTGTCTTTTCAGTACTTCATCATTATCTCCCGAATCGCTGTCTGTGCTCTCAAGACAAAAAACATACTTGAAATCTATAAACTAAAAAAGTATGGGGAAAAGTCTATACTCACACTGCATATCCAAAGTATGGAACTCTACCCCATATTAAATAAGAACAACATCTAGTCTATATGTATTTAAGTAATCTCTCAAAGAATTTCTCACTAACTCATGGCTATGCCCAGGCACCACACCTGCATGATCAATACTAACAAATACTTTACATTCTTACTAATCTAACCTGTCATCATACTATCGACTATACCTTTCAACACCTGCCCTCCCTCCACTCTTAGGATGGACTTGTATCTTTTTTTCTTTTTATTTGCTAGCATCATATAATATACTTCTAATACTTTTGTGTATATATGTATGTATATATATATATATATATATATATATATATATATACACATATATATATATATATATATATATATATATATATATATATATATATACATATACACTGATTGTCTTATTTAGTCATATCCTTTGTACTCCACTATCAAACTGTTTGCATATGTTTTTTTTCAGTTACATTTGTACTAGTGTTTTATTTGATATTATTTAACTCTCTGGAGGTTTCTTCCCTAGGACTCCACTGAAAATAGATATTTATTGCCAAGTCAAGCTTTTATGGTTAACAAATGTCAATAAATAGATAAATAAATTGTTCTGTGGGTTGACTGTTTCACTGAAGATGACAACTCTGTGATCCTACCACAGTCCTCTTTCTTTACTAGGAAGAAGATTTATGAGTTGCATGTTGGCCATTCTTGTATGTGATCTTGTGAATGTCTCTCTTGCTGAATCATGTGTTGTTCACCATCAAGCCATTTGCCATACAGAAGTCTAAAATGGCATCTCCTTCTTTATTGCACTTGCCCTACCCATGTTGACCCTGGCATTCCACATATCTTGTTCTGCCTGTCCTGATATGTGCATTCAGGTTACTCATTAACAACACCAGTTTATGTTGTATTGTTTTATCTAGTAGATCCTGCAACTGCAGGATGGCGCAGTGGTGCAGCTGTAGCATTATTGTCTCACAGCAAGAGATTATCTGGTTCAATTCTTGGCTGGAGTGCCTTCTGTGCAGAGTCTGCATGTCCTCCCTGTGTTCGTGTGGGTTTCCTCCAAGTGCTCCGGTTTCTTCCCATGTTACAAAGACATGTATCTGCAGCATTTCTTCCTGGGCCTCCACTGAAAATTGGATCATTCCAAGTTGGACTTTCCCAGTTAACAAATGTTAAAAAAAAATTAAATTAAAAAAAAAAAAACTGCTGTTTGAATGTACTCTTTTCCTCACTATCACAACCTGCTGTGGGGCATAGGCTGAGATTATGAATATTGTCCTATATGATTCTGAGTGCCATGAGTATATAACTAATCCTAATGACATCCTTCAGTGTGTTCTGAAACCTCTCCCTCACCACAATTCCAACACCATTTCTAGCCTGCCCTGCTCCTGAGAATTAGACTTAGGATCCCAAGCCAGTCTATACCATCATATCATCCACTGCCAAGCTATGTCCTTCAGTGAAACTACTCTGAGTGTCCCAACTCTTAGTTCATGTTTGGCTGGTTGATTGTTTTTAAGTTCAGATTTTACTCAACAGAGCTACCCCTGGACTGTCCAGTATATTATTGACACAGGGCTGTTGGGCTTTATGAAGGGCATACACTGTCCAGTAAGAACATATACACCCTTCCCACTATTAGCTTGGGTCCCTGGCATAGGTTAGAGTAGGCCAGGTCCTCAACCCATATTTTACACTGTCAGGCAAATAGCCGTGTCATGGTGTGCAGTCTGTGATCCATGTTCTCACATTGGATACCCAAAGTGGTTGATGTATAAAACTCTTCCACTTACAGAGCACCATCAAGAATCTGTGACGCTGCCCACTATTCCATTCCTGGGTGAGTTTGAGATGAAAAGACTCAGCATGTTTTTGGGGGAGTGAGAAGAACCCCACATAGACACAGGGAGATCACACAAACTCCATGCAGGCATTGACTAGAGGTCAGGACTGAAATATGTTCCTTGTGCATAGGAGGTGAAGGCCTTAACCATTATGTGAACTGCTCTATTTAATTTATTATATTTAAGGGTAGCATGGAGAGTGAAGCAACCTGCATTAGGGCTAGTAGTGCAGATCCATCTAAAGATCCATGGTTTACCAGTTTGCAAGGAACAGTTGTGATGTGTTGTTCTACTAGATGAAATAGCTCTTTACATTCTTCTTCTTCTTCTTTCGGCTTTTTCCTGGTTAGGGGTCACCACAGTGGATCAAACTAATTCAGGTAATGTTGTATATGATCTTATACTGTTCTCTACCACCAATGGTCTTATAAAGTTATTTAAGGCATCTATTTTTACCATCCAGTCCTGAACAAACACACATATTTCATACTTTTTACTGACCATCCACTAGTCTTGTTCTTAAAATTTTATAAAAATATCTTGCAGTAGTAAAAGGGTATTCCTGTATAAACTGAAAAAACAGGTGGTATTTTAGTGCTCAGAACCACTAGTAAACAAAAAAAACCAGCACTAAAGTTACGAGTCCGAAGTGCTCGTTTATTAACATAAAATTACATAAAAATTGAAACCTTGACTTCTTCAGAATCAACTAGAAAGCCACAAAATACCTTCTTAAATACTATAAAATGACCAATAAATTGTATCATTACCTACCAAGAGGTTAATACATCAATTAAGCAATAAATGTTTTTAAAGAAAAAGTTTTCCTTAAATGTAACAGCAAGGTTTAAATACAATAACAGGTTGCCAAAAAATCCCAAACAAAGAACGAAAATATTATTGATTGGAACACTTTTTTGTATGTTATACTAACATATATCAGTAAATGGAAAAAATGCCACAGTAATTGTAAAAAATACAAGTTGTGATACATGTTAGAATTACTAAATAGCTTCTTCTTTTTCATTTAAAACTGGGTAAATGCTCAAATAGCCATTTAAACCAGGGGGAAGATTGGCAGCTAACCTAAGCTGCCACATAAGTTCTTTTTTACATAAAAAATTCTGCCAGTCCCCTCCTCTGACATCCTGCTTTACCCAGTCAAGTATTGCAAATTTGTAACCTGTATGATTCTCACAAATAACACTGTGGGCAGGATTCACGAAGGCTTGCACGGAGTCTCAGAGTAGTGTAAGACTCCATGCAGCCTTCGCGATCCAGGAACAGCCCCAAAGTCCGTGTAAGAGACCAGCTAAAACGTCTTTTACATGGAGTGGGCGTGGATATGCTAATCACTTCACTTGCAGCCAAAAGGCATGCAAATTAGGTAGATTAGCGATCCACGAAGCCCAAAGCAGCCAGTGTAAGAGCCGTTTTAGCTGCAGAAATGTACTCAGTTGACAACTGAGTACGTTTCTGCAAAAATCACAATGGAGCCATGTCAGCTCCAAATAAAGGGTGCATATGTGTCAGGCAGCATGCCAATGGCCAAATATGTGGCCATTGGCAAGGTACCCTGATGCAAATATGAAAAATAATTTTTTTTTCGGCGCAGCGCAGCCCCGCGCAAACGGGTTGTGCTGTATAAAACATAAAAATGAAGGTTATAAATCCACAAATGTGGGTTTTATGCAATACATGGATTTACAATACATGGACCAGCAGACCAAAAACAACATGGCCACTGTTTAGTGGTTGCTAAGGGGGGAAGCTGAGTCTAAGAGATGTAACTAAGCATTAGTAGGCAATCTGATGTAAATGAGTGTTAGGATACTGAATTCCACTGTCACATAGCAAATGAGCACATTCTGAGTAGTGTAAGAGATGCATAAGGAGGAGGAATAGAGTAGGAGATAGGTGACATCACAGGGGGGAATGGTAGAAAGAAATGCAGTTCATTGGAGGTCAGTGTTACATGACAGATGTCAGACACATATCATGGAAAGAGGAGTGCCACAAGATAAGCATGGGAAAGTCAAGAAATGGAAGATGTACACTGTTGCTTACACCAAAGTTTCTTGCTGGGTGTGCATGCGCACGTGTGCGCGCCATGAGGTGCGGGTAGGGCAGTGTGCGCGCGTGTAAGGCAGACTGAGCATGTTGGAGCGTGTTGGCAGACTTCTAAGACTGTTTGCACTGGTGTGCGTGCGTTTTAACCTGAATAAGCAGATTCTGAACCGTGTAAGCATGTGTGCGCATGTGTAAGCCACTGTGAGTGTGTTTCTGCTGGTGTGCGCATTGCTCCCCCCTGAGGAAACAGAAAGGAAAAAGGAAGCAACAGAATTAGTAGGAAGCTAGCAGGGAATACTGCTGGAGCTAGCAGGTGAAAACAATTCGAAGCAGGCAATTGCACAGGCAGAAGAGTAGCTCAGCCAAGCACTTAAAACTCTGCAAACAGCAGTGCAATATGTTTCTCTCAAGAGACACTGCAAGACAGGAGTAAGCTTTTAGAAGTGAAAACTAAAAAAGCTGAACTCAGAGGAGAAATGCTAGGGGCTGCCATAGCTGTCATAAGGAGACATAGGCGATTTTCTTAGGGTGGTGACAATGCAGATGGTGCCAGACTACCCACAGTGAGGAGACGGAGAAGAGTGTACAGGCCCAGGGTCACCTACCACGGGTTACATGAGCTGGAGATAGTAGAGTGCTATAGAGTGGACAGAGACCTCCTGCAGCAAATTGTCGAGCTGTGCAGGCCACGCCTCACACACAGAACCAACAGAGGGGAACCCATCCCAGTGGAAACCAAGGTATGTGTTGGCCTAAGAATACTAGCAACAGGTACCTTCCAGAGACCAACTGGTGATATGATGGGGATATCACAGGCATCAGCCTCCAGGGTACTGCACCAGTTCCTGGATGCCATGTCAGCACATGTCGGTGATCATGTATATTTCTCCAATGCCCATGAGGTATTGGACAGCAATATGCGTCTCTTCCAGCAAATAGCTGAATACCCTGAGGTAGTGGTTCAATAGACTGCACGCACATATGCATCAAAGCACCAGCCGGTGAGCGGGGTAGGGCCTACATTAACCGCAAGGGCTTCCCCTCCATCAACTGCCAGGTCAGGTGTGATTCCCACGGCATAATAATGAATGTGTGTGCTGGCTGCCCTGGGAGCTACCATGATTCCCATATCTGGCATTTGACGCAGCTGTACCAGACATTTGCCAGTGGGGACATCCCACACGGACACCTAGTGGGGGATGCAGGTTATGCACTGGAGCCGTGGCTGATGACACCCATCAGAAACGCACACACACCTGAACAGGAACGCCATAATGAGGCACACATACAAACACGTAATGTAATAGAGCATGTGTTTGGGCTACTCAAGTCACGGTTCCGGTGTCTGGACACATCTGGTGGAGCCTTGCAGTACTCACCAACTACATGTCCCAAATTGTCATGGTATGTGCTATGCTACATAATATGATCTTGCGAAAACAGCTGCAGCAGGACCAGCATAGGGCCGGGCCAAACAGCCCCCCCACCATTGCCAAGGCCATCACAGGCAGATCGTGACTCGGAGGAGGAACAACCTGAGCCTGCCCCAGTAGGCAGAAGGAGGCATGCCCAGTATGCCCTGGCTTTGGCAAAGAGGCAACGCATAGCACATACACTGGCTCAGTAGGAACCCTGGGAATGATACCCCTCTCTGACTCACTCATATAATAACATGGATGCCTAAAATTACATAACCTGCTCTCAAACATGTACAGGGAGTGTAATATGTGCATCCGACAGAGGCAGCCCTGCAGCACTACCTGAGGCATGAATGCCAAGTGTTAAGTAATGTAACACCATGTAGTATATGCACACTTGAGGACCCTGACTAACATCCTACCCTCACCAAGCATGATGCCACAATATGACGATGGGATGATCAATTGCAATAATTGGCTGAAGTATTGCAGTTAGTCAAAGGGGATCCAATGTGTGCCAGCCTGGGATGACATGCTGAGCATGACATGATGCTCCACCTGCTAGGGGTGGTGTGCACCTATCAGTCCAGGCCTCATGGATACTGGCAAAGGCTGTTGTTACCCACAGCGTGCCCTGAATAGGTAAGGCTCAAAACATAAACCCACCTCCATAGGTATCACAAGGGATAATAACCTAGATGTAATGCTACCCGATGCCAGAAGTCTAAACAGCAAGATGCGTGCAGTGTAAACTCACCCAGTATGGGGAATGTTGATATCTGTCCTGTAACAGAAAACTGGGTCAAGGCTCACAACAGCACCCTAACACTACCAGGTTACACCTCATACTGTGGTGTACAGCCTCAAAACATGGAACAAGCTACAAAAGGAGGGTGACTAACAATAATTGTCAAGGATAACCACACCCCCATGTTGGTACCACAACAAGAAGCAGCATGGACTAGCCATGGTCAAGTAACAGTGGCTAAAACTGCTTCCCAGTTTATAGCCTGCTACAGACTACTGTCCTAACACCAGGAACTGCACCTGGCCTATGTTGGAATACATGAATATATCAAGCCCCCCAAACCACATTATATTGGTTGACTGAAAATACCCAGACATAGACTGGGAGCATCATACTAGCTCCAACACTGCAAGAGAAAAGTTCCTAGAATCCATAAACCAAAATGCCCAGGAACAATGTACCACTCCCACAAGAGGGGTAAGCATACTGGATGTGATAATCAGCAACATGGGTACTGGATGGCAAGATGAGAAGTGTATCCCTCACTGGTAAGACCAAAACATAGAGTAATCACACTGGATATACACATGCTGACCACAGTCCCTGGCCAGAATACCACAGTGAAAAACATGTGTAAAGCAAACGTTGCACTCCTCCAAACTGATATGGAATCCATTAAAGGCCCTGTGCAGGTGCAAAATATGGGCCACACCTCAGAACCTGTTATACAGGCATTCCATGAACACAGCCAGGAATGCTTGGATTATGCAATCACAAATAACAACAAGACACAATGCCATACACACAGGCATCTGGCATGCTGGACTCCAGCCATTACCAAACCATGCAAGAGAATGAGGAAGCTACTACATGATAGAGCAAACATAAAAAGGGAAGTAATCACTGATCAGTAGTATGGCAATAAAATATGTCCACACATACAATCCACTAAGGCCAGCTACAACAAGTTGAATCTGTGAATCCTGAGGCAATGTTACACCTGCCCCAAGTACACAGACAACCCTCAACTCCCCGCAAGAAATACAAATATATGTGAGAGATGCAACCATTTATCCAAACTGGAGGCTGAGCTCCCTCAACTCAGTACTGTCAAAACTAGTCAGGAGGGGAAGGTAACCACACACACACCACAAACCCAGTCCCACATAGACCTATCACAACTGCAAACCAAAGACATAAACACAGAAAAACATTCCCGGAGGCCCTAATTACAAACACACCACACTAACAGAGGCCTCCAAAGCAGACCCCCAAGCAACCACAACCTCCAAACATAGCACATGCAACACATAGTACACAAAGCTGGTGTGCCAAACAGTCACAGGCCAGAAGGAGAAACAACATGCCTGATACAGTTGTAATAGGTGACTCCATAGTCAGACACACTGCTGTCCCGCTCATCAGACTGAACAAGGGAAAGGGTACAGTAAGCTGCCTGTAGGCTGCTACAATATGCCACATAACACAAGTACGCAGGTCACCCCAAAGCAAGTAGAAATATGATGCAGTCATTGTCCATGCTGGCGTGAATGACCTGAGATGTACCTCCCTGGACTACATGAAAAGAGAAATAGATGAGCTCTCTGAGTATGTACTCCAGGCCGGTATGACATTGACCATTTGCAGCATCCTACCCTCACCAAGAATGATGCCACAGTACAAACACAGAATGATCAGCTTTAACAAGTGGCACAATTACTGCTGTCATTCCAAGAGGATCTAATGTCTGTCTGCTTGGGATGTCATGCTTGCTGCTGTTCCAGGGATGGCTTGCACCTGTTACCCCTGGGCGTCTGGATATTGGATAAGGCTTTTGCCACCTCCATAGAGCCTTACGTAGGCAAGGCTGAAAAGACTAACACACCACCCTAGAAAACATAAGTGGTAAGAAACATAAGGGTAATGCTGACCAATGCCAGATGTGTAAACCGCAATATGCATGCTCCTGAGGCCCTCCCTAGTATGGAGAACATCGATGTCTGTGCAGTGACAGAAACCAGCACACCAGCACTACCAGGTTATACCTCATATCATATGTTATGGCCCCAAAACCTGGACCAAAACATAAAAGGAGGGGGAGTATCCATATTCAGCACAGACACCCATATGTCCAGGTAACTGGCAATGCACGAAGCATCGGAGACCACCCATGTGCACCTAACTGTAGGCAAAACTGCTGTACAGTCTGTAGCATGCTACAGACCACACTGTCACACACAGGAACCCCACCCAGCTGTCCTGAAGACACTGGACAGTATGAATGTCCCACCAAATACCAAACAAGGTACTCACAAATTACCACATAGGTGGTAAACCATTATGTATGGAAGGAGTAATCAGGGACCTAGGGACACAAGTGGACAGTAACCTGTTATGTGACACTCACATTGCCAATCTGGCTAGGAAGACTGTCTATATTGGACACCGTATCATGAAAGGATTCACATCTACGTCAACAGAGGTCATTGTGCCCCTGTACTGTTCTCTTATCAGACCCATAATCTAGTGCAATGCCTCATTTGGGATGTACCTTACCTGACACCTGCAGTAGTTAGAAAGACCTCAAAGGTACCTCACCAAGAGGATAAAGGGTCTTAAATATATGTCATATGCTGCCTGGCTTCTAGACACCCCAGCTGAATGCAGTCACATACTGCCTACACAGAGGCATTTTATGCCTGTTGTACAAGGCCATGTCCAACACAGGAGTAATGGACATGCTCCACCCCAGAAAACACAAAGTCATCGGAGCTGTGAGAGTGAGAGATGTCATCCTCAACACATAATGAAAGAGGATGTGCTGGAGGGACAGATACATAACCCAGAGGCTCCCTACACCCTGGAACAGAATCCCACTCCATGTTAGGCAGAGCCCCTCACTGACACTCTTCAACAGGAATCTTGCCAAGTGGATGGATGATCGTAGATGTACACTGGGGGTCTTCACTGTGTCATGTCCAGACAGAGGTACAGTAAAGTAAATCATAAATGGCCATACTATTCACATAGCAAGGGGTGGCAAAAGCCACACACACTCTGGCTAGGCTTATAAATGCCCTAGGGTGGATAGCCTAGTATGAACCTATGAACCTATGAAGATACAAATTGTACAGGACACTAAGGATAATCACAAGGCTGTCTTAACTGATGGTAGGAACCTTGTTGGGAATTCACGGATATGTTCTGAATCACTCAAATATTACAAACAACATCCCAAACACACACACATATTGCCAACATACAACCTGACAGGTGCAGTGCAACCCCCCCCCCCCCAGAATGCAAAATATCTATCCCAGCAGACTGCTGGCCCCCAGACATTGCAGATGCTGAGGTAACAGCCAGCATCTACAAAGCAAAACACACAGCAGCAATGGTATGAGATGGTGTCCTGGGCTGAGTCCAACATGGACTCCAAGAAGAATGGAATGCCAAATCACACTACTGCTTAATGTCAGCCTTACCACTGGATATGTACCCAAAGAGCAGTGTACAGCAACAGTGGTCCTTCCCAACAAAGGAGTTGCCTGAATGGATACTGCAAACTACCACCCCAGAATCCTAACAAGCTTGGTCTGCACAGCTGTGGAAAGGATCAGAATCTACCGCAGACATAAAGATATTGGGGACCTACTGACACCGGACCCTACCAAGTGTGTCTTTCTTAAGTGCAGATGCTGCCCCTTAAACATGTTTAACTCATTTGAAACAGTCATTAAGGTCATTGATGAGGGCAATGTTGTCCACACAGCATAGCTGGACCTTGCAAAGGCTTCCATACAATACCCCACGTGTTCATTATAGATATGCTCACCAGCTTAAATATAAACCCCTATGTCAGTAGAGGGGTTGCAAACCAGACCAAGGACAGAACTGACATGGTCAGACATGCTGCAGCCATGTCAGACTACAAACAAGATATAACTGGCATCCCACAAGACTTGGTCCTGGGACCTCCCTCGTTTGGTATATATGTCCCATAGGTACAGGCCAACATGGAAGGACTGTGTCTGAACATGTTTGCAGAGGACTACAAACTGGCCACCATATCTGACCCTCCAGCTGACACAAGCATCCCACAAAAGGGCCACATAGAAACAGACAACTGGTGCCATAGCCATGTCAGCAAGCTAATTGCAGAAAAGTGTATAGTCAACCCCCGTGGATATACAGTAAGTGCCTACCAATTACCACATAGGTGTTAACCCATTTTGTACTTAACATGTAATGAGAGACCTGGGGACACAAGGTGATTGATATCCTGCATTGGACAAACATGTGGCTGTAGTGTTTACAGAAACATACCATATACCCACCTAATCATGAAGGTTGTCAGATCTAGATAAGGGGAGATCACTGTGGCTCTGCAGTCATCCTTCATCAGTGTTACAATTGACTACAATAGCCCCTGTGGGATGTACCTCAGCAGACACCTCCATCAACTGTAAAGTCCCCAACAGTACCTCACCAGGAGTATCAAAGAGCTTGAACAGATGCCATGTGTTGCCTGATTAAACAAACTGCAGCTCCACACACTGCCATACTGCCCACCCAGAGGCAAGCTGTGCCTGATGTATAAAGCCATGTCCAAGCTGGAATCAATGAACATGCTGCACCTTGTCCGATCTGAATGGCAGTGAGCTATGCACATGAGAGACCTGAACCCTAGCACTGACATACATAGGACAAGCTGTACTGCATGATCCATAACACAGAAGCCACCCCCACTCATGAGTAAACTCCCAGTACAGGTTATCCATAGAGTCACTCATTGATTCTCCTCAAGAGGAATCTTGATGAGTGGATGGGAGATGGTAGGTTTACCCTGGGTATCACTGTTATGTCACAGGTAGACGGAGTCACAGTATACTAACCATGAAATATGTCATGGCAAACTCCACTTACAATGTGTGTCGAAGGACAAACACACTCTCCGACTAGCATTAGAAATGGCCTAGGGCACATTGCTAGTGTTTGCCAATGTACACCTATGTTGTGGAATACACTACCAATGTTGGACAAGCCTGGTTTAAGTAGTTCATATCTGAACATAATGCAACATGGTCAGATGTGCACAACTGGCCCCTAACCAGGCTGTTGTGCTCACTATGGAAATGTAAAGTAGTGATAGGACTAAAGCCCAGGATACTGTCCACCATAGTGAAAGTACTGAACCAGTACACTATACGGTACTACAGTGTTAGACCAGTATGAAAGGATGTTGACAACTGTATGCAAAGTATCCCATGCAAACCCTGCAGGCACAGTATAATCCCTGTTGTGTTCACACACAAAGCAGTTGGACAGTAACTACACAACATGACACACAACACACAACCATAAACGGGAGATATTGTTGAAGTTCACACTCATCCACAAATGTGGTGGGCTGCAGAGTTCAACATATGGAAAGCTCACACTGGGCATGCTCGCACACTTTGATAAATGAGACATATGTCAGACAACATGCCATGGGAAGGCTGAACTGGGCATGCTCACACACTTAGGCCAAATCTCAGTTTAGCAGTTGGCCCCACATATCTGGCATTTGTACGTGTTATTCCAGGAACCAACCACATTACAGCAATCTGCCCAGTGCACACAGTTAAATGACTACAGAGACATATGTGATATAGTGGATCCCTCCCATATGCAAACATCTTCCACAGATACACAAGTTGTTCATACAAACAGGGAATGCTATGGCAATAAAGACCTGCAAATAGTCTATCAGCAACAAATAATGTGCATCTGACAATTAAACATATGGGTGTAGAGGTCAACACTAGGCTGTTTGCCCTAGGGAATGACAGCTTAGCCAGAGTGTGCTTGGCGTCTGCCTCCCCAGTACAGTAGGCTACTGTGCCACTGTAAAGTAGGTCACATAAGGCACTGTGTGCGGCTAGTGTGCTGTGCCTCTGTCAAGCAGGGACACAGTGGAGATCCCAGGGTTTGAATTTGCTAAGCCACATCCATGTTGTTGGTGTGTGCTGGAAGAGGGTTGCTGAGGACCTCTAACAGTAAGTGGGCATCAATAACAGACTGAGGGGAGCCTTATCTGCATTGTCTGGACAATTTCACTGTCAACACTGTGTCGTGATGATTATGAGGGATTGAAGTGTCATGACGGTACTGTTCAGAGATGTCCTCCCTCTGTGGGCTACTGCTCTGCAATGTATTAGATCACTCTGTCTGTTGGACAGCTCATATATGGCTGGTGTACACCTGACAGGTGTCCTGTTGTGGAGCAGTCATGGGTGTATTTGGGATAGCATGATCAATGCAAACCATCCACATGCTCATAGAATGCAATTGTCAAGGATTATGCAGAGTGGCCTGTATACTCCCCCAGCATGGGTCCTTTGAAGTCTTCCACCCCAGTCTTCACAAGTGTAAAGTCTGCTTTTGATAAATACAGTTTGTTTGCAGTGAAAACCTTGCCTGGGGGTGGGGATGGGATATGGATGTCCAGGGAAAGGTGGGTATGGTCAGATATCAACAATGGGGGTCTACCTCTGGTGTGGAACAGTGAGTACCCATGTTGGAGATGGTCAGGTGCAATATGTATTCCCCCTTGTGGCTGTGGTGAGTGGTTCTGCCATAGCACATGGACTCACAAATTGTAGTGGCTGTAGGGTAATGTTGTAGAGGCCTGAGTAGTTCCCACACACAATACGCCTGTACCTGACGTTAACAACTGGAATGGTGTATGTGAACACCTGCATATCTTGGCACTGTTCCCAGGGAAGCAAAGTGTGCATCCTGGATGTGGGAGGGGTGGTCTGGACTGGTTGTGTTGTGTGTTACAGGTCCTGTCATCATGAAGCATGGTATAGACCATAACCTGCCAGTACGATGTGCATATCTGACCCTGATGTAGGTGGCTGCAAATGCATATATATGCTATCCCCCACCTGACAGGTAGTACTAGATGTACATACCTCTGTCGAAATAATGATGTCAGCACCCTATAAATACTGCAGGTGCAGAACAAATGCCCTGTAATGCAGATAGTGCGCTCTGCTAATGTGTCTCCTTCAAGTGTTGTAATATAGTTAGGTAGGGGTTTGAATCCAGCAAATGCTCAGTGTGTGTGGGTGAGCGGGGTTGGTGTGTGTGCAAGTCTGTGTGAGGGAAATGTCCCTTTTGGCAACTGGGAAAACACACTACAGGATGCACATTCCCCTTTCTAAACACTGATGATGTCAGCACCCTATAAGTACAGCAGGAGAAGGGAAACCTCCCAGTAATGCGAATAGCGTGCTCTGCTAAAACATCCGTCTTAAGTGTCATAACATAGTTAGGTAGGGGTTTGAATCCTGCAAATGCTCAGTGTGTGTGGAGGGGGGTTAGTGTATGTGCAATTCTGTATGAAAGGAATGTCCCTTTTGGCAACTAGGAGAACACACTACAGGATGCACATTCCCCTTTCTAAACACTGATGATGTCAGCACCCTATAAGTACAGCAGGAGAAGGGAAAACTCCCAGTAATGCGAATAGCGTGTTCTGCTAATGCGTCCGTCTTGAGTGTCATAACCTAGTTAGGCAGGGGTTTGAATTCTGCAAATGCCCTGTGTGTGGAGGAGGGTTAGTGTGTGTGCAAGTTTGTATGAAATAAATGCCCCTTTTGGCAACTAGGAGAACACACTACAGGATGCACATTCCCCTTTCTAAATACTGATGATGTCAGCACCCTATAAGTACAGCAGGAGAAAGGAAACCTCCCAGTAATGTGAATAGCGTGCTTCGCTAATGCGTCCATCTTGAGTGTCATATCATAGTTAGGTAGGGGTTTGAATCCGGCAAGCGTGTGGGAGGTGGAAGCAGTGTGTATGCAATTACATGTGTAAGAAAACTGACCCTTTTGCCAACCAGTACAACACACCAGCTGCTGCATATTCCAATCTCTACACAGAGATGATGTCAGCACCCTACAAGTACAGCAGAAGAGGGCAAATCTCCCAGTAATGCAAATAGCATGCTCTGCTACTGCATCTCTCACTACTGTCATAGCACAGTTAGTTATGGCTTTGGATTGCACACATGCCACGTGTGTTTTTGTCACACAGAATGCCCATGTGTGTGGGTTGTTGTTCACAATAATGCATGACATCGATTAAACCAGTAATGGCAATGGACACAGATGATGTATGTGTGTGCCAAATACACATATGTACCTGTGACCTTCAATAGTTACCATGTCTGACGCCTGCCACATGTGAATACATGGTATTTGCACTGGATAACATTATGACTGTGGTCTTCTGTGCGGGTACTGCATGTGGTATGTGTATATACAGTGTGAGATGTAGATGGTATCATCCTAGCAGCGAGGGATACACATCTGGTCTGGGGCATATAGTCTACATGTTGTTGATGAACAGGTGCTGCATGTTTTCACCCGTTGTGGGAGTGGTAACAAGTTGTTCCATAGCAATGCAGTGACTACATGCTAGGAACCTTTCAGCTAGGGTGTTGTAGCTACAGTAATTCATCAGCATTCAGTAATACATCAGCATTCCTGGTGAGGGTATGATGCCAACCAAGGTCAGGGTCATACCAGCCTGTGCCACATGCTTAGAGAGCCCTTCCATGTTCCATATCATGTAAATAAGGGAGGTACATCACAGGTCAGCCATAGTGGCATGGACAATGACTGAGTCATATGTGTCCATGCCTCTGACTGACCTGTATGCTTGTTTTATGTGGTGGACCATAGCGCCCCACGGTCATATCACTGTGACCTTAACCTTGTCCAGCCTGGTGAGCATGACCTCACTGTACCGGACAATAAAGGTACCTAACACAAGTGTAGCAGGTGTGTTGTCTAGCCGTACAGGCTGTGACTGTTTGGCACACAGGATTTGTGTGCTATGTGTTATGTGTGCTGTGTTCTGGCATAACGTATGCCTGTGTGCCAGATGCAGAGGTGTCTGCCGCTCTGGCAGGATGCTATTCTTAGGCTCCACGAATGGACCAGTGTGTTCACGTGTTTGTATTGCTGTCAGTGTAGGTCTACATCAGGCTGGTATTGTAGTCACTGTAGTATTTCATGCCACCTGACAGGTTATGCCAGTACTGGGTTCAGAGTGCTTAGTCCCCAGTTTGGCTATGTGGTTGCATCTCATACATGTGTTGTACATCCATGTGTAGGGGAGAGGGTTGACTGTGTACTAGTGACAGCTGTGACATTGCCACATGACCCACATATTCCACAACTGTACCATAGAGGTGATTCACAAGTTACCTTTGCACATGCTACCATAGTAGCGTGATTGCCATGGTGATTACCAACACATAGGGCCAATGGGGAACAACATACTGAAGGTGAGTATGTGTGGGTGTACTGCTTCTGATTTCATAGCGCTGGCATTTATGACTGCACACGTGGGCAAATGCCAGGTAAGTCATATGCAATGTGTCACAGGCAACGTACATGCGAACAGGACAGACAGTGGCGTTCTGTCAAGTGAGACATTGACAAACGTATAGTAAGCTATGCAGATGTCACTAGGAGTCCACAGAAGCTCTGTAAATCTGCATTGCAGGTGGAATCAGTGTTCCATGGAACCTCAAGCAAACATGCATGCAAACAAAGCTACAGTAAGCAGGGCTGGAAGTAGTCCATTGTACAACAAAGAAGGGGTACCACTTCCAGTAGGTAACAGTGCAAATATGCAGGCACTATAAACATGTACCCAGGAATGCACAGCTCAGATATCCATGGTAAAACTGAAATTATTTAAAATTTTATTTTATTTAAATTAAATTGGTACTGCACACATATCAACATGCGCAAACATCCACATTGCATAGTCATTGTGGATGACATGCCACCATTAGTGTACATGTCCATCATTGCGTATCACTACTTGCATTACCGTCTCCCCTGTGCTACCTATGTATGTGGCTATCTGTTAACATCCTTACCACCAGTATGCAAAAATGTGCAGCTGTTACACTATGGTACTTACTATGGGTGTAGATAACAATTCAGGACAGTCATACAGTTACTGCAGCAGGCATGCTGGGATAAACACACAGTCATAGCAGCACACTGTACTGTTACCAACATGATACTATTAATACAATTCTATGTAGTCACCCTGTGTATCAGCAACATGTTAACCTGTTCCTGCACTAATGTTAGAGATTGCAGGAGGTGGCACAGTTTCATCATAAGCACAGGGTGTGAACTAGGTATGCCTGAGTCTGCCACTGATACCACCAATTGACATGTATGTGCATGTGTGTTGGTGAGGGACAGCAGTACAGGGTGGGGCACTGTTGATGCAGTGTGTGCATGTATGTGATAGCCCTAGGTGTTAACATTTCACATGTGTGTATGCATGCACACAGTTCCACCTCATGGCTGCCATATACTGGAGTTTGTGGACAGCCACAGACTGCACCTGCCAGGTCATACAGATCAGTGTCTGTGGCCATGGACACGGTACCTTTGCCTGGCAGGGGTGCTACGGACCGTATCTGGTACTAAGCCAGACTGGGTACTGTCATCAGAAGTGGGTGTTCGTTGACTGGACACAGGTCCCTCTTGGGACTGTCCAGAGCCATGTGCACGTGGTCTCCTGGGGCGTTCTGATGACAGAACAGACCCAGCATTGCTGGGGCTGCTGCTGGCACTATGGGGGTGTCCGCGGGCCTGTTGTCATCCATGCCGACTGCCAGCTGCTGCTGTTGCTGGCATACGGCCACGTCGACGCCGCAGCTGTCCACCATTGCCCTGGCTCATGGACATGTAGTTGTGGAACTGCTGTAATATGTCCCCACATTGTCTGTCTATGACATCAGTGAAATTACGGCTAGCATCCGCAATGTCACGCATGCTGTCAGTCATGGATGTGCGACATGCTCTCAGCTCCCTCAGACCCTGTCTGGTGTACCTTTCCATACGTGACTGTGCCTGCATGACAGCCCGAAACATAGCTGAGGTTGACTGACCTCTTTGGGCATGTCTGCCAGAGGCAGTACGCCCACGGATGCTCCCACGAGAACCCATGGGCAACTGTCTGTGTGGTACCATCTCAGGACCCTGCCCATGGCTGCTGTGTGGGGAAGCATGTGCCACAGATACCATATTACCCTGGTCAATGCCCACTCTATCCTGTCCATCACCTAGGGACATTGGTGACACAGGATGTACTGGCAGGATGACTGTGCACAATGATGGGGTTGACAGCTGTGTACTGTCAATTGGCTGACCAATGACGGACCCTGACACACCTTTCTGTGCCATTACACAGATATCATCATTATCAGTACCTGTGGCACCAAATTCAGGTTTCCTGCTGCAGGACACCAGAGCAGCACCAGAACCTGTGGGAGGAAGACAGGAAACACAGTTTACAATGTCTACACAATGTTACCAGTGATGCACACATGCACACATGCATACGTGGACACATGCACACATGCACACATGCACACATGCACACGTGCACACATGCACAAGTGGACACATGCACACATGCACACGTGGACACATGCACACATGCACACGTGCACACGTGCACACATGCACACACACACGTGCACGCATGCACACATGCACCCATGCACACGTGCACACATGCACACATGCACACGTGCACACATACACACATGCACATGTGGACACATGCACACGTGCACACATGCACATGTAGACACATGCACACGTACACACATGCACACATGCACACATGGACACATGCACACATGCACACCCCGCAGTATACAAACAGCACTACTGAGTTACACTATTATTACTAGCACTATCAAGACTATTATAGGTATTGTTAATACACACTCACCAGCATGGATGGGCTGCCTTGCTGTAACACCAGAGGGACCTGCAGAAATGAGGGGATTAATGTAAGTGGGCACAACTGTGCCATTGATACTGCATATGATACAGTTCATTAGTACAACAGTTGCCTTTCTCATGTCAGCTGCTGATATTGGCAATATCACACCTGCACAATTACATACTATGTTGACAGCTACATACCAAGGACACACCTTACACATGCATAAACTAACAGTGTACAGAACAGTCAAGTGTACATATGGCATATTACCTGCACGCTCCATGTTCTGTGGCTGTGTGGTTCCAGCCTCCATCATAATGCAGGTGTGTTGCTGTTGATGTTCCTGGGCTGGAGCCACAACACTTAGGAGTAGCCCCTCCAGTCTGGTGAGGGGGGGATGTGTGGCCACCCCACCTCCTGTGGTGACCTGTTGCCTGTGGATATCCGATGCACGCTGACGGACATTTCTGATTAAATCACTGCAGTGATGTCGTACCTGCTCATATGTCCTATTATGCATGCCAATGTCATTTACCCTACGGACAAGGTCTTGCCACAGTACAGCCCTCTCCTGCTGATTCTGGCTGGTGCAGGAAAACAGTATGTCATAATCCCGCTCCAGGCTCTGGTGTATCTCTTCATCTTCTGCAACAGAGTAGGCAGGATTTCGTTGACGCGCCATGTCCCTGAAAGAGAACACATACTATACATGATACTCAACTGTAGTGATATACTACTACTCCCATATGTAGCACGTGTGTGTCTCTTGGTGGATACACATGTACATGGCCAGATATCAGTGCTCAGCCGACACCTGTGCAACAATGCCTGCCACATTCCATACAACATAGTACCAAGCCCCATTAGTCAGCACACTGAGACAGGTCCAATGCACCACCTCACTCTGGGGGTTCGTATCAAGGTACTGTATGTGGAACGTCATCCACTAGTGTGATCTGGACACAAACTAATCATCCTGGATATACATATCCCACCACCACCACCAGCACAGTAGACTACTTTGAAATATATGTGAATAGACAGATTTTCACTTGTTAGGACTGAGATGGTATCCATGCAGCCCACTGGGCCAGTGGAAGCCACAACCCACAATGCTGACCCCTTTGCAAATGCTTCCCACGGACATCCTCAAGAATGCATGGAACATGCACACACAATTCTAACCCAGACCCTATGCACAAAGGTTAAGCATCCTGTCTGGTGGACCCCAGCCATAGACAAATTGTATAATGATAGAAGGAGGCTACTGCAAGACAGCAGAATCACATAAAGGGGAGGCATCTGTGGTCAGCACTAGTAAAAAGCTAAGTTCTCTCATAACAACATCCAAGGCCAACTCTGTGAGAAAAATGGCCAAGGACACTAAAGATAACCACAAGGCCTTCTTCAGTTTTGTTAGAAACATGGACCAAAAGCCTCAGATATGCTCAGAGTTAGTACACAACTACATAAAATTCACTGTACCCACAGATATTGGCAACATTCTGGCAGACATGTTCAGTGCAAATATTCCCCCCTCCCTCTCCCCCAAAAGAAGAAATACTTATCATAGCTGAATGTAACCTCCCTGTCATCTCAGATGTCCAGGTGAGAGCCACCCTCAGCAAAGCAGAACACACAGCATCAATGGGACCTGATGGTATCCCCGGATGTGTGCTACGTGAACTCCAAGAGGAGCTACAACCGCATATAAAAATGATATTTAACCTTAGCCTTACTACGGGATATGTACCTGAACACTGGCGTACAGCAACAGTGGTCCCACTCCACAAAGGAGGCACCTCTACAGACCCTGGGAACTACCGCCCCATAAGCTTAACCAGCCTGGTCTGCAAAGCTATGGAAAGATTCATTATGGAACTCATATACAGCGACATTGGGGAACTACAGACACTTGATCCCACCCAGTTTGGCTTTGTGAAGGGCTGATCCTGCCTTTTGAACCTGGTTGACTTTTTCAAAATAGTCACTACAGCCATTGATGAGGGCAAAGCAGTCCATACAGCCTACCTGGACTTGCCTAAGGCCTTCAACACAATACCCCACTCAGGCATCATAGACAAGCTCATCAGCTTAAATGTTAATACATATGTCACATGATGGGTTGCAAACTGGTTAAACAACAGAATCCATAAAGTCAAAATTGTAGGAGCCATGTCAGACTCAAAGCCAGTCACAAGTGGTATCCCACAGGGCTCTGTCCTAGGACCCCTCTTGTTTGGCATTTACTTCTCAGATGTGTAAGCAAACATGGGTGGGTTGTGGATGACAAAGATCCCAGATGACTGCAAAGTAGGCACCATAGTCGATACACCAGCTGACACACACATCCTATAGACAGGCCTCACTGAAACGGACAACTGGTGCCAGAATCATGGCCTAACACTGAATGGCATGAAATGTATAGTCATCCCCTTTGGGTAAAACAACATACACACAACTTATCACATGGACATACATATAGATACAGACCAATAACACATATGGAGGGTTCACAGTATGTAGACTATTCAATTGTTACTTTACATTACCTGTGTTTGTCACAGCTGATTGAGTTACCATTTGTATAGGTTCCTGATGCTGCTAGCCCAGCTTGATACTGTCACTGATGACAGCTTCAACTTAGTTTTTCTTAAGTGTAGTTTTTGTTTGTGTTTTTATTTTCCTTTTTTCTTTCTTTCTCTCTCTCTCTCTCTCTCTCTCTCTCTGCCTCCAGACGGTGCAATGAAAGTATTGCATGCATGGACTGGGAGTACAGGATGCTTTTGTAGGTATCTGCATATGTCCATGTGATGGCCTCTGCACCAATTGTTAGCCAGCATTTGCTGATTGCATGCAGCCTGTTGTGTACTGATTGCAGTTCTCACTGTGATTTCAGGACAGTGCTATAAAAAGGTATGTGAGATAGGCATTGCCCTTTCAGATTGTAAGGGCGGGGACCATGCTGGTATGCTGTGGACACTGTACTGTGAGTGTAAAGGTTAGTATCTCTCTCATATTTCAGGCTGTGTTGTAGATTAACATTTCTCCATTCATCTCTCCTGTTTCCTGTACTAAGTGTGTATGTAAACTGACACCTACAACTACTACTACTACTGTTAATATGGGTGTGTGTGCTTTCCTGTGGGACTTGTGGTGTAACTGGTATATAGCAGTGGCTCATGCAATTTGTTGCTATGACTTCAATATTTGTCCTTTACATTCACTCCTTGTATGCCTGCTAGGTGTCTTGACTGTAGTGTGTTGCTGTGGCTTTCCTATTTTCCATGTACATTCACACCTTGGAATGCTTGCTATATCTGATAGGGTGTTACTGCATGCAGTGTGGTCTGGCCATGGTGTGGGCCTTGACATCTATTAGGGTATTTGATTATGCTGCTGAGCAGGCCCCAGAGACTCTCAGGTGCATCTGTTATCTGCCTCATGGAATGGTACATATCAGTGGGGTACACCCATTAAATTGTCTGGTATTCTGCAGTCGTGACTGTGGGATAGCATGAGCATATGTATTACTACACTATTTCTGCCGTGCAAGTGGTGCATACTTTCAGGACTTCATAATTACCATTGCATGTGTTGTAACACCTTTCTGCCTACTGTTTGTACATTTCACATGGAGTCTGTGGGGCATCCCTGTAACTCATTCACTGTTGCTATGTCTAGGCTCTTAACTATTATAATATGGCAGTGTCAGACCTCTCATGTGTACAAATATTTGCAGGTTGTTCACATTTCTGCCTCATATTTTGGTCAATATCTCATGCACAGCTCTTTCTGGCAAATCACTCTGGGCTCAAGTCAGAATATAGTGACAAACATTTAAGTTTCAGACTTCATACCCTTCCAAACATCCAACAAAATGCAGAACCTGTTACTCTCTGAACTGTCTAAGTTTGTTGTAACATTATTTGTAATGTGTCCCTGGTTTTGGCCCTTTGCTCCACATATTTTATTACTTGGTCCGGATGTGTTCCTGTAACAGGGTTGTGGGGTATGGGCAGTGATTATCCTGCTGTGAGTATGTGTGTGGCTTGCAAGGTGCTACAGTGGCATTATTACCTACTAGCTACCAACTAGCATGGCTGTTTCTGTTCACACACTACTATTATAGAAATCCACTAGATTTGACAGTAAATATATATGACATGCTTTGTGTACTACACATCCTATATTCCCTTTGCATTCATTCCTACTATTACATGATATATTTATTGTAGCACAATGTCCTTATATAACAGTCATGGCTTAGTGGTAAGTCATGCAGACTACTGTTTCCATGGTCCTGGGTTCGGACTGACAGTGAGATTTTATTTTGCTTTTGAACAGACTACAGGACCTGTCATTCAGAGTTACTAAGGCACTTTTAAGCAGTTGTAACCGGGTTAGCGCTGGTTTGCGCAGAGCTACCGCATGCGCACTGGCGTTCAGCTCCGCACACACCCGCTTACAACCGCTTAAAAGTGCTTACTCGTGCGCACACCCGCGCTATTTTCTTTGAAAGAAATGAAAATGGGGAGACAGGAAAGTGGTGAAAAAGGGGTCACAAAGAGGGTAAGACAGTAGGGAAACAAGCTTGGGTTTTGCAGGAGGGATATAGGTAAGGCCCATAGCTGCCCATTTCTTCATCAGCAACAGCTGTGCATATGTTTGTAATTTGGTGTGACATTTGAAACCTTCCACCCCTGAGAGAGATGTAAGGACAACAATAATACTTGTTGTACAGCCAATTGTAATTGACAGTTTCCATGTCCAGCAGACATGTGTGCGAAATGGGCAGCTATGTATGGGGCGTAATTTTTTTGTGAGTACAGAGTGCCCTTTTTTTTTTTTTTTTTTCAGGTGAGAGTGGTATGTCAGGTAAATGGAGTCGGTATAGCTGGGGAGGTAGGTTGGGTAGGTCAACAGACAAGACAAACAAGACGCATACAGGGGCGGAGTATGACACGTGTGGGGGGGTTACACAATTGACGGGGATGGATATTTGGATATCCAGAGCCCATGAGCCCACAGATGGCAACAGTGGAACTGATATCCCCACCCATGGGCAGTTGCCACTGTGCATTCACTGCCCAGGACGGGGCTGTGCTGGGGGCTGTGTAGGCCAGGCAACAGGCATGCCCATTAATTGTGCCACCTGTGCCTCAAGCTGGCGTAGGGGCCCAAGAACAGCTTCCTGGATCTCCCTATGCACCACAGTCCGGACGCTATGGAGGGTGAGTGCTGGTTCTCCTCCGGCCACACTTGCAGAGGGGGGGACAAGCCCCATCCCCTGCAGCGCTTCCACCCGCAGGTGGCACAGGGCCACTGGAGGAGGGTCTGGACTGGGCACTACTGCCAGGTGCACTCGCCAGCTGAGGTGGGAGAGATGGGTCCGCTGGAACCTGCCTTCCCTGTCGTCCTATGTCTTGCATTATGTCATGACAGTTTGGGTTAGTAACATACAATACCATTCGCAATTAGTTGTAACAGCATGCATAAGTATTCCCATTAACCAAACACCCAGATATTCACACCATTGAACAGCGAGCATAACACATGCATAATTTGAACAGCAATACATAGTCCAACAACATGCAGGGTTGATTGATGGCAACAGGCCATCAGGTTTGGATGTATGAACAGGGCAGATGCATCAACGTACATGCAAATATGTATGACCCAACAGGACAAATGTCCAGGGATGTTAATTGTGATTGCACATACCAATTTCACGTGGAATGGATTATATGTGGTTATAGGGTGGGGTGAAGAAAATATAATTAACACCTTCGAATACCAATACATTTGCTGTACATTTCTAATAGCTGCAGATATATACACACTACAGTTCTACATACAATTTCCTATGTGATAACTACTTCAAGTTGGTGATAGGAATGTTACTGCTACATCAATATACATTTTCATTTTTATTCATACACGTTCATATCTGGCTCTGTTCAGCTACATCATCCTGCTACATTTGCTTTATATAGCGATAGACAACTGTGGATGTTTGGTATTTCAGACAATCATACTATCTGCATATTGCAGACTGAGAGCAACATATCCAGATTTTGAGATACACATTCCAGCTGCAGGAACATTTTGAACACATTTTGCAGTTTGGTTCTACTTGTCACATTCATTTCATTCTGTACTGACTGCAGTATACTTTATTCAGGAGTTATTACTACCTTATTTGTGGATTCATAACTCTTTCTCACACTCTCTCACTTGTTTTATTTTTACAATTCAGGATGGTACTTACTTCTAGGCTTTATTGACATGTTTTACCTGTAGTTATTACAATCCTTTCCAACAGTCTCACTTCTGTCATGTTTCAGTATTTCAACAGGGATATATTTCACACGTGTTTTGCTCATCTTCTGCGGCTGTACTTTTCAGCCTGCTGCAGGTTGTGTACTATTATATTACAGGTGGGGCATCTTTATTTCAGACTTTATTTTAGACATTTTAATTTATCTGTTTGGAATACAGACTGCAACACACTTTTGTAATCATGCAATACCTGCAAACACTCTTACACTGTTATTTGCACATTTTATTACTTACTGAGTACACTGCACTCTTTTGCTAACTGTCATACTTTTATATTTATTTACAGTTACAGGGAGAGGATTACTGACCTGCCTGGTGGTGCAACCGCACCAGCCTATCGCCATAGGCTCTGCGGTTTGCAGACCGGACACCTGCAGCTGTAATATAAATAAAATAATATTGGAATACATATCTCCATAATATCAGCTAGGTTAATTTCTTACATACATAATTAGATGTAACTTACTCAGTAGTGGGGCGTTGGGCATTTGCCGAGCCTCCTGGATCCAAAGGTTTAGTTGGTCCTGCTTGCGTCTCTTCAGGTCCGCATGGTGGTGACAGACCTGCTCACCAGTCCTTGGAATCCCTGTAGCACTGGTGAGATCATGAGCCAACCGGTCCCACGCCTCAGCCCTATATGCTCCCCACAGGACCTGGCCCTGCATGAGTTGGGCCTCATGATTGTGGACAAGGAGCCAAACCATATATCTGGACTCCTCAATGCCCCACCTCTGTGCTCGGAAGCAACTACCCTCACCTACTCCTGACATTCTGGCTGCAAGTTAGTTCTACAATCGGTTATGCTGTGTATTCCCGCCTATGGGGCTTATATATGCCGTTTTTCCCACACTTATCTGTGATTGGCCATTTTGGAATTGTATCAGCTTCACAAAACCTGCTTTGTCATGCTCCTCTTTCTATTCATTCCTATATATTTGCTATTACTGCATTTTTAATTACAGCTGTCATGGCTTAGTGGTTCAGTACCTTGACTATGGTGCATGGTATCCTGGGTTCGAACTTGGCCACTGCTTTTTATATTTTATGACTGTTTAGACAGGCTAGGAGGTGTGTCTGTGTAAAGGCAGTTTTGTTACAGCTTGCTCAATGTTGCCCGTCGGTTAGCTTGTTGGCGTGGTGCGCAGCTCTGCGCAAACGGGTTACGCTGGTTTACACCTCATTTGGCTGTCAGCAAGCATATTACGTTCAGCTCAGCTAGGGGCACACAGTTTCAGCGTGTTAAACCATGGCTCACCTACTTGCACTCATTTTGCACCTGTTGAACCACTGCTCACCTACGGGCACTCATTTTGCACCTGTTAAACCACTGCTTACCTTCGGGCACTCATTTTACACCTGTTAAACCACTGCTCACCTACGGGTAGATGCACTCACCTTGTTAAACTGCAGCTCAGCTATAGGCACATCTGGCATTTTTTATTATTTTGTTATCTCACATTTCTTCAAAATAAATGGCCTATTTCATTACATTTTACATAAAATATAATTTTATATGTGCACATATATGTCAGGGACTTGTTTCGTGCTTATTTCACTAAAAATAAAAAATGATGTTGTGGGGGCTCGAACCATGATTGCCTGCTCTTTAGCCAACGTCTCTACTGCTACGCTATTGCTTTTTGGCTTACTTTGCATAGTTAGTTCTTACATGCTTTTCCACTTACTGCTAACTGTGGCTGAGCTACGGGCACGCCCGCGCAAACGAGCGCACTCACGGGCAAACATCTTTACAATTTAAACAAAATATAACATGTTCATTTATATAATTTTATGTTCATAGTCTGTGGGGGCATGTGTTGTGTTTATTCACATTTCCATGTACTCTGTCGTGGGGGTTTACTTTAGGCACTTTTACTCTTCTGGGGGTGTGTCCGCTTGCAGGGCTCAGCCTACGGGCACGCCCCCTACTGTCTTCCATGGACAGTGTAAGCCTTAGATGTGATTCAGCGTGCCCTCATGCATATGCATGACATGCTGACGTCACACCGTTTAACTGCAGCCTCCGTGTAAGCCTTGTAACTCTTACACGGAGGCTTCGTGAATCCTGCCCTGTGTTTATACAGTGCATTAGTTTCTCTTTTATTTTTAATGTCATACAGGTGTTCATACATTCTAGTTTTTAAAGTTCTTTCGGTTTTCCCAATATAGTATGAACTACATGTGTTGCACCTGGCTATAAACACTAACCTACTGGTACAACAATTTCCTCCCCTAGGGTAAATAGTACTCTTCATTATATTGTTGAGATAAATTACTGGTTCTTGTAGAATATAAATACAGTATTTACACCGTTGTTTTTATTTTTGTGTAAGGGTACAACCTGTCCCTTCTCCAGAGTTCTCTTAATGTTTAGTCCTATTTTAGTAGTAAAAAAAGGTTCATCTCCCACCACTTTAAATATCTCATTGTCTACTTTAAAAATACTACAGTTTTTCTGCATTACTTTTTTTTATTTGTTGACATAAAGGGCTAAATTGTACAATACAGGTCTGTTCGTAGTTAATATTGTTCACTTTTCCAGTTTCCCCCACATGTCTGTAAACATTTTTCTTGTTTTTGTCCAAACCTTTACCAAGAAGGGGTGTATATTTTTTCCCCCACTCGTCTAGAACTTCAGTTAAAGTATCTTCTACCAAACTTGCAGGGTAGCCTCTTTCCAAAAACATTTTCTTAAGAAATGCAAATTCCATTGTGACGTCTTGATACAAAGACGTCATCCTGGCTACCCTCACAGCTTGTCCCTTTATAATACTTTTCTTCTGAGATAAGGGGTGGTGACTATTATAATGCAAATAATTATAATAAAAGAGCACTTCGGACTCGCAAATTTAGTGCTGTTTTTTTGTTTACTAGTGGTTCTGAGCACTAAAATATCACCTGTTTTTTCGGTTTATAGTTGTTATTTGGTGGTTTGGTTGTTATGGAATCCGACCGCTCCATTGACTTTTCGCCCACTCCTAACGTTGGATCTAATTTAGAACTTATGGCAGTGAAGAAAGAGATTATAGACCTTAAGGGCGAGCTTACTCGGCTCTTGGATATGTTATCTCAGCCACATTGCACTTTCCAACGTTCTTCACCCATTATTGGTTCTCTTAAGGGAGACAGACTACAACCTGAGTGTGTTCCACAGGGTAACAGTTCGGATTTGGCTTTGGTTGACCTTAAACAACCACAAGGAGGTTTTGCGGTAGCACAGGTGCACCGGGCGGATGTTGATGGTTCTTCTTCCGGCCCTCAATTGCATTCCGGCAGCCGGGGAAGCAAGGCTGATACACCATTTGTACTCACAAACTCTAGAACAAACTGTGTGGTTGACCTGGACCCAGAAATCGATTCCGACCATGAACATGATGGAATGGATGGTTTGCATCCATCACATAGTAACGCAACTGTAAATAAAGGTACTGTTGGGTCTAATATTTATATTAATGGTAACAAACAAGCTCGGGTCTACAATACTGTTCCAGCTAAGGGCGCAGTTTGTACATGTAATAATCATGTTAAAAATACGAGCAATTTTCAAACCACTGCCATGGCTGGTTTAAACATTCCTACCAAAGAATACCCTATTGTTACCTCTGAGAACTCTTATGCCCATTTGTTTGAAAAACACTATTCTTTCTCTGGTTCTAAATGTGGAACACTTAATGTTGGAAATGAAAATGTAACTGTGCAACATGATTTTAATTCTTTAAAAGACATGATTTATTCATTTGAAAAAAGATTTTTCAAATACAAAATGTGTCAACTAGAAATTTGTTATTTGAAAGAATGTATAAAAGGAAAAGTAGTGCCCCAGGGTCTTAGGGTCTATAAGTTTCCTTTTGGAATATATTATGACCAAGAATGTATTAAAGAATTTATTAACATGTTTGATAGATGGGGCTTGGAATTATTTGAAAGGAGTGTATTAGTGTATGAGAAAATGGAAGTTAATTTACAGAAGGAAGTTGAACATTTAAATTAATTGATTGTTACCGACCTGCTTTTTGACCAGTATCAGGGTTTGTACGGCAAGGTTTTGGATAGAGTTGATAAAAAACGTGACAATGTTTTTAACAAAAAAAATTAAAAAGTTAAATAGAGATAGGAAACAGTATGAAGAAAAGAGGGTCTATTATACAAAAAGACTAATGAGATATGAGCCAAGTAGTGTAAGGGGTTTTAAAAGTGTTCCATCTGGTGAATTTACACCAAAACCCAAGGGTTTTGAGGATGCCAATGATCAAGAACAATTTGTTTCAGATGATGAGGAACATCAGATTGTTGGTTATCAGGATTTTCCTATTCCCAGATGCTCCCAAGAGAATAGCCGATCACAAACAAGCAAATTTTTCTGCTTACCAGAAGGTAGCAACCAAATTCAGGAACCCCCCGAAATGGTAGGAGATTCTTTTTTAGCTTTTAGTGTCACCAGTAATTTATCAAAAATTCAACATACTACGAATGGTTTTCACATTTTCAACTATACAGATCAGGAAATTACACCTGAATATTTTTCTTTATTTTCTAAAGGATTTAAATTTGCTCCAACCAGAACGCCTGACATAGCTGGCACCTTTGTGGAATTACAATTATATTTAAGGAAGCTTAACTTAAAAGTAATAAATGTTAAGAATGAGAAGGACCCTATCAATACAGTTAGGACAGCCTTTAAGAAAAGTAGTACTTTTAATCCACCCCTCCACCCTCTTATTAGTACATTTGAGAAGGTTATTAGGGAAAAAAATTATGAAATTTGGGGAAGGGATAAAAAAATCTTTTACAACCTTAATAAAGTAGAGAGGGCTCTACTTGACAAATTGAGAAACGACAGGAGTATTCGTGTCATGGTTCCAGATAAAGGTGGAGGAATTGTAGTATACAACAGTATTGATTATACTGATGCTATGCAGAAAATTTTGTTTAATGAAAATTATTATTCAGTGTGTTCTAGGAACGGGATTTATATAGCCTATAGAAAAATAGATAGTTTCCTGTATGAATATTTGATGGACCAAAGAATTGACAAGACAGTATATGATTTTCTAACCAATTTGCATCCAAAAATTCCGGTCATCTTTGGGATACCTAAAGTACACAAAAGTGTTGAGAATCCTCCTTTTAGGCGCATTGTGGCCGCGGCTGGAACTAAGACCCACAATTTATCTGTGTAAGTGGACAGGAGGATAAAGCATGTTGTTGATTTATGTTCCCACCTGGTTAAAGACTCTTGGGATTTTCTTGGGCAACTTAAAGACCATTTGTGGCATGCTGACCTACACCTCTTGACTATAGATGTAGTTGACTTTTTTACCTGTATTCCAAAGCAGGAAGGATTGTCCTTTTTTGAAGAAACCCTGTACAGTTTGTTTAATTTAGACAACGATGAGGTTAAATTGCTGAGTGAAATTATGGAAATCATTTTGGACAACAACTACATCTTTTTTTGAGGCTGAGTTTTACCAACAGGTCAGAGGTGTAGCAATGGGAGCGGCTTGTGCACCTACTTATTCCAATTTAGTCTTACTAGGATGGGAAAGACAACATTTATTTAAAAGTAAATTCTATGAGAACATATCCTTTTACTGTCGTTTTTTGGATGACATATTTATTTTGTGGAAAGGAAACATTGCTGAAATTCCACCATTTGTACAATATCTGAATCAAACCACAGAATTTTTGAAGTTTACATTCTACCATGACTTTTACCAAATTAGTTATTTGGATATTAAAATTATTAAAGGTCAAGGGAACTTTATATCTAGGATTTACAGGAAAAAAACTTTTTGCAATAATTATTTGCATTATAATAGTGAAGTAATGCACAAAAAACCAAAGACAAGCAAAGAATAATCCACGACCTTGAAGAAAGGAACCAAAACTCTGCTAAAGTCCACAAGGCTGTATTTTTATTTCTGAAGTATTCCAAAAGTCACAGATAAAATCACACAAGCGCTTTCACTCAGGCAATCCTGAGCTTTATCAAGTGAAAACAAATTGCAGTGTGCAGTAACCTCCATTAAATAGCCTGGCAATTATACAATTAATTAATTAGTAAATCTAGTACTAAGGTGTGGTGCTTTAGAGTTGGGTGTTAAAAAAAGTTAGTCATTATATCAACTCAAAAAATGAAATGTTTGCAATAACATATGCACTTAAATAAAAATGACTAACCATAAAAAACATTTTAAAATGCCAGTTTCCTAGGTTTCAGAACATAAAAGTCTGAAGTCTGATTGGGGTTGTAGATTGTTAAAGAATATGCTTAAAGATGTGTTTAGATTGTCAGTGAATTGTTAAAAATTTTTTTTTTTTCTTTCATTATTACTTTACACTGATACTTTTTTAACACCCAACTCTAAAGCACCACACCTTAGTACTAGATTTACTAATTAATTAATTGTATAATTGCCAGGCTATTTAATGGAGGTTACTGCACACTGCAATTTGTTTTCACTTGATAAAGCTCAGGATTGCCTGAGCGAAAGCGCTTGTGTGATTTTATCTGTGACTTTTGGAATACTTCAGAAATAAAAATACAGCCTTGTGGACTTTAGCAGAGTTCTGGTTCCTTTCTTCAAGGTTGTGGATTATTCTTTGCTTGCATTATAATAGTCACCACCCCTTATCTCAGAAGAAAAGTATTAAAAAGGGTCAAGCTGTGAGGGTAGCCAGGATGACGTCTTTGTATCAAGACGTCACAATGGAATTTGCATTTCTTAAGAAAATGATTTTGGAAAGAGGCTACCCTGCAAGTTTTGTAGAAGATACTTTAACTGAAGTTCTAGACGAGTGGGGGAAAAATATACACCCCTTTTTGGTAAAGGTTTGGACAAAAACAAGAAAAATGTTTACAGACATGTGGGGGAAACTGGAAAAGTGAACAATATTAACTACAAACAGACCTGTATTGTACAATTTAGCCCTTTATGCCAACAAATAAAAAAGTAATCCAGAAAAACTGGAGTATTTTTAAAGTAGACAATGAGATATTTAAAGTGGTGGGAGATTAACCTTTTTTTACTACTAAAATAGGACTAAACATTAAGAGAACTCTGGAGAAGGGGCAGGTTGTACCTTTACACAAAAATAAAAATAACAGTGTGATGGGTACGAGAACTTGTGGTAGATGTAAATACTGTATTTATATTCTACAAGAACCAGTAATTTATCTGAACAATATAATGTAGAGTACTATTTACCCTAGGGGAGGAAATTGTTGTACCAGTAGGTTAGTGTATATAGCCAGGTGCAACACATGTAGTTCATACTATATTGGGAAAACCGAAAGAACTTTAAAAACTAGAATGTATGAACACCTGTATGACATTAAAAATAAAAGACAAACTTATGCACTGTATAAGCACAGTGTTATTTGTGAGAATCATACAGGTTACAAATTTGCAATACTTGACTGGGTAAAGCAGGATGTCAAAGGAGGGGACTGGCAGAATTTTTTATGCAAAAAAGAACTTATGTGGCAGCTTAGGTTAGCTGCCAGTCTTCCCCCTAGTTTAAATGGCTATTTGAGCATTTACCCAATTTTAAAGGAAAAAGCAGAAGCTATTTAGTAATTCTAACATGTATTACAACTTGTATTTTTTACAATTACTGTGGCATTTTTTCCATCTACTGATATATGTTAGTATAACATACAAAAAAGTGTTCCAGTCAATAATATTTTCCTTATTTGTTTGGGATTTTTTAGCAACCTGTTATTGTATTTAAACCTTGCTGTTACATTTAAGGAAAACTTTTTCTTTAAAAACATTTATTACTTAATTGATGTATTAACCTCTTGGTAGGTAATGATGCAATTTATTGGTCATTTTATAATATTTAAGAAGGTGTTCTGTGGCTTTCTAGTTGATTCTGAAAAAGTCAAGGTTTTTATTGATGAAAGCACTCAATTTTTATGTAATTTTATGTTAATAAAAGAGCACTTCGGACTCGCAACTTTAGTGCTGTTTTTTTTGTTTATTCCTGTATAAAGATAGGCTCAAATTCAGCTCAGAATGGCTTTTGAAACTGGTTAACTGCAAATCTGCAAAGGAGCCTGTTGCAAAAAAGAGATATAGCTTTCATTTATATTCATAGTAGCAAATCAAAAAGCTATCAGAAAACTATATAGTGACATAAAACCAGCAAATAATATGTATTTCTGTATAAAAGTGATATTCTGTTCTGTTTTATATGCTGCAAATTAAACATGGCTTTAAAATGATACTATCATTAAAATTCAAAATGCAGACAGTCATTTTCATTCTGAGAGAAGGAATGAAATCTAAATGTGCTTTACAGACAATAAAACGAATAACATTGTTGGAAAGCTTTATGAGAAACTGCAAAGCATTTGCAGAAACAGACAAATACAAAGAGTAAAAAAAATAGCCAAGGACAACAGTGTTGGAACAGTCTCCTGGAAAATGGCCAGTAGACCACTGATTAACCTCTAGCATCAATTAACACTATCAAAACTCTGAATTTGCTGTACTAAACTGAGAAATCGCATTCTGCTGCATGGAGAAGAAGTTCAGTTCTTCCGCTCTGTTACTGTCATCACAGACATTGCCGTATGATAATACATTTTATCAGTTTTGCAAACTAGCCTTTCTGGTATGCTACAGCAGAACATCTCAGCCACTTCAAGAGTTAGTTCTAACGTGAAACACCAACATCTTGAAAGTCAATGTTCCAAAAGGATGAAAAAAATGCCTGGAATAAAAGGAAAAGTCATTTTTTTCTTGATTTTTTTTTTTTTGCAGGTGTGCAAGCACCCCTGCACTCCAGATGTGGGAGACAAGCTCCCACTGAACTTATATATACCAACTACATGGTCTCAGCAGCTTGAAGAAGGGAGAAAATCTTCCTAAAGAAATGAATCAGTGATGGTGCACAATTAGAAATTGTTCCAACAATGATTTCCTATGGGAAAAAGCATTTCGCTTTATACTGTTTCTCTTTTTTTTTTTTTTTTTTTTTGCGATCTAGCAACACTCGAACAATTTCACCATGAGCATGTGTAGGGGAGCCAGCACTTTTTATATAGGAAATGGCGTTATCAGTTTATTATTTTAATACATATGCATCAAACTATGTGACAGCATCACAAAACAAAAAAAAATGTCAAATTGGCTATATGCTACCTTTTTAAGTAACTTATAACATATAACTGAATGCTTACTCTAGTATATAAACATTTAGTAAGATTGTTGCAGTACTTCCAGACATCACAAGCTACCAGGTTAGTATTTAATAAAGTAAACTTGAGCTAAACATTTAAATACCACTTCATTGCTATTAAGTAGCTCAGTTTGAATGAGCTTGCATAAAATGCAATTACTTTGCCATTTAGCATGCACTGATATTTTGAAGCTGCATTTACCCCATTAACTGTATAATCTGGTTTTCCATACCTGTTTCAAATCAGCCAGGGTTGTTACAGTCTGTAACTGTTTCTTTACCATGAATGATACTTAGTATATGTATGCATTGTCATTTTATGGATCACATGAGGAAACAATCACTTTGTATATCAAGTATTCCTGCTTAGTTTTGAAAAGCAAACTGTTCAGATAAATAGCAGACTATAGTTCCATAATTCTACAACAACAGGGATTGCTTGATGCTTTTAGTTTTTAAATCATGCAGCAATACACTTGATTGCTTACCTAGTTAACTAAGATCGAGATAACAATAATTAACCTCTATGCCAAATATGACAGCTTGCATGTCTTTTTGTTGCAGCAGTTTAACTGTGTGTGTATGTGTGTGTGTGTGTGTGTGTGTGTGTGTGTGTGTGTGTGTGTGTGTGTGTGTGTGTGTGTGTGCGAGTGTGTGTGTGTGTGTGTGTGTGTGTGTGTGTGTGTGTGTGTGTGTGTGTGTGCGAGTGTGTGTGTGTGTGTGTGTGTGTGTGTGTGTGTGTGTGTGTGTGCGTGTGAGTACATATTATGTCTATATTATACTTTTGTGAAGAAGTGTGTATGTGTTTCCAGAGTGTGTGTGTGTATGTCTAGTATGTTTATATTACATTTGTGTGTGGGTGTCTGCCTGTGCATATTCATAGGGTCATAGGTGTGTGCACATGTTCACAGGTTCAGGGTACACAGGTGTATGTCTCAATTCTATATTTCATTGCTAGCTTTACTCTTTTCTGCCATGTACCCCCAAGATACAGTAGCCCACTCCCACACCACACAACTATAACATGTTGTAATCAAAAGAAAAATCAGTTCAGCTGCAACACCTTGACGTTACCATCTGGGGTGTTGCATATGTGCAAAAATCAACATACATGTTTTACTAATAGTGGAAATATATTAAAATAATTTCTAAAACAATGACAAATGATAGAACTATACAGACTCAGTAAACAAGAGTCATAACAGGGATAATGAAGTTTAAATGACCCACATAAAGATAGGTAATGTGCAATGCCAGCATATAAAACATTCATTAAAACTGATACTACAGGAGGGAATAGAATTGTTGTCATAAGACTCAAAAGTCTGACTATTGGGAATTAAGAAAATAAGAAATTGAGAGCTACTAAATAAAGCAAGACTGTAAAACACAGGAGGCATGGAATATATATTTGCATAAGAAAGACCTTAAAATAGTTACATGAAAGGTCCTACTACCTGGATAACTTTAGGGGAAAGTTTTGGCAGTAGAATCCTAGTGGGCTTTCCTGGGATGATGGTATCAAGCAAAAGGGAACACTGCTGCTACAGTACAAAAGAAAAAAAATGAAAAAGTGAGGCTTTTGCATGGGAGAAGACTAAACCAGCAGATACTGTAATAGCCTTTAAGTCTTCTGAAAACTGAGTCACCAATAACTGAAAAGGTACCATAAAAGACTACATCAAGTGTCAGAAACTCATGCTGTGACCACTAGTCTTGATGCCAACAGGCAGCCACAGGTCAGTACTGGAATTTAAGATTTAAAACAGCTTTTGAAGATTTCTTTTAGTGGAAGATCCCCAGGGGGTAGTTACCAGTGCTACTTCAAGTGCTTTAATCAGCTTGCTTTAAAAGTATTTAAATCAAAGTAGGGGCTAAACAAAAAACTTAGCTATATGTTACTCTTTGGTTTATTTTAAGTAAGAAATGTTCACTTACAGATCTTCTGAAGAGTTTTATTGGTCTCCTGTTAAGTGTTTTTGAATTGTAATATGAGTTCTTTTTCTTTCTTTTTTTTTTTATTCTGAGATCAAAGTGAGGTCAAGGTCTATTCTGAAAAGTTTCCATCAGAGCTAAAAATCTGCAGTTCTTCTTTTCCTGGAAAGCTCCATGCCCATCTGTTACCTCTGAAGGACTCTTGGGGAATGATTGATCAGGAACTTATCTCATTCTGTCATTCAAGCCTGTTTTGTGACAGTGCAGCACAGTATTTTCATTCCATACATTATAAAATGCTATCTATCTATCTATCTATCTATCTATCTATCTATCTATCTATCTATCTATCATCTATCTATCTGTCTGTCTGTCTATCTATCTATCTATCTATCTATTTCCTTTATTTTTTCAGTATCTTAAAATAATACGGCTTGTCATTTTAATGCGCTACAAAATGACATATAGATGAATGTACTACTAACTGGTCAGATCTTTGAGAATGAATGCATGTAGTTAATATTGCTATCCTTTCTGACAGAGTGGAAAACTAGCATTGACATACTTGCTTGCATGTTTTTAGGCAGTGTTTAAAAAAGTTTCATAATTTGTACTGTCATTAAAATCTGAGACATGGTAGGTGCCTGAAGTCATCATGCATGTAGGTCTTTTGTGGAAATTAAGGTCATTTGATGTGCTGTCCATATGCACTGTCAACCTTTAAATGATCTGAGTTCATTCAATAAAAAAAAAACATAAGCTCAACATTTGTTTTTCAGACATGGTGAGAAAGTTTCTGTCATGAGTTTTATGTTTTTCCTACATTTGGATTAGGATTTTTCAGGGTAACTTTTCACGTATTGACTATATTCATCCTAAATATAGGATTGTGTGAGCTAACTACTAGAATGAGATTAAATGTGAAAGTGTTTTTAATGTCTCACCCATTAAACAACTGAAGCGTGGTCCTGGCCTCATGACTAGTAGAACATTTAAAATCAGTTCTTTTGTGAATGCTGTAATCATTCTCCACTCCTTCTACCTAAAACAACACACAATTCCCCAGGTAGTCCTTAGCTGTCAGTAGCTTAACTTATGCACTTGTCAGCAGCAGCATACAACCTGCCATATCAATAGTCTCTGCCATAGTTTACCAAAGTGCAATTGTTAATTTAGCTCTAACCATAAACTAGCAATAAGCCTTACTGCATCTGTTTGAGTTATGTCACAGATTATTCAGGGATCATTTTATGGACTGAGTCTGCTATAACATAGCACTAAAAGTTTGTTTTAAGTTTGCGGTTAGGTTTTTGTCATGCAGAGAGAAAGGCTTTAACCTTAACATAATGCTAACATTTAGGGTTGGTGTTTTATTTTTTCCTCGACTGGTTGGCTACTTTCTTGATAAACAGAACTATTTAACTGACTATATAATTCTATTGGAAGAATAGTATAGCATTCCACTTACCTTACCTGATCACTTATTTGAATCTTATCTCTAAAATCACAACTGCTTGTCTAATTTCTGTTCCATTTTTCTTTTTTTTTCTCCACCTATAGCATCCACAAGTTAGCCCAGAAAATGAAATACGTGAAGGACATGAAAAAGTTGATGTATTCCAGATATTCAGACATCACCCAATGCAAATGAAATAATCTCACCATATTCAAGATTTGGCAAAAAAAATAAAAATATTTTATTTTGTACATAATGGTGCTAATGTTACCTGAGCATGCTGTTTATTGTATTGCACTACTATAAATATTTCTTGTGGATCTTTGTATATAATGCCACTAAATGCTACCTGCATATTAAGTATGTTTTATATGTACTACTGTTGTGATTTCTTGCGCTTTTCTCAACAGGACTCCACTGAGAAGTAACTTGTTTGCCCAGCTAGCAAACAGATGGAAATAAATTAAATAAATGCAATGTTACAAAGTTACATGTTTCCAACTCAGTCCCCCTCCTCCCCAAAGGACCAATCACAATACCAGTAGATTGCCAGGCACCCAGTATTACTGCTGCACAGGTTAAAACAACACTGTCCAAGGCCAAGAATACAGCTTCAATGGGACCTAAAAATATCCCTGGTTGTGTTCTACATGAACTACAGAGTGAACTGGCACCTCACCTGTGCAGTGTGCCATTTGGCCATTTGTTCAATCACAGTCTCACCTCAGGCTTTGTCCCTGCCAAATGGCACACTGCTACAGTCATCCCTCTCCACAAAGGAGGAGCGACTACAGACCCTGGGAACTATTGTCCCATTAGCCTGATGAGTCTGATATGCAAAGCTATGGAACGCATCATCATCATGGACCTAATAAACAGGGATATAGGGAATCTCCAAACTCTGGATCCCACATAGTTTGGTTTTGTGAAGGGCAGATCATGCCTGCTCAACTTGGTTGACTTCTTTGTGTCAGTCACCAGAGCTGTGGATGAAGGCAAGGTGGTTCATACAGCCTACCTTGATCTGACCAAGGCTTTTGATACCAATCCCCACTTAGGAATCATAGAAAAACTCACTAAGCTTGGCATCAACCCTTATATTACTAGGTGAGTTGCAAACTGGCTCACAGATAGAACCCACAGTGTGAAAGTAGCTGACTCCAAGTCAGACTAAAGAAGATTGATTAAAAAGGCAGGCCAAGCAATATGTGCATGTACACATAACTGTGAGTATGGTATACCTCCTCCCACATTAGGCCAAGCAATATATGCATGTACACATAACTGTGAGTATACTATACTTTCTCACACATTAGGCCAAGCAATATGTGCATGCACACATAACTGTGAGAATGGTATACTTCCTCACACATTAGGCCAAGCAATATGTAAATGTACACATAACTGTAAGTGTGGTATACTTCCTCACATATTAGTTCCAAGGTTTGGAGGCAATTAAATGAAGTACTTAATTGTTAAGACTCATTACAGCACGAATGGTAAACATTTGTTTACCACTCTCTATATAAAGGTGATAAAACATGAACATTATTATCAATGTCATTAATCAAATGACAAATGTTTGTATCAATGCTTGTTAAGTTAGTTCTGTTCTTAAAGCAAGAAAAAGCTAATTAATAGTAATTTAGCCTAACAAAAATTCTTAACATCATTATTTCTGACCACCATCAGTTCTTTTATTTATACTATTTTGCCTTTTATTCACAAGTTAATTCTCTTTGGATAAGTTTAATCTCACATTGCAGAAGACATCTCAAGGATTCTGCTTCATCTAGAGTAATTGTATGACATACTGTTGTGGTCTGTTTGGAGATTTACATCATTCCTGATGCAATCCTTAGGCATTTAGCTTTGTCTTATTTTAACTGAATTTTCAAAGAATACTCCAGGAAAACATGAATCAATGAATTAATTGATGTGAATATCATGATATGTAATTAACTTAGGAGTATAAATAAAGTGCCTATTTTACATCCCTTTATCAGAAACCCTTTTTTCATCCATGGCAGTCCATGGTGCATTATCAGGAGGGTGAATGGAATGGGGATAACCAAGACAGATGATGCAGCCAATGAACTCACTGGTAAATAACATTTGTTATGTTAAGTGATTCCATTCACTAAAAATATTAGGAGTTTATCTGAAATACAAAAGACAGTCACATAAGATCATAGGATCATAGGAGGTTAATAGGCTAATGGCCCTGGGGCCCTTACAAGCCTAGCCAAGAGTTTATCCCAAGAAAAGAAATGTCAGTCAGCACCTGTCATCCCTGTCAATGAGGGACACAGGTGGAAACCCTGGGACAAATTTCTGGTTTCCCATCCACTCATCAAGGTTGCTCTTGAAGAGGGTCAGTGAGGTACTCTGTTTGACATGTATGGGAAGTCTGTTCCAGAGATGGGGCAGCCTCTAAGAAACAAACCTATCTCTCCAGCAGGTTTTGTTGATGTTGCATATTAGATTCAGACCTTTCAAGCGGGTAATGTGAGAGGAGTTAGACTTACGGATATGGACCATCTTTAGTAGGGCAGGGTCAGAGATTGCCTTGTAGGTGAGACACAGATCACCGCTGAGCAATCTGTAAGACACTGAGTAGAGTGATAAAGATTTGAGCAATTCCACACAGGACAGGCTTTGAATGCCATGGATTCTATTTGTGAGGTATTTCTGTGGCCTTTCCAGTCAGTGCAGATGTTGAAAGAGGTACAAACCAAATGGGGCATTATTCTCAATTACTGGTCTAATGAGCGAGAAATATAGAGAGGTAATAACCTCCTTTTTTCTGGACACAATCCCTTTACTTATGAAATGAACCAAGTAAAAGGCTTTTCTAACCACTGATGCTACATGATGGTCGAATGTGAGGTTGTTATCAACCTGAGTGCCCAGGACTCACTCCACAGATATTTATTAAGTGCTTTCCTATAAAATAAATGTCAGACTTCTTCAGAATAAAATTACAAAGAAATCACTGACTTCAAATATTCAATTCTCCCCTCTCATTGGTCAAACACTCACATAGGGCCACTCCCTTAATGAGCTCTTAAACAAAACTCAGTTATTTAAAACCAAGATTATATAAAACAATACAACAGCATAAAAAGTATGTACAATATAAAATGCAAAAAACAAGTAATAAATTATAAAAAATACACAGATTTTAACTTTAGAAAAGTTTCCATGGACATTCTGTCATTAAGCCCAGGTGGTTCACAGGAATTGGTTTTAATCTGCCACTTCAACTCTTGATACTCCAAGAAATCATCAGCGGGTTCCCCTCGAGGGCCCAAGTCTACATGGCCAATAGCACAAAACATGCCATTGATGTGGTAATCAGTAGAGGTTGTGTTTTACCAAATAGAATGATGATACATTTTTTTGCATATAGCTTGAGGCCATGACTTTGACACCAGTTATTAGTTGTTGTGAGACCGTCTTGCAGTATATTAACATCATTTGGGTTGTCAATAATAGCACCCAACTTACAGTCATCCACAAACTTGGTCAGCAGCAGGACTTTTGTCTTTGCCTGGACCTCTGGGACCTCTGGGAAGTTGATATCAAACAGAAGGGGTCACAGGACAGATCCCTGGGGGAGTCCACTAGTGACAGGTCTGATGATATTATAAAGCACAGTAACATAAAATGAAATTAATTAATTATCAGAATTAATTTTAAATGTGAGTGGTGTAGCATTTAAATATTGATTATTAATTAATCCATTACATTATTATTATTATTATTATTATTATTATTATTATGTTAGTGGATGAAAGTACTTTAACATTTACTTGTGAGTTTATGGGCTGCAGCATCTGTTATGGTTTTTTTTGTTTGGACTGTTGCTGTTTGGAACAAACAGTTTTTCACAGAATGAAAGAAGAATATTAATTAATCTAATTTAACACTAGAGTGTACTTTGATCCATCATTATTTGAGAGGATGTAAATGCTGAAATCAAGCATGGAAGAATACGGGCAGGATTCACGAAGGCTTGCACGGAGTGTAAGAGACGTGCAACACTCCATGCAAGCCTCGCGATCCAGGAACTGCCCTAAGCTCCGTGTAAGAGACCAGCTAAAACGTCTCTTACACGGACTGGGCGTGGACATGCTAAATACCTCACTTGCATTCGAAAGGTATGCAAATGAGGTATATTAGCGATCCACGAAGCAGAAACCAGTCCGTGTAGGAGACGTTTTAGCTGCAGAAATGTACTCAGTTGACAACTGAGTACATTTCTGCAAATTCCACAACGGAGCCATGTCAGCTCCAAAAAAAGGATGCATATGACTCAGGCAGCATGCCAATAGCCAAATATGTGGCCATTGGCAATACAACCAGATGCCAAAATAATAAAATTATAATTTTTTTAAACCCAGCGCAGCCTCGCGCAAACGGGCTGCGCTGTATAAAAACATAAAAAAAGAAGGTTATAAACCCACAAATGTGGGTTTCATGCAATACATGGAATGACAATGCAGGGACCAGCAGACCAAAACCAACACAGCCACCATGTAGTAGTTGCTAAGGGGGGAAGCTGAGTCTAAGACATGTAACTAAGCATTAGTAGGCAATCTCATGTAAATGAGGGTTCGGATACTGAATCTCACAGTCACATAGCAAATGAGCACAGTCTGAGTAGTGTAAGATATACATAAGGGGGAGGAATAGAGTAGGATATAGGTGACATCACAGGGGGGAATGGTAGAAAGAAATGCAGTTCATTGGAGGCCAGTGTAACATGACAGATGACAGGCACAGATCATGGAAAGAGGTGTGCTACTAGATAAGTCACGGAAATTCAAGAAATGGAAAGTGTACACTGTTACTTACACCAAAGTTTCTTGCTGGGCGTGCATGTGCACGTGTGCGTGCCAGTAGGACAGTGTGCGTGCGTGTAAGGCAGTCTGAGCATGTGGGAGCGTGTTGAGAGATGTTTAACACTGTTTGCGCTGGTGTGCGCATGTGTAGGGCAGGCTGAGTATGTTGGAGGCTGTTGGCAGACGTGTAACAGTGTTTGCATGGGTGTACACACGTTTTAACCCGAATAAGTAGATTCTGGACCATGTAAGCACGTATGCGCGCGTGTAAGCCACTGTGAGCGTGTTTCAGATAGTATGCACGTTGCTCCCCCCTGAGGAAACAGAGAGGAAAAAGGAAGCAACAGAATTAATAGGAAGCTAGCAGGGATAACTGCTGAAGCTAGCAGGTGAAAACAATTAGAAGCAGGCATTTACACAGGCAGAATAGTAGCCCAGCCCAGCACTTAAAACTCTACAAACAGTAGTGCAGGATGTTTCCCTTAAGAGACACTGCAAGACAGGAGTAAGCTAATAGAAGTGAAAACTGAAAAAGCTGAACTCAGAGCAGAAATTTTAGGGGCTGCCATAGCTGTCATAATGAGACATAGGCAACTTGCTGAGGGTGGTGACAATGCAGATGGTGCCAGACAACCCACAGTGGGGAGATGGAGAAGAGTGTACAGGCCCAGGGTCACCTACCACGGGTTACATGAGCTGGAGATAGTAGAGCGCTATAGAGTGGACAGAGAGCTCCTGCAGCAAATTGTTGAGCTGTGCAGGCCACGCCTCACACACAGAACCAACAGATGGGAACCCATCCCAGTGGAAACCAAGGTATGTTTTGGCCTAAGAATACTAGCAACAGGTACCTTCCAGAGACCAACTGGTGATATGATGGGGATATCACAGGCATCAGCCTCCAGGGTACTGCACCAGTTCCTGGATGCCATGTCAGCACATGTCGGTGATCATGTATATTTCCCCAATGCCCATGAGGTATTGGCCAGCAATATGCATCTCTTCCAGCAAATAGCAGAATACCCTGAGGTACTGGGTGCAATAGACTGCATGCACATACGCATCAAAGCACCAGCCGGTGAGCGGGGTAAGGCCTACATTAACCATAAGGGCTTCCCCTCCATCAACTGCCAGGTTGTGTGTGATGCCCACGGCATAATAATGAATGTGTGTGCTGGCTGCCCTGGGAGTTATCACGATTCCCACATCTGGCATTTGACACAGCTGTACCAGACATTTGCCAATGGGGACATCCCACACGGACACCTAGTGGGGGATGCAGGTTATGCACTGGAGCCATGGCTGATGACACTCATCAGAAACGCACACACACCTGAACAGGAATGCCATAATGAGGCACACGCACAAACACGTAATGTAATAGAGCGTGTGTTTGGGCTGCTCAAGTCACGGTTCCGGTTTCTGGACACATCTGGTGGAGACTTGCAGTACACACCAACTACATGTACCCAAATTGTCATGGTATGTGCTATGCTACATAATATGATCTTGTGAAAACAGCTGCAGCAGGACCAGCATAGGGCCGGGTCAAACAGCCCCCCACCATTGCCAAGGCCATCACAGGCAGATCGTGACTCGGAGGAGGAACAACCTGAGCCTGCCCCAGTAGGCAGAAGGAGGCGTGCCCAGTATGCCCTGGCCTTGGCAAAGAGGCAACGCATAGCACATACACTGGCTCAGTAGGAACCCTGGGAATGATACCCCCTCTGACTCACTCAAATAATAACACGGATGCCTAAAATGACATGACCTGCTCACAAACATGTACAGGGAAGTGTAATATGCGCATCCGACAGAGGCAGCCCTGCAGCACCACCTGAGGCATGAATGCTATGTGTTAAGTAATGTAACACCATGTACTATATGCACACCTGAGCATGACTAACATCCACCCTCACCAAGCATGAAGCCACAAAATGACGATGGGATGATCAAGTGCAATAACTGGCTGAAGTAATGCAGTCAGTCAGAGGGAAGCCAATGTGTTTCAGGCTGGGAAGATATGCGGAGCTTGACATGATGCACCACCTGCTAGGGGCGGCATGCACCTATCATGCCATGCTCCATGGATACCGGCAAAGGCTGTCAGTACCCACAGCATGCCCTGAATAGGTAAGTCTCAAAACACAAACCCACCTTCATAGGTTCTACAAGGGATAGGAACCTAGATGTAATGCTAACCAATGACAGATGTATAAACAGCAAGATGTGTGCAGTGTAAACGCATACAGTATGGAGAATGTAGATATCAGTCCTGTAATAGAGAACTGGGCAAGGCTCACATCAGCACCCTAACACTACCAGGTCACACCTCATACTGTGCTGTACAGCCCCAAAACATGGAATAACCTAAAAAAGGAGGGTGACTAGCAAGAAATGGCAAGGATAACCACACCCCTATGTTGGTACCACAACAAGAGGCAGCATGGAATAGCCATGGTCAAATACCAATGGCTAAAACTGCCTCGCAGTATATAGCCTGCTGCAGACTACTGTCCTAATGCCAGGAACAGCACCTGGCCTATGTCGGAATACATGAATATATCAAGCCCCCCAAACCACATTATATTGCTTGACTGAAAATACCCAGACATACACCGGTAGCATTGTACTAGCACCAACACAGTAGGAGAAAATTACCCAGATTCCATAAACCAAAATGCCAAGGAACAATGTACTAATCCCACAAGAGGGGTAAGCATACTGGATGTGATAATCAGCAACATGTGTACTGGATGGCAAGATGAGAAGTGTACCCCTCACTGGTAAGACCAGACCATAGAGTAATCACACTGGATATGCACATCCTGACTCCAGTCCCTGGCCAGAATACCACAGTGAAAAACATGTGTAAAGTATAGGTTGCAGCCCTCAAAACCGATGTTGAATCCACAAAAGGCCCTGCGCAAGTGCAGAATATGGGACACACCACAGAACATGTTATACAGGCATTCCATGAACACAGCCAGGAATGCTTGGAGTATGCAATCACAAATAACAACAACACACAATGCCATACACGCAGGCATCTGGCATGCTGGCCTCCAGCCTTTACCAAACCATGCAAGAGAATGAGGAAGCTACCACATGATACAGCAAACATAAAAAGGGAAGTAATCACTGACCTGTAGTATGGCAACAACATATGTCCACACATATAATCCACTAAGTCCAGCCGCAACAAGTAGAATCTGTGAATCCAGAGGCAATGTGACACCAGTACCAAGTACACAGACAACCACAACACCCCCCAATAAATACAAATATATGTGATAGATGCATCCATGTATCCAAACCAGAGGTTGAGCTCCAACAACTCAGTACTGTCAACACTAGTCAGAAGGAGAAGGTAACCACATACACCACAAACCCAGTCCCACATAGACCTACCACAACTGTAAACCAAGAACCAAGAAAACGGAGGTTGTAACAAAACTCTACCAAAGACAAGATGTGGTGTCACGAAGGTATCCTGAGTTAGCAGGCTTCCAAAATAAAGCGCCGAAGCTGCATAGAGCTTCGGTAACTGAAGTGAAAATCACACTGATGCAAGTAGGTTGTAAATAAAAACTGTTAGTTTTAATAAATCAAACCAGGAAGGTAAAAAAACAAAGCCAATAATGTAAAACGCTCCCAAATGCGTTTTTCGTTCAAGTCACTGCTTGAACTTCCTCAGACTTACAGCAATATTCAAACCAAGTGTTTCTTAAGTACTCTGATTAGTTAGATTAGATAATAGAATAATTGATTAATTAAAAACAATTTTATAAAACAAAACTGAAGGACAACCTTCACATACACTAAAACCCAGTACTAAAAAAATAATAATAACAAATGGTGAAGAAATAATAATCATGAATAATAATAAATCATAAATCACAATAAATCAACCACTCAACGGACCTAAATAATAAAAGAGGTTAAATTGTCAGTTGAAGTTATCGCACATATAAAAAATGATGATAGTTGAGATAATAAATAAAAATGAAAATAAAGAAAAAGAGAAATATATATAAAAAATATATCAAAAAATGTGCAGAAACATATCTACTGATAAAATATTACACCAGTAATACAAGGCCTGTTATTATCCACAGTAAGAAATAGGAATAGTGACAGTAATGGATTTGTCAAATAAATGACATGGGAGGTATGGGGAACAAGAATGTGAACGTAAGTAAACTAACATCCAGTTATATGTTGTTTTGTATATACGATATATATACATATGTATGTTTTATATATTTTATATTTATATTTATATTGCAAGCTGTGACGAAAATAGACATCATGTGTCTATATATGCAATGAGATATAATAAAATGTAATATAATGTAATATAACGAAGTACATTAATAGAGTATGAGACCTGTGATGAATACCCAGGTCAGGGACCTTAAGCGAGACGTTCAACCTCAAGGTACCACACTATAGTGTACATCACCTAGATGTTAATTATGTAAAAGAAACTAGGCTATCTTAGTAAGCAATTCAATTTAAGGATGCACATAATTGAATAATATTCATTAAGGCCAGGTGCTTTGTATGCTGCCAAACGTAACTGCCAACTTAATTCCTTCTTCTCTAACTGTAGTTTCAGTAAGCTGTCATTAACACAGTTAGTTTGGTCAGACATAATTTGGTCAATCACCATAAAGTCAAATATGTGATCTTCAAAAGTGTTGCAATGCCTTGCAAGAGCATTGTCATCTTTTTTGTTGTTAATTGCGTAGCCATGTTCGTATAGTCTCTCCCTCAACCGCCTGTCGGTCTTCCCTATATAAAATGCGGGGCAAAGTTTGCACTGTGCCAAGTAGACCACACGTTTGCTGTTGCAATTATAACGTTTCCAAACCTTAAAGGTATTGTTTCTGATGGTAAATGAGTCAGAAGTGTTAATATTTGTGCATTGCCTACATGCCCCGCATTTTTGGGTACCCCCCTTCCTCAATGTGTGTCCCACGTTCTTTCTTTCTAGGAGGTCCTTCATGTTACTACCCCTCTTGAAGGTAATTTTGGGTCCGGGACCCAAAAGTGTGGATAAATCTTTCTCTAAGGATAGGCAAAACCAGTATTTCCTCACTACCTTAGAAATCTCATTGGCTTCTGGGCAAAAAGTAAAAACAAACGAGTTGGTGTAGTTAACTTGTTTGCTAAATGGCCTAGGTCCTAGGGTTTCAACATTGTTGGTTGTATTTGGACTTTGGATAAAAGAAATGTCAATCTCATGGTTGTCAATCCTACCTTGGACACCCAAAATAGCTTCATACACCCTATGTTTTCTTTTTGAGATGACCTCACCAAAAATGTTGTCCAAGAATGTCCTAGGGTACCCTCGGTGTCGGAACATCTGGTATAGGTTCCCACATTCTTTTGTAAAGTCCTCTTCAAGTGTTGTCATCCTAGCTAACCTCACCAGTTGGCCCTTAACCACAGATTTCTTTTGGTGGTGGGGGTCGGAGCTTGAGAAATGTAAGTATGTATTTGAAAACGTACTTTTCCTATATATTTGTGAAATATATTGGTCCTGTTTTTTACTGAGGAGGATGTCCAAGAAACAGATATCACTGGTTTGAAAGTTCATGGTGAACTTCAAAAAGTTTGTCGTAGAGTTGAAAAATCTTACCAGGTCCCTTGCATCTGCCTCATCTCCCCTCAGTAAAATAAAGATGTCATCCAAATATCGCTTGTACAGATGTATTTTTGGTTTCCAAATACTATTGAATACGTATGATGACTCCCAGTGGGCCATAACCAAGTTTGCAAAGCTTGCACCCACTGGGGACCCCATGGCTACGCCTATTTTTTGTAAGAACAGCTTGTCTTCAAAGGAGACAAAGTTGTTTTTTAGGATGATGTCCAAGAGTTGTTCCACTAAATTGCATTGATCACTAGAAGCCCCCTTTGATCCTATAAATTCGACAACCCACTCTGTTCCCACATCTTGGGGAATACTAGAGTAGAGGTCATATACGTCGACTGTTAGAAAGTTGTGTGACCAATCAAATGTTGTTTCTCGTATACATTCGAGGAAAGACCAAGAGTCTTTTAAGATTTGGTCCTCCCTTTCAACATACCTTTTAAGAATTAAGTCAGTCAATTTGGCAGCTGGGTATGTGATAGATTGGCGAGCGTCAACTAGCATCCGAAAGGGGGGATTTTCAAGATTTTTATGGAGCTTTGGGATACCGAAAACTTTTGGGATTCTAGGGGCCAATATTGTTAAATATTGGTTTTGTTCCCGTGTGGTTAGTCCGTCAATAAAGAGGTCATTTATATGTGACCTAATGTGGTGACATGCTTGATTATACTGATTCTTACTGACCTCTTCATAGGTGTCTGTCTCCAGTAGTCTAAACATGATGTTAATGTAGTCCACATTGTGTACTATTACTAACCCTCCCCCCTTATCCGGTTTCATGACTCTTACCGGTAGTTTCCTGAACATAGACAGTAACTCATGTTCGTCCTTAGAAATATTGGACTGGTAGTTACTGTATGTTCTGGAAGTTATTTCCCTAAATTCTAACTCGCAAAGTTGTTCAAATAAATATAGTGAGTTATTCAGGGGTGGGTTAAAACTGCTCGGGACACGTAGTGGGTCAGCTAAGAAATTGGGGTCAGAGTTACCAAAGATCATGTTGAGGTTTAACTTCCTAATAAACATTTTAAAGTCTATTAGTAAATTTACAATGTTGCAAGGCTGTGAAGGTACAAAAGTTAAACCTTTTGCAAACAATTCTACCAAGATGTTGTCAACATGACATTCAGTATAGTTGTAAATTTTAAAGTCTGCATCCCCATTAGTCACAACTTCAATTAAATTTAATCCCACTGTTGGTTGTTGCTCCGAGTATTGTAACGTCTCTTCGGAGGTACTGGTCGTTTCGGTTTCCAAGTTGGCCCCCTCTGTAGTTTTTTTGCTGCTGTTGTTGCTCGCCATCAGTGGCCCAGTCATCGTCTTCAAAGACTTCTGGCATGGTGTCAGGATCATTGGAGCCTCTTGCTCTCATAGTGTGTTCTTCAACACCAACATGTTCATCTATGTTGTGCCCTTGTCTGCTGTTACTTTGCTTTCTTTGATACCCTGTAGGTTGGGTTCTCCTTTTTGCATAAGTAAAGTTATTCTGCCTTAGTCGAGTAGTTATACTAACAGGCTTAGGGAAAGCTGTACCCTCTTCGTACGCTTTAAGATCCCTATTAAGTTTTTTGATCTTTGTTGCCTTTAACTTTGTCATTTGCTGTGCAATGCTAGATAGAGTTCGGCTGAACTCGAACTCATATCTGTGAAAATCTAAGTCCCCTTTAATCTCCCTTTCAAGTGTTGTTACTTCAGTACCAAGACTGTCAAGTTCAATCTGATAATGTTTGACCATGCATTTAAGTAAAGCTAACCCATGGTTGTTAAATAAGCATGTAAGTTCATTGTGAAAATCCGATCCGAATTCTAAAAAGTTCGGATACACAAACAGTCTTAGGCCCTTAGGAACAATTTTTTCTTTAATGCACTTGTTTAAATAATTAACTTCAAGTTGTTTCTTCTTAATCTTAAATAATTTACTGTCAAAGGTTTTAAGTTTCTCGGTAAGAGTAATGTCACTTACTGTGTTGTTATTGTCCAGACCACTATTGTCCATAGTTTCCATATTGAGTTCATCATCAAGCCATTTCCTCGGGTCGAAATTACTGCTAAAAAACGTTTCAGCTGTTGTAATTCCTCCACTAGTGTGCCCACGGGCTTGTGACCGAGTTTGGCTGTTCCGGTTGGCCTGAATTTGTCTAGGACTCCTTGTTGTGTTGGTGCCCGTAGTCGGTCCCTGTTGAGTGGTAAAATTAACGTTGTCTACCTTCTCTGTTAAGCGATCCAAACGGGTGTTGATTAATTCTAACAGTTGCGTCAGGTTTCCCTGTGAAAGGGTTTCCCCTTCCTGTGTGTCTGCCATCTCCGATACGTGTACACCACGTCTACGAATAAACCAAGAACCAAGAAACGAAGGTTATAACAAAACTCAACCAAAGACAAGACGTCGTGACACGGGTGTATCCTGAGTTAGCAGGCTTTCAAAATAAAGCGCCGAAGCTACACAGAGTTTCGGTGACCAAAGTGAAAATCACACTGATGCAAATAGGTTGTAAATAAAAACTGTTAGTTTTAATGAATCAACCCAGGAAGGTAAAACACAAAGCCAGTAGTGTAAAACGCTCCCAAATGCGTTTTTCGTTCAAGTCACTGCTTGAACTTCCTCAGACTTACAGCAATATTCAAACCAAGTGTTTCTTAAGTACTCTGATTAGTTAGATTAGATAATAGATTAATTGATTAATTAAAAACAATTTTATAAAACAAAACTGAAGGACAACCTTCACATACACTAAAACCCAGTACTAAAAAATAATAACAAATGATGAAGAAGTAATAATCATGAATAATGATAAATCATAAGTCACAATAAATCAACCACTCAACGGACCTAAATAATAAAAGGGGGGTTAAATTGTCAGTTGAAGTTATCGCACATAATTAATCTATTATCTAATCTAACTAATCAGAGTACTTAAGAAACACTTGGTTTGAATATTGCTGTAAGTCTGAGGAAGTTCAAGCAGTGACTTGAACGAAAAACGCATTTGGGAGCGTTTTACATTATTGGCTTTGTTTTTTTACCTTCCTGGTTTGATTTATTAAAACTAACAGTTTTTATTTACAACCTACTTGCATCAGTGTGATTTTCACTTCAGTTACCGAAGCTCTATGCAGCTTCGGCGCTTTATTTTGGAAGCCTGCTAACTCAGGATACCTTCGTGACACCACATCTTGTCTTTGGTAGAGTTTTGTTACAACCTCCGTTTTCTTGGTTCTTGGTTTATTCGTAGACGTGGTGTACACGTATCGGAGATGGCAGACACACAGGAAGGGGAAACCCTTTCACAGGGAAACCTGACACAACTGTTAGAATTAATCAACACCCGTTTGGACCGTTTAACAGAGAAGGTAGACAACGTTCACTTTACCACTCAACAGGGACCGACTATGGGCACCAACACAATAAGGAGTCCTAGACAAATTCAGGCCAACCGGAACAGCCAAACTCGGTCACAAGCCCGTGGGCACACTAGTGGAGGAATTACAACAGCTGAAACGTTTTTTAGCAGTAATTTCGACCCGAGGAAATGGCTTGATGATGAACTCAATATGGAAACTATGGACAATAGTGGTCTGGACAATAACAACACAGTAAGTGACATTACTCTTACCGAGAAACTTAAAACCTTTGACAGTAAATTATTTAAGATTAAGAAGAAACAACTTGAAGTTAATTATTTAAACAAGTGCATTAAAGAAAAAATTGTTCCTAAGGGCCTAAGACTGTTTGTGTATCCGAACGGTTTAGAATTCGGATCGGATTTTCACAATGAACTTACATGCTTATTTAACAACCATGGGTTAGCTTTACTTAAATGCATGGTCAAACATTATCAGATTGAACTTGACAGTCTTGGTACTGAAGTAACAACACTTGAAAGGGAGATTAAAGGGGACTTAGATTTTCACAGATATGAGTTCGAGTTCAGCCGAACTCTATCTAGCATTGCACAGCAAATGACAAAGTTAAAGGCAACAAAGATCAAAAAACTTAATAGGGATCTTAAAGCGTACGAAGAGGGAACAGCTTTCCCTAAGCCTGTTAGTATGACTACTCGACTAAGGCAGAATAACTCTACGTATGCAAAAAGGAGAACCCAACCTACAGGGTACCAAAGAAAGCAAAGTAACAGCAGACAAGGGCACAACATAGATGAACATGTTGGTGTCGAAGAACATACTATGAGAGCAAGAGGCTCCAATGATCCTGACACCATGCCAGAAGTCTTTGAAGACGATGACTGGGCCACTGATGGCGAGCAACAACAGCAGCAAAAAAACTACAGAGGGGGGAGGGGGCCAACTTGGAAACCGAAACGACCAGTACCTCCGAAGAGACGTTACAATACTCGGAGCAACAACCAACAGTGGGATTAAATTTAATTGAAGTTGTGACTAATGGGGATGCAGACTTTAAAATTTACAACTATACTGAATGTCATGTTGACAACATCTTGGTAGAATTGTTTGCAAAAGGTTTAACTTTTGTACCTTCACAGCCTTGCAACATTGTAAATTTACTAATAGACTTTAAAATGTTTATTAGGAAGTTAAACCTCAACATGATCTTTGGTAACTCTGACCCCAATTTCTTAGCTGACCCACTACGTGTCCCGAGCAGTTTTAACCCACCCCTGAATAACTCACTATATTTATTTGAACAACTTTGCGAGTTAGAATTTAGGGAAATAACTTCCAGAACATACAGTAACTACCAGTCCAATATTTCTAAGGACGAACATGAGTTACTGTCTATGTTCAGGAAACTACCGGTAAGAGTCATGAAACCGGATAAGGGGGGAGGGTTAGTAATAGTACACAATGTGGACTACATTAACATCATGTTTAGACTACTGGAGACAGACACCTATGAAGAGGTCAGTAAGAATCAGTATAATCAAGCATGTCACCACATTAGGTCACATATAAATGACCTCTTTATTGACGGACTAACCACACGGGAACAAAACCAATATTTAACAATATTGGCCCCTAGAATCCCAAAAGTTTTCGGTATCCCAAAGCTCCATAAAAATCTTGAAAATCCCCCCTTTCGGATGCTAGTTGACGCTCGCCAATCTATCACATACCCAGCTGCCAAATTGACTGACTTAATTCTTAAAAGGTATGTTGAAAGGGAGGACCAAATCTTAAAAGACTCTTGGTCTTTCCTCGAATGTATACGAGAAACAACATTTGATTGGTCACACAACTTTCTAACAGTCGACGTATGTGACCTCTACTCTAGTATTCCCCAAGATGTGGGAACAGAGTGGGTTGTCGAATTTATAGGATCAAAGGGGGCTTCTAGTGATCAATGCAATTTAGTGGAACAACTCTTGGACATCATCCTAAAAAACAACTTTGTCTCCTTTGAAGACAAGCTGTTCTTACAAAAAATAGGCGTAGCCATGGGGTCCCCAGTGGGTGCAAGCTTTGCAAACTTGGTTATGGCCCACTGGGAGTCATCATACATATTCAATAGTATTTGGAAACCAAAAATACACCTGTACAAGCGATATCTGGATGATATCTTTATTTTACTGAGGGGAGATGAGGCAGATGCAAGGGACCTGGTAAGATTTTTCAACTCTACGACAAACTTTTTGAAGTTCACCATGAACTTTCAAACCAGTGATATCTGTTTCTTGGACATCCTCCTCAGTAAAAAACAGGACCAATATATTTCACAAATATATAGGAAAAGTACGTTTTCAAATACATACTTACATTTCTCAAGCTCCCACCCCCACCACCAAAAGAAATCTGTGGTTAAGGGCCAACTGGTGAGGTTAGCTAGGATGACAACACTTGAAGAGGACTTTACAAAAGAATGTGGGAACCTATACCAGATGTTCCGACACCGAGGGTACCCTAGGACATTCTTGGACAACATTTTTGGTGAGGTCATCTCAAAAAGAAAACATAGGGTGTATGAAGCTATTTTGGGTGTCCAAGGTAGGATTGACAACCATGAGATTGACATTTCTTTTATCCAAAGTCCAAATACAACCAACAATGTTGAAACCCTAGGACCTAGGCCATTTAGCAAACAAGTTAACTACACCAACTCGTTTGTTTTTACTTTTTGCCCAGAAGCCAATGAGATTTCTAAGGTAGTGAGGAAATACTGGTTTTGCCTATCCTTAGAGAAAGATTTATCCACACTTTTGGGTCCCGGACCCAAAATTACCTTCAAGAGGGGTAGTAACATGAAGGACCTCCTAGAAAGAAAGAACGTGGGACACACATTGAGGAAGGGGGGTACCCAAAAATGCGGGGCATGTAGGCAATGCACAAATATTAACACTTCTGACTCATTTACCATCAGAAACAATACCTTTAAGGTTTGGAAACGTTATAATTGCAACAGCAAACGTGTGGTCTACTTGGCACAGTGCAAACTTTGCCCCGCATTTTATATAGGGAAGACCGACAGGCGGTTGAGGGAGAGACTATACGAACATGGCTACGCAATTAACAACAAAAAAGATGACAATGCTCTTGCAAGGCATTGCAACACTTTTGAAGATCACATATTTGACTTTATGGTGATTGACCAAATTATGTCTGACCAAACTAACTGTGTTAATGACAGCTTACTGAAACTACAGTTAGAGAAGAAGGAATTAAGTTGGCAGTTACGTTTGGCAGCATACAAAGCACCTGGCCTTAATGAATATTATTCAATTATGTGCATCCTTAAATTGAATTGCTTACTAAGATAGCCTAGTTTCTTTTACATAATTAACATCTAGGTGATGTACACTATAGTGTGGTACCTTGAGGTTGAACGTCTCGCTTAAGGTCCCTGACCTGGGTATTCATCACAGGTCTCATACTCTATTAATGTACTTCGTTATATTACATTATATTACATTTTATTATATCTCATTGCATATATAGACACATGATGTCTATTTTCGTCACAGCTTGCAATATAAATATAAATATAAAATATATAAAACATACATATGTACATATACCGTATATATAAAACAACATATAACTGGATGTTAGTCTACTTACATTCATATCTTTGTTCCCTATACCTCCCATGTCATTCATTTGACAAACTATTACTGTCACTATTTCTATTTTTTACTGTGGATAATAACAGGCCTTGTATCACTGGTGTAATATTTTATCAGTAGATATGTTTTCGCACATTTTTGATATATATATTTTTTATATTTATTTCTCTTTTTCTTTATTTTATTTTTATTTATTATTTCAACTATCATCATTTTTTATACGTGCGATAACTTCAACTGACAATTTAACCCCCTTTTATTATTTAGGTCCGTTGAGTGGTTGATTTATTGTGACTTATGATTTATCATTATTCATGATTATTACTTCTTCATCATTTGTTATTATTTTTTAGTACTGGGTTTTAGTGTATGTGAAGGTTGTCCTTCAGTTTTGTTTTATAAAATTGTTTTTAATTAATCAATTAATCTATTATCTAATCTAACTAATCAGAGTACTTAAGAAACACTTGGTTTGAATATTGCTGTAAGTCTGAGGAAGTTCAAGCAGTGACTTGAACGAAAAACGCATTTGGGAGCGTTTTACATTATTGGCTTTGTTTTTTTACCTTCCTGGTTTGATTTATTAAAACTAACAGTTTTTATTTACAACCTACTTGCATCAGTGTGATTTTCACTTCAGTTACCGAAGCTCTATGCAGCTTCGGCGCTTTATTTTGGAAGCCTGCTAACTCAGGATACCTTCGTGACACCACATCTTGTCTTTGGTAGAGTTTTGTTACAACTGTAAACCAAACACATAAACATAGACAAATATTCCCGGAGGCCTTAATTACAAACACACCACACCAACAGAAGCCTCCAAAGTAGATCACAAGCAACCACAACCTTCAAACATAGCACATGCAATGAATAATACGCAAAGCTGGTGTGCCAAACAGTCACAGGCCAGAAGGAGAAACAACATTCCTGATACAGTCGTAATAGGTGTCTGTATAGGCAGACACACAGCTGTCCCACTCACCAGACTGAACAAGGGAAAGGGTAGAGTAAGCTGCTTGTAGGCTGCCACTAAATGCCACATAACACAAGTACGCAGGTCTCCCCAAAGCAAGCAGAAATATGATGCACTCAATGTCCATGCTGGTGTGAATTACCTGAGATGTACCTCCCTAGTCAACATCAAAAGAGACATGGATGGTCCCTCTGAGTATGTACCCCAGGGTGGGATGACACTGGCTGTGTGCAGCATCCAACCCTCACCAAGAATGATGCCACAGTACAAACACAGAATGCTCATGTTTAACAGCTGGCACAGTTACAGCTGTCAGTCCAAGAGGGTCTCATGTGTGTCTGCTTGAGATGTCAAGCATGACAAGCCATGCTGCTGTTCCAGGGATGGCTGTCAGCTCTTACCCATGTGCGTCTGGATACTGGATAAGGCCTTTGCCACCTCCATAGAGCCGTATGTAGGCAAGGCCAAAAAGACTACCCACCACCCTAGAAAACATAAGTGGTAGGAAACATAAGGGTAATGCTGACCAATGCCAGATGTGTAAACTGCAATATGCATGCCCCTGAGGCACTTCCCATTATGGAGAACATTGATGTCTGTCCAGTGACAGAAGCCTGCTGCAAGCCTAGTGATAGCACACCAGCACTACTAGGTTATACCACATATCATGTGTTATGGCCCCAACACCTGCACCAAAACATCAAAGGAGGGGGAGTATCCACATGCAGCACAGACACCCATATTGCCAGGTAACTGATAATGCACAAAGCAGTGAACACCACCCATGTGCACATAACTGTAGTCAAAACTGCTATACAGTCTGTAGCATGCGACAGACCATACTCTCACACACAAGAACTCCACCCAGACATCCGAAGACACTGGACAGTATGAATGTCCCACCAAATACCAGACAAGGTACACACAAAGTACCACATAGGTGTCAAACCATTATGTATGCAAGGAGTAATCAGGGACCTAGGGACACAGGTCGACATTAATCTGTCATGTGACACCCACAATGCCAATGTGGCTATGAAGACTGTTGATACTGGACACTGTATCATGAAAGGATTCACATCAACATCAACAGAGGTCACTGTGCCACTGTACTGTTCCCTTATCAGACCCATAATCTAGTACAATGACTCATATGGGATGTACCGTACATGACACCTGCAGCGGTTCAGAAGACCTCATAGTTACCCCACCAACAGGATAAAGGGTGTGAAATATATGTCATATGCTGCCTGGCTGTAGACACCCCAGCTGACTGCAGTCACACACTGCCTACACAGAGGCATTGTATGTCTGTTGTACAAGGCCATGTCCAACACAGGAGTAATGGACATGCTACACCACAGGAAATCAAAGCCATTGGAGCTGTGAGAGTCACAGATGTCAACCTCAACACATAATGAAATAAGATGTGCTGGAGGGACAGATACATAACCCATAGGCTCCCCACACCAGAAACAGGATCCCAATCCATGGTAGGCAGAGCCCCTCACTGACACCCCTCAACAGGAATATTGCCAAGTGGATGGATGACCGTACATGTATGCTGGGGGTCCCCACTGTGTCACGACCAGACAGAGGCACAGTGAAGAACCTCATAAATGGCCAAAATTGAACATAACAAGGGGTGGCGAAAGACACACACACTCTAGCTAGGCTTACTAATGGCCTAGGGTGTCTAGCCTACTATGAACCCATGAACCTATGAAGATACAAAACGTACAGGACACTAAGGATAATCACAAGGCTTACCCAACTGATGGTAGGAACCATATTGGGCATCCACAGATATGCTCCGAATCACACAGATATTACAAACAACATACCAAACACACACACATATTGCTAACATACAACCTGTCAGGTGTAGTGCAAACACCCCGAAAGTGCAAAATACCTATCCCAGCAGATGGTCCCCTGACATTGCAGATGCTGAGGTAACAGCCATCATCTGCAAAGCAGAACACACAGCAGCAAAGGTATGTGATGGTGTCCTGTGCTGAGGCCAACATGGATCCCAAGAATAATGGAATGCCAAATCACACTAATGCCCAATGTCAGCCTTACCACAGGATATGTACCCAAAGAGCAGTGTACAACAACAGTGGTCCATCACAACAAAGGTTTTGCCTGAATGGATACTCCAAACTACCAACCCAGGATCCTGACAAGCTTGTTCTGCACAGCTATGGAAAGGATCAGTATGTACCGCAGACAGAAGCCTATTGTGGACCTACTGATACTGGACCCTACACATTGTGGCTGTTGTAACTGCAGAACCGGCCCCTAAACATGTCTGACCCATTTGAAGCAGTCATTAAGGTCATTGATGAGGGCTATGTGGTCCAAACCGCGTAGCTGGACCGTGCACATGCTTCTAGACAATAACATACGAGTTCAGTATGGATATATTCACCAGCTTAAATATACACCCCTATGTCAGTTGAGGGGTTGCAAAGCAGACCAAGGACAGAACTGACATGGTCAGACATGCCGCATCCATGTCAGACTACAAAGCAGATATGAGTGGCATCCCACAAGGCCTGGTCTTGACCCCCCCCATTCTGTATACATGTCCCATAGGTATAGGCCAACATGGAAGGACTGTGACTGAGCATGTATGCAGAGGAGTACAAACAGCCCACCATATCCGACCCCCAGCTGACACAAGCAACCCACAAAAGGGCCACCTACAAACAGACAACTGTAGCCATAGCCATGTCAGCAAGCTAATTGCAGAACTGTGTATAGACAACCACTGTGGATATACACTAAGTGCCCACAAATTACCACACAGGTGTTAACCCATGAGGTACCTAACATGTAATGTGAGACCTGGGTACAAAAGGTGATAAATATCCTCCACTGGACAAACATGTGGCTGTAGTGTTCGCAGAAACATGTACCATATACCCACCCAAACATGAAGGTTGGCAGATGTAGATAAGGGGAACTCACTGTGGCTCTGCAGCCATCCTCCATCAGCATCACAACTGACTACAATAGCCCCTGTGGGATATACCACAGCAGACGCCTCCATCAACTGTAAAGTCCACAACTGTACCCCACCAGGGGTAGCAAAGAGCATGAACAGATGCCATCTGTTGCCTGAGTAAAGAAACTGCAGCCCCACACACTGCCATCCTTCCCAGCTACAGGAAAGCTGTGCCTGATGTATGAAGCCATGTCCAACCTGGAATGAATTAACATGTTGCACCTTGTACAATCTGAATGGCAGTGAGCTATGCACATGAGAGACCTGAACCCCAGCACTGACATACATAGGACAAGCTGTACAGAATGATCCATAACACAGAAGGCACCCCCACACTTCAGTAAACTCCTGGTACAGGTTAGCCAGAGATCCACATATCGACACCCCTCAAGAGGCATCCTGATGAGTGTATGGGAGATGGTAGGCTACCCTGGGTATCACTGTTATGTCAGAGGTAGACGGATGCACAGTATACTAACCATGACATATGTAATGGCAAACTCCAGTTACAATGTGTGTCGAAGGACAAACACACCCTGTGACTAGCATCAGAAATGGCCTAGGGAACATCGCTAGTGTGTGCCAATGTCCACCCATGTTGTGGAATACACTAGCAATGTTGGACGAGCCTGGTGTAGGTAGTCCATATCTGAACATATTGCAACATGGTCATATGTGCACAACTGGCCCCTACACAGTCTGTTGTGCTCACTATGAAGATGTCAAGCAGTCATAGGACTAAAGCCCAGGATACTGTCCACCACAGTGAAAGTACCGAACCAGTACACTATACGGTACTACAGTGTTAGGTCATTATGAAAGTATGTTGAGAACTGTCTGCAAAGTATCCCATGCAATCCCTGCCGGCACAATATAATCCCTGTTGTGGCAGACATGAAGCAGTTGGCCAGTTAGTACACAACATGACACCCAACACACAATCATAAACGTGCGATATTGTCGAAGTTCACACACACCCAAATATGTGGTGGACTTCAGAGTGCAACATATGGAAAGCTCACACTGGGCATGCTCGTACACTTTGATAAATGAGGCATATGTCAGACAACATGCCATGGAAATGCTGAACTGAGCATGCTCACACACTTAGGCCATATCTCCGTTTAGCAGTTGGTCACACATATCTGGTATTTGTACGTGTCAGTCCAGGAACCAACCACAACACAGCAATCAGCCCAGTGCACACAGTAAATGATCACAGAGACATAAGTGATATAGTGGATCGCCGTCATATGCAAACATCTTCCACAGATACACAAGTTGGTCATAGGAACAGGGAATGCTATGGCAATAAAGACCTGCAAACAGTAGAACAGCACAACAAATATTGTGCATCCGACAATTGAACATATCGGTGTAGAGGTCAATACTAGGCTTCTTGCCCCAGGGAATGACAGCTCAGCCAGAGTGTGCTTGGCATCTGTATCCCCAGGATAGTAGGCTACTGTACCACTGTAAAGTAGGTCACAGAAGGCAACATGTGAGGCTAGTGATCTGTGCCTCTGTCAAGCAGGGGCACCGTGGAGGTCTCAGGGATAGAATGTGCTAAGCCACAACCATGTTGTCAGTGTGTGCTGTGAGAGGGTTGCTGAGGATCTCTGACAGTAGGTGTCTGTCAATAACAGACTGAGGGGAGCCCTATCTGCATTTTCTGGATGATTCCACTGTCAACACTGTGTTGTAATGAGTATGTGTGAATGAAGTGCCGTGCTGGAACTGTCCACAGATGTCCTCCCTCTGTGGGCTACAGCTCTGCAATGTATTAGGTCACTCTGTCTGTTGAACGATGCATATATGGCTGGTGTACAGCTGACAGGTGTCTTGTTGTGGAGCAGTCATGGGTATATGTGGGATAGCATGACCAATGCAAACTGTACACATGCTCATAGAATGCAATTGTCAAGGATTATGCTGAGTGGCCAGCATAGTCCTCCAGCATGGGTCCTCTGAAGTCATCCACCCCAGTCTACACAAGTGTAGAGTCTGCTTGTGCTAAACACAGTTTGTGTGCAGTGACAACCTTGCCTGGGGGTGGAGATGAGATATGGATGTCCAGGGAAAGGTGGGTATGGTCAGATATCAACAATGGTGGTCTACCTCTGGTGTGGAACAGTGAGTACCCACGTTGCAGATGGACAGGTGCAATATGTATTCACCCATGTGGCTGTGGTGTGTGGTTCTGCCATAGCAGATGGACCCACAAATTGTAGGGGCTGTAGGGTAAAGTGGTAGAGGCCTGAGTAGTTCTCACACACGATATGCCTGTACCTGATGTTAACAACTGGAATGGTGTATGTGAATACCTGCATATCCTGGCACTGTTCCCAGGGAAGCTAAGTGTGTGTCCTGGATGTAGGTGTGGTGTTCTGGACTGGTTGTGTTGTGTTTTACAGGTCCTATGGTCCCAAAGCATGGTATAGAACACAATCTGCCAGTGCGATGTGCATATCTGACCCTGACATAGGTGGCTGCAAATGCATATATATGCTATCCCCCACCTGACAGGTAGTACTACATCTACATACCTCTGTAGAAATAAAGATGTCAGCAACCTATAAATACTACAGGTGCAGAACAAGCGGCCAGTAATTCGGATAGTGCGCTCTGCTAATGTGTCTCTCTCAAGTGTCATAATATAGTTAGGTAGGAGTTCGAATCCTGCAGATGCTCAGTGTGTGTGTGTGTGTGGGCGAATGGGGTTTGTGGCTGTGAGAGGGAAATGTCCCTTTTGGCAACTAGGAAAACACACTACAGGATGCACATTCCCCTTTCTAAACACTGATGATGTCAGCACCCTATAAGTACAGCAGGAGAAGGAAAGCCCCCCAGTAATGCGAATAGCACGCTCTGCTAATGCATCCGTCGGGAGTGTCATAACATAGTTAGGTAGTGGTTTGAATCCTGCAAATGCCCTGTGTGTGCTCTTGGATGAGGGGGGTTAGGGTGTGAGAGAAATGTCCCTTTTGGCAACTGGGAGAACACACTACAGGATGCACACTCCCCTTTCTAGACACAGATGATGTCAGCACCCTATAAGTACAGCAGGAGAAGGGAAGCTCCTAGTAATGCAAATAGCGCGCGCTGCTAATGCATCTGTTTCGAGTGTCATAACATAGTTAGGTAGTGGCTTGAATCCTGCAAGTGTGTGTGTTTGGATGAGGGGGGTTAGTGTGTGTGTGTGCAAATATGTGTGAAGAATATCCTCCTTTTGGCAACTGGGAGAACACACTACAGGATGCATACTCCCCTTTCTAAACACAGATGATGCCAGCACCCTATAAGTACAGCAGGAGAAGGGAAACCTCCCAGTAATGCGAATATCCCTCTCCGCTAATGTGTCCGTCTCAAGTGTCATAACATAGTTAGGTAGTGGTTTGAATCCTGCAAATAGCAAGTGTGTGTGTTTGGATGAGGGGGGTTAGTGTGTGTGCAATTATGTGTGAGGGAATGTCCCTTTTGGCAACTGGGAGAACACACTACAGGATGCACACTCCCCTTTCGAAACACAGATGATGTCAGCACCCTATAAGTACAGCAGGAGAAGGTAATCCTCCCAGTAATGTGAATAGCGCACTCTGCTAATGCGTCTCTCCTGAGTATCGTGATGTAGTTAGGTAGGAGTTTGAAGCCTGTAAATGGCATATGTGTGTGTTTGGCTGTGGGGAGTTTTTGTGTGTGCATTTCCGTATGAAAAACATGTTAGTTTTGGCAATCAGGAGATCACACTACCTGATGCACATTACCCTTTCAAAATACTGATGTTGTCAGCACCCTATAAGTACAGCCAGAGAAGATGAACTGTCTAGTAAATCGAATAGTGCACTTTGCTAATGCATTTCTCTCATGTGTCATGACTTAGTTAGGTAGAGGAATGAATCCTGCAAATGGCAAGTGTGTGTGGGGGTAGTAGGGTGTGTAAATGCAAGTGTGAGAGAACAGATCCTTTTGGCAAATACTACAATACACCAGATGCTGCATACTCCCCCAGTAAACACAGGGGATGTCACCACACTATCAGCACAGCCAAACAGGGCTAGTTGGCTAGTAATGCCAATAGTGCGCTCTGCTACTGTGTCTATTACCATTGTCAGAGTACAGATAGGTATGTTTTGGTAACCCACAACTGCCACGTGTGGTTGTGTCACACAGTATGACCTTGTGTGGGTCTTTGTACATAACAATGCATGCCATTGCCTAAACCAGCAATGGCATTGCACACATGATGTATGTGTGTGACACATACACATAAATACCTGTGACCTGCAGTAGTTACCATGTCTGACACATGCCTCGAGTGGATAAATGGTATTTGCAATGTATACCAATATGACTGTGTCTTACTGTGCAGGGTCCGCACGTGGTATGTCTCTATACAGTGTGGGTGTATATGGTGAAATACCTACAGCAGGGGATACACATCTGGTCTGGGCCATATAGTGTACATGTAGTTGATGTACAGGTGCTGCATGTTCCCACCTGTTGTGGTAGTGGTAACATGTCATTCTACTGCAATTCAGTGACCACATGCTATGAACCCTTCAACTAGTGTGTTGTAGCTACAGTAATGCTCACACACAATGTTTGGCTGGATGCAGTCCAGCCATATAAACACATTTCTTGAGACTGTCATATTGCCAGTGTTGTTATGGAGGATAGGTGGTCTTCCTGTGTATGGGAGGGTTGTGTGTGCCAGGCTATGAACCAGATGCCAGTCTGATGCACTGTTAGCTTCACATGATTAGGCCCTGATGGTTTGTGCTGTGCCAACAACCTGGAGGTGTGTGTATCTGTGGTACCTTGGGATACCACCCCCCCTATCCATGTGTGTTACATGTATAGGGGATGACAGGCATGGTATGGGGCATAACCTGTCAGTGATGGGTAACACCTGTGAGCCATGAATCATGAATCTGGTACTGCACAGACATTGCAGTTCACCGTGCTGAGGGCAGTGTCTGGTGCATGCATCTTCCGGTGTACACTGCTGTTGTTGTGTAGCAGCGCTGTTAGTGTCCTAACCTGTGTGATACCCACGGAGGTGGCTATGTAAACCATGTCCTGCAGCATAAGGCAGTATGTGTGTACCAAGGAGCTTTGCTATTATACATCGGGCCATGGGTGTCACGTGCAAGATGACCCTTGCACATCATTGTGGCTTCCCTAGCATGTAAGCAGACGTTGACAGCCAGTGGATACCCTATGAATGACAGTGGAGACTGAGCATAATGTTGACATACAACACCCTTCTCACATATAGTGGTAGAATACCTGGTGAGGGTATGTTGGCAACCAGCATCATGCTCATACTGGCCTGTGCCACATGCTGAGAGATCCATTCTATGTTCCCTATCATGTAGTCCAGGGAGGTATGTCTCAGGCAGCCATAATGGCATGGTCAATGAGTGAGTCATATGTGTCCATGCCTCTGAATGACCTGTATGCATGTGTTCTGCGGTGGACCATAGTGCCCCTGGGGCATATCACTGTGACCTTCACCAGATACAGCCTGTTGAGCGGGACCCCAGTGCAGCACACAAGACAGGTACCTGACACGTCTGTAGCAGGTGTGTTGTGTAGCCCTACAGGCTGTGAGTGTGTGACACAGGGGATGTGCGTGCCATGTGTGGCATGTGCTCTGTTCTGACGGAACATATGCCTGTGTGCCAGCTGCAGAGGTGTGTGATGCCCAGGCAGGCTGCTATTCTGAGTCCCCACGTATGCCCCAGTGTGTTCAGCATGCTGTCAGTGCGTGTCAATGTCTGACTTGTATTGTAGTCACTGTAATATATTTTATTTATTTATTTATTTATCCTACATTTGTTGACCGGGATAGTCCGACTGGATGCATGTCCATTTCCAGGAGGCCGTGGAGACAAGCTACGAGGGTAGCAGATACAGCATTACATAATACCAGCATTACATATTACAAACAGATTATTTGCAGAGATTACATAAGTAAGCAAGTTAAACATGTTCCACAGGTTAATGTTAGTCCTGAGCACAAGTCAGGATTAAATTAAATTACACAGTAAAGTGGCTCACAGATTTTACACATTCGAGTTAGCCAGGCTTGATACATTGACATAGCCAGTTAAGTGACAAATGTTGTTTGAGTCTAGTGTTAAATTGACCTAAGGTGGACAGTAGGGTAATATCAGCTGGAAGTGAGTTCCAGGATCTACTTACAGAGTTTGCAAAGAGAGAATCACCGGCTGTGTTATTAAACTTGCTAGTCTGAATTAGTAGTTTGTTAGAGGATCAAAGCGGTCTAGGATTGTTATAGGGGGTGATAATGTTTGAAGTGCAGGAGTATTGTCTGGATTATAGAGGATTTTATAGGCCATAATCAGTTGGTTATACTGTATTAGGCTGGGTATTGCAAGCCAACCAAGCTGATTTAGATTGATGCAATGATGTGTCCTAAAAGGCAGCCCAGTGGCAAACCTGGCAATGTGGTTGTAGCAAATTGAGTGTTTGTTAAGGACAGTCTTGTTCATATTCGAGAGTAGAGGGGATGCATACAGAAGGGTTGAAACAAGGTGTGAGCGAGTTATGGCACCTTTAGCTGGAGGGGCTAGGAAGACTTTAATTCTGTAAAGTGACCCTAGTTTTCTATTGATGGCTTTGATAATTTGGTTAACATGTAGGTCACATTTGAGATTATTGTCTATGATGACACCTAATAGTTTAGTAGATGGGTCAGGGGAGATTATTGTGCCATCAGTTGATGTTATGGTAACGGTGAAAGTGGTAGACCTACGTGTTGGTGAAATAACAGCAGTTTAGTTTATTTGGGATTTAGGATCAGACAATGTTCAGAAAGCCAGTTTTCTATTGTATTAAAGGTGGTCTGGGTAGCTGATCATAACTCTACTGGAGATGTGGCTGAGCAGATCAGAGTAGAGTCTTCAGCATATTGAATACAGCTGACTTTTGGGATGACAGTATAAAGGTCGTTAATGAAGATGGAGAACAGCAAGGGCCCTAGTATAGAGCCTTATGGTACTCTGAGGGTGTTAGGTAGAAGGTTAGAGAGTTTGTTCTGCCAGAGGCCAGCCTGCTGTCGACCATGCAGGTAGGATTGAAACCATTGGAAGGCTCCAGTATCTAGACAGTGTTTGCAGGGTGTGGAGTACAAGTTGGTGATCAACCATATCGTATGCCTTGGAAAGATCCAAAAAGAGGGCTGAGGATATATAATTAGTGTTGCAAGTATGGTTTATGGTGTTAGTAAAGGCTAGGAGGCCTGAAGTAGTGCTGTGATGAGGACGTAAGCCATGCTGAGTGTCTGCCATAATGCGATTTTGGATTAGGTGGTGCATGAATTGTCTATGACTAAAGTTTCCATAATCTTTGCAAGTGGAGAGAGTATAGCTATTGGCCTATAATTGGAGAATTCAGTAGAGCTGCCTGCTTTGTGAAGTGGGATTACATATGACATTTTCCAGATGGTGGGAAATTTAGATTCTACCATGGTTCGTTTGATTACCTTTGAGATGGGGTAAGCAATAGCATCATCTGATTTTGATAGGTACTCGGCAGGGAGTTGATCAGCAGAAAGTGTAGTGGGTTTCACTGTTTCAATCAAGGTATGGAGAAGTGAAGTGGCGACTGGTTGGCAGCTGAACGCAAGTAGGTTTCTAGGGGTGCTACTTTCAGGACCAGGAGAGCTAGGAGGTAGATGGCTAGCTAGGGCCTGAAATGTCTCAGTAAAGAACTGGTCAAAACTATCAGGAACATCTTCAGGGGTATTATCAATAGTAGCAGCAGGGATTGGGGTTGACGTTTATCCAGGATGTAGTATATATGACATGCCACCTGACAGGGTATGGCATTACTAGGTTCAGAGAGCCTAGTCCCCAGATTGGCTGTGTGGTGGTATCCCACACATGTGTTGTACGTTCCTGGCCAAGGGTGATGGCTGACTGCATACCTGTGGCAGCTGTGACATTGACACATGACTCACATAAACCACAACTGGACCATAGAGGTGATTCACAGGTTACCTTTGCACATGCTACCCTAGTAGTGTGATTGCCATGGTGAGTACCAACACATAGGGCCAATGGGGAACAACATACTGAAGGTGTGTATGTGTGGGTGTACCGCTACTGTTTCATAGCACTGACATATATGACTGCACACGTGGGTAAATGCCAGGTAAGACGTGTGCAATGTGTCACAGGCAACGTACATACGTACAGGACAGACAGTGACGTTCTGTCATGTGTAAAGTTGACATATGTATCGTACGCTATGCAGATGTCACTAGACGTCTACAGAAGCACTGTAACTCTGCATTGCAGGTGTAAGCAGTGTTCCAGGGAACCCCAAGCGAACATGCATGCAAACAAAGCTACAGTAAACAGGGCTGGAAGTAATGCATTGTACAACAAAGAAGGGGTAACAATAACAGTAAGTAACAATGCAAATATGTAGGCACTATCAACATGTACCCAGGAATACACAGTGCAGATGCCCATGGTAGAACGGATATTATGTCATAGTTATTTGTGATTTGGATTACATTGATACTGCACTCATATCTACATGCGCGAACATCCACATGGCATAGTCGTTATGGGCAACTTGACACCATTACTGTACATGCCCACCATTGCATATCACTACTTGCGTTAGCTTTCCCCCTGTGCTACCCATGTATATGGCTCTCTGTTGACAACCTTACCACCGGCATGCAATTATGTGCAGTTGTTATACTTTGGTATGTACTATGGGTGCAGATAACAATTCAGGACATTCATACAGTTACTGCAGCAGGCATGCTGGGATAAACACACAGTCATAGCAGCACACTGTACTGTTACCGACATGATACTACTAATACACTTCTATGTAGTCACCCTGTGCATCAGCAACGTGTTTACCTGTTCCCGCAATGATGTTGGAGATTGCAGGAGGTGGCACAGTGTCATCATATGCACAGGGTGTGGATTAGGTATGCCCGAGTCAGCCACTGATACCACCAATTGACATGTGTGTGTATGTGTGTTGGTGAGGGGCAGCAGTACAGGGAGGGGCAGTGTTGGTGCAGTGTGTGCATGTATGTGGTCATCCTAGGTGTTAACATTTCACATGTGTGTATGCACACACACAGTTCCACCTCATGGCTGCCATATACAGGAGTTTGTGGACAGCCACAAACTGCACCTGGCAAGCCATACAGATCAGTGTCTGTGTGCACAGACACGGTACCTGTGCCTTGCAGGGGTGGTACGGACCGTATCCAGTACTAAGCCAGACTAGGTACTGTCATCAGAAGCGGGAGTGTGTTGACTGGACACAAGTCCCTGTTGGGACTGTCCAGAGCCACATGCACGTGGTCTCCTGGGGTGTTCCGATGACAGCACAGACCCAGCATTGCTGGGGCTGCTGCTGGCACTATGGGGGTGTGCGCGAGCCTGTTGTCATCTGCACCGATTGCCAGCTGCTGCTGCTGCCAGCATATGGCCACGTCAACGCCGCAAACGCCCACCATTGCCCTGGCTCATGAACATCTGGTTGTGGAACTGCTGTAATATGTCCCCACAATGTCTGTCTATGACATCGGTGAAGTTACGGATAGCATCCACAATGTCACGCATACTGTCTGTCATGGCTGTGCGACATGCTCTCAGCTCCCTCAGACCCTGTCTGGTGTACCATTCCATATGTGACTGTGCCTGCATGACAGTCCGAAACATAGCTGAGGTTGACATACCTCTTTGGGCACGTCGGCCAGAGGCAGTACGCCTACGGATGCTCCCACGAGAACCCATGGGCAACTGTCTGTGTGGTACCATCGGAGGACCCTGCCCATGGCTGCTGTGTGGGGACGCATGTGCCGCAGGTACCACATTACCCTGGTCTATGCCCACTGCATCCTGTCCATCACCTAGGGACAATGGTGACAAAGGATGTACTGGCAGGATGACTGTGCGCAATGATGGGGTTGACAGCTGTGTACTGTCAATTGGCTGACCAATGGCAGACCCTGACACACCTTCCTGTACTATTACACAAATATCATCATTACCAGTAGCCATGGCACAGGATTCAGGTTCCCTGCTGCAGGTCACCAGAGCAGCCCCAGAACCTGTGGGAGGAAGACAGGAAACACAGTTTACAGTCTCCAGACATTGTTACCAGTGATGCACTTCTACACACATGCACACATGCACACATGCACACATGGACACATGCACACATGCACACGTGGACACAGGCACACATGCACACATGGACACAAGCACACATGCAGACATGCACACGTGGACACATATACGCAGGCACACATGCACACATGCACATTGGCACACATGCATACATGCACACGTGGACACATGCATACGTGGACACATGCACACATGCACACATGCACATGTGGACACATGCACACATGGACACATGCACACATGCACACATGGTCACATGCACACATGGGCACATGCACACATGCACACATGCACACGTGGTCATGTGTACACATGCACACATGCAGACATGCACACGTGGGCACATATACGCAGGCACACATGCACACATGCACACTGGCACACATGCATACATGCACACGTGGACACATGCATACGTGGACACATGCACACATGCACACATGCACATGTGGACACATGCACACATGGACACATGCACACATGCACACATGGTCACATGCACACATGGGCACATGCACACATGCACACATGCACACGTGGTCATGTGTACACATGCACACATGCAGACATGCACACGTGAACACAGGCACACATGCACACATGCACACATGCACACGTGGACACAGGCACACATGCACACATGCACATGTGGACACAGGCACACATGCACACATGCACACATGCACACATGGGCACAGGCACACCTGCACACATGCACACATGCACACCCCACAGTATACACACAGAGCACTACTGACTTACACTACTGTTACTAGCATTATCAGGACTATTATAGGTTATGTTAAACACACTCACCAGCATGGATGGCCTGCCTTGCTGTAACCCCGGAGGGACCTGCAGAAATGATGAGATTAATGTCAGTGGGCACAACTGTGCCATTGATATTGCATATGATACAGTGTACAGAACAGTCAAGTGTACATATGGCATATTACCTGCACGCTCCATGTCGGGCTGCTGTGTGGAACCAGCCTCCATCATAATGCAGGTGTACTGCTGTTGGTGTTCCGGGGCTGGAGCCACAACACTTAGGAGTAGCCCCTCCAGTCTGGTGAGGGGGGGATGTGTGGCCACCCCACCTCCTGTGGCAACCTGTTGCCTGTGGATATCTGATGCACGCTGACGGACACTTCGGATTAAATCACTGCAGTGATGTTGCACCTGCTCATATGTCCTGTTATGCATGCCAATATCATTTACCCTACGGACAACGTCTTGCCACAGCACAGCCCTCTCCTGCTGATTCTGACTGGTGCGGGAAAACAGGATGTCATACTCCCGCACCAGGCTATGGTGGATCTCCTCGTCTTCCGCAACAGAGTAGGCGGGGTTACGCTGACGCGCCATCTCCCTGGAAGAGAACACAAACAGGATATCAGCAGACCATGTCAGCAATATATGGCACACATACTATACATGATACTCATGTGTAGTGATATACTACTACTCCCATATGTTGCATGTGTGTGTGTTGTGGTGGATACACAGGTACATGGCCAGATATCAGTGCTCAGCCAACACCTGTGCAACAATACCTGCCACATTCCACACAACATAATAGCATGCCCCATCGGTCAGCACACACTGACAGGTGCAATGCACAACCTCACTCTGGGGGTTCATCCCAAGGTACTGTATGTGGGACACCGTCCACTACTGTGATGTGGACAGAAGTTACTCGGCCTGGATATACATATCCCACCACCACCACCAGCTCAGTAGACTACTTTGATATGTATGTGATTAGACAGTTATTCACTTGCTGGGACTGAGATGGTATCCATGCAGCACACTGGGCCAGTGGAAGCCACAAGCCACACTGCTGACCCCTTTGCAAATGCTTACCACGGACATGCCACAGATTGCATGGAACTTGCACACACATTTCTAACCCAGACCCTATGCAAAAAGGTTAGGCATCCTGTCCAGTGGACCCCAGACAGAGGCAGATTGTATAACAATAGCAGGAGGCTACTGCAGGACAGAGCACATTCACATTAAGGGAAGGCATCTGTGGTCAGCACTGGTACTACGCTATGGTCCATCATAACAACAGCCACGGCCTACTCTGGGAGGGAAATGGAAACAAACACTATGGATGACCACAAGGCATTCTTCAGTTATGTTACACATATGGACCACATGCCTCAGATATGCTCTGTGTTAATACACACCTACTTAACATTCACCAAACACACGGATATTGGCAACAATCTTGCAGACATGTTCGGTGCACATATCCCCCCTCCTTCTCCCCCACCAGTTGAAATATTTATCACAGCTGGATGCAACCTCCCTATCATCTCACATGTCCAGGTGAGGGCCACCCTCAGCAGAGAAGAACACACAGCATCACTGTGACCTCATGGTATCCCTGGATGTGTGCTACCTGCACTCCGAGAGGACATACAACCGCATTTAACACTGATAATTTATCTTGGCTGTACTGCAGGATATGTACCTGGACAGTGGCATACAGCAACATTGGTCCTACACCACTAAGGGGGCACCTCGACTGACCCTGGGAACTACCACATCATATGCATAACTGGCCTGGTCTGCTAAGCTATGGAATTATGCAGTATGGGATGCATATGCAGTGAAATCGGGTACCTGCAGACACTTGTTCCCAGCCAGTGTGCCTTTGTGATGGGCTGATCCTGCCTTTTGAACCTGGCTGACCTTTCAAAGCAGTCACTACAGCCATTGCTGGGGCAACGCACAGACAACTGCTGCCAGGATCATGGCCTAAGACTGATTGACATGTAATGTATGGTCATCCCCTTTAGGTGGAACTACGTACACACAACATATCACATGGACATACCTATGGATACAGACCTATGACACATTTGGAGGGTTCACAGTATGCACACTATTAACCTACTACTTTGCATTACCTGTGTTTGTCTCAGCTGGTTGCATTACCACTGCTTCTGCTTGCTGCTGCTACTACTGTCACTGCTGACAGCTTTGGGTGACAGAGTCACAGTGTATAATTATTTATTTATTTATTTATTTGTTCTCTCTCTCTCTCTCTCTCTCCCTCACTTCTCGCTCTCCCTCTGTCTGCTTTCAGACAGTGCAATGAATGTATTGCATGTGTGGAGTGTTAGCACTGGATGCTTTTGTAGGTATCTGCATAGGTCCATGTGATGGCCACTGCACCAATTGTAAGCCAGCATTTGCTAATTGCATACAGCCAGTTGTGTACTGATTGCAGTTCTCACTGTGATTTCAGGTCAGTGCTATAAAAGGGTATGTGGGATAGGCGTTGCCCTTTCAGATTGTAAGGGCGGGGACCATGCTGGTATGCTGTGGACAGTGTTCTGTGAGTATAAAGGTTAGTATCTCTCTCATGATTCAGGCTGTGTTGTATATTCACATTTCTCCATTCCTCTCTCATGTTCCCTGTAGCAAGTGTGTATGCACAATGACTCCTACAACTATATATATATATATATATATATATATATATATATATATATATATATATATATATATATGTACATATACATACATTTATATATGAACTTTAACTGACATTATTATCTACAAGCTACCAACTAGCATGGCTGTTTCTGTTCACACACTACTATTATGGAAATCCAGTAGTTTTGACAGTAATTCTAAATGACATGCTTTGTGTACTACACATCCTATATTCCCTTTACATTCATCCCTACTATTACATGTTATATTTATTTTAGCACAATGGTTTTGTAAAAGAGTCATGGCTTAGTGGTAGGTCATACAGACTAGTGTTTCCAAGGTCCTGGGTTCAGGACTGAGAGTGGGATTTTATTTTGCTTTTGAACTGAGTACAGGACCTGTCAATCAAAGTGACTAAGGCACTTTTAAGCAGTTGTAACCGGGTTAACGCTGGTTTGCACTGAGCTCACGCATGCGCACTGGCGGTTAGCTCCACGCACACAAGCGAACACCCGCTTACAACCGCTTAACGGTGCTTACTCTGGCGCACACCCGCGCTATTTTCTTTGAAAGAAAAGAAAATGGGGAGACAGGAAAGTGGTGAAAAAGGGGTCACAAAAAGGGTAAGACAGTAGGGAATCAAGCTTGGGATTTGCAGGAGGGATGTAGGTAAGGCCCATTGCTGCCTATTTCTTCATCAGCAACAGCTGTGCATATGTATGTAATTTGGTGTGACATTTGAAACCTTCCACCCCTGAGAGAGGTGTCAGGACAGCAATAATACTTGTTGTACAGCCAATTGTAATTGATAGATTCCATGTCCAGCAGACATGTGTGTAGAATGGGCAGCTATGTATGGGGCGTAATTTTTTTGTGGGTACAGAGTGCCCTTTTTTTTTTTTTATTCAGGTGAGAGTGGTATGTCAGGTGAAGGAAGTCGGTACAGCTGGGGAGGTAGGTTGGGTAGGTAAACAGACAAGATAAACAAGACGCATACAGGGGCAGTGTATGACACATGTGGGGGGGGGTTACACAATTGACGGGGACGGAGGTTTGGATATCCAGAGCCCATGAGCCCACAGATGGCAACAGTGGAACTGATATCCCCACCCATAGGCAGTTGCCACTGTTCCTTCACTGCCCAGGACGGGGCTGTGCTGGGGCTGTGTAGGCCGGGCAACAGGCATGCCCATTAGTTGCGCCACCCGTGCCTCAAGCTGGCGTAGGGGCTTGAGAACAGAGTCCCGAATCTCCCTACGCACCATAGTCCGGATGCTACGGAGGGTGAGTGGTGGTTCTCCTCCAGCCACACTTGCAGAGGGGGGGGTGAGCCCCATCCCCTGCAGCGCTTCCACCCGCAGGTGGCACAGGGCCACCGGAGGAGGGTCCGGACTCGGCACTAGTGCCAGGTGCACTCGCCAGCTGATGTCGGAGTGGTGGGTCCGCTGAAACCCGCCTTCCCTGTCGTCCTATGTTTTGCATTATGTCATGACAGTTTGGATTAGTGACATATAATACCATTCACAATTAGTTGTAACAGCATGCATTAGTATTCCCATTAACCAAACACCCAGATATTCACACCATTGAACAGCGTGCATAACACATGCATAATTTGACCAGAAATACACAGTCCAACAACATGCAGGGTTAATTAATGGCAACAGGCCATCAGGTTTGGATGTATGAACAGGGCAGATGCATCAACGGACATGCAAATATATATGACCCAACAGGACAAACGTCCAGGGGTGTTAATTTTGATTGCATGCACCAATTTCACGTGGAATGGGTTATATGTGGTTATAGGATGGGGTAAAGAAAATAATATTAACACCTTCGAATACCAATACATATGCTGTACATTTCTAATAGCTACAGTTATATACACACTACTGTTCTAACTACAGTTTCCTATATGATAACTATTTCAACTTGGTGATAGGACTGTTACTGCAACATCAATATACATTTTATTGTTCTTCATACACATTCATATCTAGCTTTGTTCAGCTACATCATCCTGCTACATTTGCTTTATATAGCTGTAGACAAGTGTGGATGTTTGGTATATCAGACAATCATCCTATCTGCATATTGCAGACTGAGAGCAACATATCCAGATTTTGGGATACACATTCCAGATGCAGCAACACTTTGAACAGATTTCGCTGTTTGGTTTTGATTCTCACATGCATTTAATTCTGTCTTGACTGCAGTATACTTTATTCAGGGGTAATTACTACTGTATTGCTGGATTCATGACACTTTCTCACACTCTCTCACTTGCTTTCATTTTACTATTCAGGATGGTACTTACTTCTAGGCTTTATTGACATGTTTTACCTGTAGTTATTACAATCCTTTCCAGCAGTCTCACTTCTGTCATGTTTCAGTATTTCAACAGGGATATATTTCACACGTGATTTCATCATCTTCTGCAGCTATACTTTTCAGCCTGCTGCAGGTTGTGTACTATTTTCTTACAGGTAGGGCATTTTATTTAAGAATATATGTCAGACAGTTTCATTTTTCAGTTTAATTTACAGGCTGAAACACACTTTTGTAATCAAGCAATACTTGCAGACACTTTCACACTGTTACTTGCACATTTTATTCCTTACTGACTACACTGCACTCTTTTGCTCACTGTCATACTTTTATATTTCTTTACAGTTACTGGTAGTGGATTACTGACCTGCCTGGTGGTGCAACCGCACCAGCCTATCACCATAGGCTCTGCGGTTGCAGAACGGACACCTGCAGCTGTAATATAAATGAAGTAATATTGGAATACACATCTCCATAATATCAGCTAGTTTAATTTCTTACATACATAATTAAATGTAACTTAGTAGTGGGGCGTTGGGTGTTTGCCAGGCTTCCTGGATCCAAAGGTTCAGTTGGTCCTGCTTGCATCTCTTCAGGTCCGCATGGTGGTGATGGACCTGCTCACCAGTCCTTGGAATCCCTGTGGCACTGGTGAGATCATGAGCCAACCGGTCCCACGCCTCAGCCCTGTATGCTCCCCAGAGGACCTGGCCCTGCATGAGTTGGGCCTCATGATTGTGGACTAGGAGCCAGACCATGTACCTGGACTCCTCAACGCCCCACCTCTGTGCTCGAAAGCAACTACCCTCTCCTAATCCTGTCATTCTCCTGCAGGTCAGTTCTACAATCGTTTATGCTGTGTATTCCCGCCTATGGGGCTTGTATAGTCAGTTTTTCCCGCACATATCTGTGATTGGCCATTTTGGAATTGTATCAACTTCAGTAAACCTGCACTGTCATGCTCCAGTTTGTATTCATTCCTATATTAGCTATTATTGCATTTATGGGTACTGCTGTCATGGCTTAGTGGTTCAGTACCTTGACTATGGTGTATAGTATCCGGGTTCGAACCTGGCCACTGCTTTTATTTTCATGACTGTCTAGACATGCTGAGGGGTGTGTCTGTGTAAAGGCAGTTTTGATACGGCTTGCTCAACGTTGCCCGTCGGTTAGCTTGTTTAGCGGTCGCGCAGCTCACGCAAATGGGGTACGCTGCTTTAAGCTACATTTGGCTATCGGCACGCATAAGAAGTTAGCGTTTCAAACAAAGTGCTGAACAGCCCAGAACAAGAACTGTCGACCCAAAGCTGGATATGAAGAAACTGCCAGGAACCACCATGAAAAGTATAAAGCAGATTTATTGAACGAGCGCTTTCACGCACACACAGGTGCGCTTCATCAGGTTACAAATCACATAAAACCAATGCAGAATATATACACAAAACCATAATAATTAAGCAATTAATCAACGGTTAATTATCTAGTTAAGAACAACAATCATTCTACATTTAAAGAAACAAATTCCAAGATCCATATAATATGAACCTTAGTGAATGTAATTTCTACGTCTGTATTAAAACACTAACTTTCAATGAAGAACGTTTTTATAACGAAATATATCAATGGTGCTTACATCAAGTATATCTAAAAACTATCATGTAAAAAGCCAGTACATTGTTTAAGATATTAATATGTTTTTTCATTCATTACTAGCAAATTAAGGCATAAAACGCCTCACATTATATCATATACTAAAACTACCATACATCCTTTAAGATTACTTTAATGGCAGTATGAATGCAAAATATTATATATAAACTTCTACCTTAAGCCGAACACCCGCTTACAACCGCTTAACGGTGCTTACTCTGGCACACCAGCTATTTTCTTTGAAAGAAAAGAAAATGGGGAGACAGGAAAGTGGTGAAAAAGGGGTCACAAAAAGGGTAAGACAGTAGGGAATCAAGCTTGGGATTTGCAGGAGGGATGTAGGTAAGGCCCATTGCTGCCTATTTCTTCATCAGCAACAGCTGTGCATATGTATGTAATTTGGTGTGACATTTGAAACCTTCCACCCCTGAGAGAGGTGTCAGGACAGCAATACTTGTTGTACAGCCAATTGTAATTGATAGATTCCATGTCCAGCAGACATGTGTGTAGAATGGGCAGCTATGTATGGGGCGTAATTTTTTTGTGGGTACAGAGTGCCTTTTTTTTATTCAGGTGAGAGTGGTATGTCAGGTGAAGGAAGTCGGTACAGCTGGGGAGGTAGGTTGGGTAGGTAAACAGACAAGATAAACAAGACGCATACAGGGGCAGTGTATGACACATGTGGGGGGGGGTTACACAATTGACGGGGACGGAGGTTTGGATATCCAGAGCCCATGAGCCCACAGATGGCAACAGTGGAACTGATATCCCCACCCATAGGCAGTTGCCACTGTTCCTTCACTGCCCAGGACGGGGCTGTGCTGGGGGCTGTGTAGGCCGGGCAACAGGCATGCCCATTAGTTGCGCCACCCGTGCCTCAAGCTGGCGTAGGGGCTTGAGAACAGAGTCCCGAATCTCCCTACGCACCATAGTCCGGATGCTACGGAGGGTGAGTGGTGGTTCTCCTCCAGCCACACTTGCAGAGGGGGGGTGAGCCCCATCCCCTGCAGCGCTTCCACCCGCAGGTGGCACAGGGCCACCGGAGGAGGGTCCGGACTCGGCACTAGTGCCAGGTGCACTCGCCAGCTGATGTCGGAGTGGTGGGTCCGCTGAAACCCGCCTTCCCTGTCGCCCTATGTTTTGCATTATGTCATGACAGTTTGGATTAGTGACATATAATACCATTCACAATTAGTTGTAACAGCATGCATTAGTATTCCCATTAACCAAACACCCAGATATTCACACCATTGAACAGCGTGCATAACACATGCATAATTTGACCAGAAATACACAGTCCAACAACATGCAGGGTTAATTAATGGCAACAGGCCATCAGGTTTGGATGTATGAACAGGGCAGATGCATCAACGGACATGCAAATATATATGACCCAACAGGACAAACGTCCAGGGGTGTTAATTTTGATTGCATGCACCAATTTCACGTGGAATGGGTTATATGTGGTTATAGGATGGGGTAAAGAAAATAATATTAACACCTTCGAATACCAATACATATGCTGTACATTTCTAATAGCTACAGTTATATACACACTACTGTTCTAACTACAGTTTCCTATATGATAACTATTTCAACTTGGTGATAGGACTGTTACTGCAACATCAATATACATTTTATTGTTCTTCATACACATTCATATCTAGCTTTGTTCAGCTACATCATCCTGCTACATTTGCTTTATATAGCTGTAGACAAGTGTGGATGTTTGGTATATCAGACAATCATCCTATCTGCATATTGCAGACTGAGAGCAACATATCCAGATTTTGGGATACACATTCCAGATGCAGCAACACTTTGAACAGATTTCGCTGTTTGGTTTTGATTCTCACATGCATTTAATTCTGTCTTGACTGCAGTATACTTTATTCAGGGGTAATTACTACTGTATTGCTGGATTCATGACACTTTCTCACACTCTCTCACTTGCTTTCATTTTACTATTCAGGATGGTACTTACTTCTAGGCTTTATTGACATGTTTTACCTGTAGTTATTACAATCCTTTCCAGCAGTCTCACTTCTGTCATGTTTCAGTATTTCAACAGGGATATATTTCACACGTGATTTCATCATCTTCTGCAGCTATACTTTTCAGCCTGCTGCAGGTTGTGTACTATTTTCTTACAGGTAGGGCATTTTTATTTAAGAATATATGTCAGACAGTTTCATTTTTCAGTTTAATTTACAGGCTGAAACACACTTTTGTAATCAAGCAATACTTGCAGACACTTTCACACTGTTACTTGCACATTTTATTCCTTACTGACTACACTGCACTCTTTTGCTCACTGTCATACTTTTATATTTCTTTACAGTTACTGGTAGTGGATTACTGACCTGCCTGGTGGTGCAACCGCACCAGCCTATCACCATAGGCTCTGCGGTTCGCAGAACGGACACCTGCAGCTGTAATATAAATGAAGTAATATTGGAATACACATCTCCATAATATCAGCTAGTTTAATTTCTTACATACATAATTAAATGTAACTTAGTAGTGGGGCGTTGGGTGTTTGCCAGGCTTCCTGGATCCAAAGGTTCAGTTGGTCCTGCTTGCATCTCTTCAGGTCCGCATGGTGGTGATGGACCTGCTCACCAGTCCTTGGAATCCCTGTGGCACTGGTGAGATCATGAGCCAACCGGTCCCACGCCTCAGCCCTGTATGCTCCCCAGAGGACCTGGCCCTGCATGAGTTGGGCCTCATGATTGTGGACTAGGAGCCAGACCATGTACCTGGACTCCTCAACGCCCCACCTCTGTGCTCGAAAGCAACTACCCTCTCCTAATCCTGTCATTCTCCCTGCAGGTCAGTTCTACAATCGTTTATGCTGTGTATTCCCGCCTATGGGGCTTGTATAGTCAGTTTTTCCCGCACATATCTGTGATTGGCCATTTTGGAATTGTATCAACTTCAGTAAACCTGCATTGTCATGCTCCAGCTTGTATTCATTCCTATATATTAGCTATTATTGCATTTATGGGTACTGCTGTCATGGCTTAGTGGTTCAGTACCTTGACTATGGTGTATAGTATCCGGGGTTCGAACCTGGCCACTGCTTTTTATTTTTCATGACTGTCTAGACATGCTGAGGGGTGTGTCTGTGTAAAGGCAGTTTTGATACGGCTTGCTCAACGTTGCCCGTCGGTTAGCTTGTTTGCGCGGTGCGCAGCTCCGCGCAAATGGGGTACGCTGCTTTAAGCTACATTTGGCTATCGGCACGCATAAGAAGTTAGCGTTTCAAACAAAGTGCTGAACAGCCCAGAACAAGAACTGTCGACCCAAAGCTGGATATGAAGAAACTGCCAGGAACCACCATGAAAAGTATAAAGCAGATTTATTGAACGAGCGCTTTCACGCACACACAGGTGCGCTTCATCAGGTTACAAATCACATAAAACCAATGCAGAATATATACACAAAACCATAATAATTAAGCAATTAATCAACGGTTAATTATCTAGTTAAGAACAACAATCATTCTACATTTAAAGAAACAAATTCCAAGATCCATATAATATGAACCTTAGTGAATGTAATTTCTACGTCTGTATTAAAACACTAACTTTCAATGAAGAACGTTTTTATAACGAAATATATCAATGGTGCTTACATCAAGTATATCTAAAAACTATCATGTAAAAAGCCAGTACATTGTTTAAGATATTAATATGTTTTTTCATTCATTACTAGCAAATTAAGGCATAAAACGCCTCACATTATATCATATACTAAAACTACCATACATCCTTTAAGATTACTTTAATGGCAGTATGAATGCAAAATATTATATATAAACTTCTACCTTAAGCTTAAGCTTATACACAAAATTGTTCATATTTGCATATATACCATCCATTATTCTCATATTGCTTGACATCAAATATCACATGGCAATTTCAATTGCAGAAACTCCAGCTTTACTATCAATAAATGAATAGATATAATAATAATACATTTCAAAGACGCTATAAATGCGTCATATTGGCGCTATATAATTAATGCGTATTTACTCAAAGAACGCATATAAACATAGTTTATTGTTCTTATACCACTTGTATCAGACATTGTTTAGTAAATTCAGCTATAAAATCCAAGCTTTGATGAACATTCAACCACCACTAATGATCCAAATATATTGGTGTATGAAATAGACGTATTAAAATTCAGTATATAGCAAAATCATACATCTCATAAGGCTATATGCTAATAGATTATGTCGCAAATAGCAATTAGTAATTCAAAGGCCTCAAGTTATAAAATGTATATCAATGATTTGCGAACCTTAACCATAGGAGGAACAGCATGGCACATACTTTATGATCAAATAAATATATCTGGGAGGGGTGTCAAATGAATCAAATCCTATGGAACTAGCCATATAGGAATGGATAATTTCATATAAATGTGAAAAAATGAGAAAATGAGAAAATATAATAGTATATAGAGAAGGGCCATTTAAATATCAAACAGTGTGTCACAACGATCCTAGCAGAGCAGGACGTATACTGACCACTGTGTTGAGCCCTGGTGGAATATGGGCCTTCAATTTCAATATCCATCTCAATTCAAGCAACTCAATACTACTTAAGATATCACCTTCTCTCTTGTTGGGATTTAATACTTGCAGAACCAAAAAACTAAAGCAATGTTTAAGCCTAGAACAAGAACTGTCGACCCAAACCATTAACTTACAAGGTACTGCCCTGTAGCCCTGTACCTCCCCTGGCCATCCACAGAAAATTACTCAAGAAGTTAGCGTTTCAAACAAAGTGCTGAACAGCCCAGAACAAGAACTGTCGACCCAAACCATTAACTTACAAGGTACTGCCCTGTAGCCCTGTACCTCCCCTGGCCATCCACAGAAAATTCGCGCTCAAGAAGTTAGCGTTTCAAACAAAGTGCTGAACAGCCCAGAACAAGAACTGTCGACCCAAACCATTAACTTACAAGGTACTGCCCTGTAGCCCTGTACCTCCCCTGGCCATCCACAGAAAATTCGCGCTCAAGAAGTTAGCATTTCAAACAAAGTGCTGAACAGCCCAGAACAAGAACTGTCGACCCAAACCATTAACTTACAAGGTTAATATCGTAATATAGCACACGCTGCTAGCGTTTTTAGCTTGGTATATTGTTATGAGCGGAATATAGTAATGCTAACGCTAGCTATAGTTTCTACTACTGCTGAAATGTAATACAATGAACTACTCTAACACTGTGCAACTCTCAATGCATTGAACAAACTCCACAAGCAAGCTGAATGTTTCTTCTTCTATTTGTTCAGGTACTGCCCTGTAGCCCTGTACCTCCCCTGGCCATCCCCAGAAAATTCGCGCTCAAGAAGTTAGCATTTCAAACAAAGTGCTGAACAGCCCAGAACAAGAACTGTCGACCCAAACCATTAACTTACAAGGTTAATATCGTAATATAGCACACGCTGCTAGCGTTTTACGCTGTAAAGTATCCCCTCATCTAGCTTGCGAACTGATTCCATACACAGCAGTGAAAACCACTAGCAACAGTATTCTCTACAGAAAACTGGTGTTAATTCTGTGTAAACCAGAGAATTTGTTAGCCCCAAACAATAAGTACAGTTACTATCTCTTTCTTTCATTTTTAAAACCCAGTTGCAAGGTAAAAACACTTACTACAGTATTACCTGAACTTGATTCAGCCTGGAGTGGGATTAACCCCGCTCCGCTCGCCCTCGCTACACTCGGGCTCGCTCCGTGCCCCACCCTGCCCCCATATCCCACCCGCCCCCAGTGGTCCTACATTTATACTTACCTAACCACACCCCTCCATTATCCCTAGCCACACAAATCACTTAGCCCTCCCTCTCCCCGCCCCCTAGGTTTTACTTACCTCACATCCTTCTCTCCATCCCCCTCTCTCTTAACCAACAACAAACCATTCACACTAGCCTATCTTGCAGGCAATCACTATACAATATGAAATCCTTAACACCCCGGTTCACAATATCAGCCCTAAAATCTGTAACACTCACCCTACCAGTGACTATTACACTATACCTACTAACTATATACGAAAACCAGACATACTCAGGTTTTCACTACCCAAAGTGCCAAACAACTACCCCTATAAGCCCGATCAACACAAATCACCCCGCTCGACACCTAATCAACAAAACAACGTTCACTTACTACCACTACTCATATAAACCAAACATAAGCTATTCCAAAGCCAATAACATAGATAAATTATTAAAAAAACTTATGAAACTTATAGAGTATCTTAGAAACAACACTAATAAAGATGGGGACATACACCCAAATCTAGGCCCCCCAGTAAAGGACCCTTTAAACAATACATCCTTAGTTCCGCGACCTCCAGACTCCCTTCTTATATGCCACCTGAATATCAGAAGCCTAAACAACAAAATTCATAACCTACATGCCCTCTTAGCAACCTACCTCCCTGACATAATGTGCCTCACAGAAACCTGGCTCAAACCAGAGACCAAAGACAATGAAATCCTGCCACCTGGCTATAACATATATAGGACTGACCTCAAAAAAGGAGGTGGTGGTACTGCTGTGCTCTTTAAAAGCACACTCAATGTTATACCAAATCCCATTCAACCACCCCAAATGCCCAACGTAGAGTTAACAGCCCTAAAACTACAACTAAACAAAGAAAAAAGTATTAACCTTATTGTGATCTATATCCCCCCCAGGACAAACACTGACACTCTTGAAAACACTCTAAGTTGGCTGACCAATAACCTCCCACAAGAAACCATAATCTTGGGAGATGTCAACATCAACTGGAGTCTTTGTGTGTCAGAGTCTGACCCAACTAATATTAACCTCCATGGTTTTTCACAAATTATAACCACCCCTACCAGAATAGGCAGCAACAAACAAAAAGAAAGCATCCTAGACTGGATACTCACCAACCATAATCCTGAAACGTCTTAATCTGGGACCATTCCAAATGAACTCAGCGATCACCTCATCACTTATATGGTAAAATGTAAAATAGGCAGCTCCAAACTCCCAGTCCTCAGGCCTGTTAGGAGCACCAAATATTTTGACCTTGCTAGCTTCCGAAATGAGCTGCAGTCCTATAACTGGTCAACCCTTAAACACCTCCCGCTAGAAGAGGCAGTAACAAATTTTAACTCCACATTTCTAAATATACTTGATTCACATGCCCCCAAATGCTCAATCAAAATAAAAGCGCAAATAGCACCATGGCTATCAAAAGACTCTATATCCAAAATTAAATCCAGAAATAAAGCATGGAATAAATGGCGTGCTACCAAGACACCCCTAGACCGTTACAACTTCCAACAACTAAGAAATGAAACAAAAATACACATCTTAACTGACAAAAAGAACTACTATCTCCAACTACAACAAAAAAAAACAAAATAACCCCCAAAAGTTTTGGGCAGGATTAAACAAACTACTCCATCCGGGTAAGTCCTCCACACCTACACCAGCAGACCTAACTATGAAAAATCCAGAAGAAGTTGCTACATCCTTTAACATCTTTTTTATTGATGTTATCAAATCCTTAGCCAACCAACAATCTACTCCCCACTCCCCAACCACAGGTCACACCCTGAAGACTGAGCCAATTTTCAATCTGCAACCTGTCCCTACTGCGTACATTCGATCCTTACTAAGGAAACTAAAGCCAACCACCCTCGCCGCAGACCTACTTCCAGCTGACTTCCTACAAAAAGCTGCAGATATCATAGCCTATCCCATCTCTATCTTAATTAATCGCACCATTATTGAATCCAAAATCCCCTCTATATGGAAAATCTCCCATGTCATTCCTCTCCATAAAGGTGGCCCATCCACTGACCTTTCAAATTACAGGCCAATAGCCATTTTATCACCACTAGCAAAAATAATGGAAAAATGTATTCACAAACAACTCATCCAGTACTTAACTCAGAACAATCTGCTAACCGACTCTCAACACGGCTTCAGGCCCAAGCACAGTACTACTACTGCTCTCCTCTCATTCACAAACACTATTAATCTTAACCAGAATGACAAAAAAATCTCCTCAGCTCTCTTCTTGGACCTTTCAAAAGCTTTTGACATGGTCAACCACAAACACATGCATGAAACCCTTAAAACTCTCTACCTTGATAACAAAACCCTTGACTGGTTTCAGGCCTATCTTTCTGATAGGCAACAAGCTGTGCTCTGGCATAATAAGCTCTCAGACCTCCTACCAAACACCATAGGAGTCCCCCAAGGATACATACTTGGCCCCCTCCTATTTTCCATCTTTATTAACGATCTTAACAAAGTCATTCCAGAGTCCACATGTATCCAATACGCGGATGACTCAACATTAATTTGCTCAGACACATCCCCAATTACTCTACTATCCAAAACTCAAGACTGTTTCTGAATGCCAACTTATCCTTAACCCAAAAAAAAACAAAATGCTCCTCTTCCATCCTACCCATAAAACACCAACCTTTCCCTTTTTTATTCAATCCAACAATGGTACCATCATCTCCCCCGACCCCCACACCAAGCTACTAGGAGTTACCATCGACAACAAACTCAGATTTGATGTACACATCAGCCAGACTATTAAGTCTGTTCACAAGAAACTGGGCTCCCTCTACAGAATAAAACCCTTTCTGACTCCCATGGCAAAAGCTGCTATTGCTCGCACCCACCTTCTATCCACCCTCTTGTATGCCTCCCCTATACTTACAAACCCCAACAAATCGGATCTGTCCAAACTATCTTGCTGTTATAATCACATTGCCAGATTTGTAACTGGATTACCCTACAAAACACATCACTGTACTAATCTTCAGAACCTAGGCTGGATGGAATTACCCAACCTAATCCTACAGCAGCAACTTATAGTTGCTTACAAAATACTCTCTCAACCGGACAACATCCCTGATCTGAGTAGATTAATCACCCCTTACACAAATCTAAACAGCCTTAGATCATCACACAGATTACTTGCTCAGACAGTCAAATCCTGTAACTCAGGAGGCGACTCTCTGTTTTCCAACACAGTGGGTCAAAGATGGAATTCTCTTCCACCTAGTCTCACCACTTCCAACTCCCTAAATACATTCAAGAAAGGACTCTCCCACCACCTCAAATCCCACTGGCTCTGCCAATGCTCTAATCCAGACTAATCCATTTTTCCCCATCCATTTCCACAGGAATATTACTATCTTCTTAAGCATTAAGCTAACTACTTCTCTACAGGAAACTAACAAATTGAAGGTCTTGTTTCTTTTTTATAATTGTTATTGTACATACTAGTGTACTTGTTTCCCATTTGTGTATTAACTGTATAATCAACAACTGTATGCTATTTGTTATAGATTATTGTAAGCTTTTTGTTCTATTTGGAGCTTTTCTCCCCGGGCCTCCGCTGAAAATGGACATGTGTCCAGTCGGACTATCCCGGTCAACAAATGTAAAATAAAATAAATAAATAAATAATAAATATTATGCTCAGCTCAGTTAGGGGCACATAGATTTAGCATGTTAAACCACTGCTCAGCTACGGGCACTCATTTTGCACCAGTTAAACCACTGCTCATCTACGGGCAGATGCACTCACTCTGTTAAACTGTAGCTCAGCTATGGGCACATCAGGCATTTTTTATTCTTTTGTTACCTCACATTTCTTCAATATAAATGGGCTATTTCATTACATTTTACATAAAATGTGGTTTTATGTGTACATATTTGTCAGGGACTTGTTTCCTGCTTATTTTGCTAAAAATAAAAAAATGGTGCTGTGGGGGCTCGAACCTTGAATGCCTGCTCTTCAGCCAACATCTCTATCGCTACGCTATTGCTTCCTGGCTTAGTTTGCATATTTAGTTCTTATATGCTTTCCCACTGACTGCTAACTGTAGCTGTGCTACGGGCACGCCCGCGCAAACGAGCGCACTCACGGTTTAACATTTTTACAATTTAAAAAAAATATATAACATGTTTATTTATATGTTTTCTGTTCATAGTCTGTGGGGGCATGTGTTGTGTTCTGTTTATTCACATTTCCGTGGACTCTGTCGTGGGTGTTTACTTTGGGAACTTTTCCTCTTCTGGGGGCGTGTCCGCTTACAGGGCTCGGCCTATGGACATGCCCCCTACTGTCTTACACGGACCATGTTAGCCTTAAGTGTGATTCAGCATGCTCTCATGAATATGCAGAGCATGCTGACATCACTCCGTTTAACTGCAGCCTCCGTGTATGAGTTATAACTCTTACACGGAGGCTTCGTGAATCCTGCCCTGCATCTTTTGGTGATAACTTTGAGTTTTTATTTTCTTTTTTTTTCTTTTTTTCTTAAAAGAAGCAGGATTAAAAGTATTTTTCTGTTCACTTGACAGATCATAGGAAGCAGTATGAGGAATAATTTGGTAGAATAATTTATGTTTACCTGAAAAATTAAGATTTAATGGATTTTCAGTTTTCTTTTACCAAATCTTAATGATCCAACATTCCCACCAGCAGTGAATCCATGGTCATAAATGCTGACATTTATGCTAGTATACAAGGCTTAAGCTTTAATTACTTTATGCAGTTCTTCAGGATACAAATAAATTCTAGTAAGAATTGTTTTGTTTCTATGAGATTTGTATTTTAATATTGTAGGCTAGCAGGACTGCAGCTAATGAGAAACATGAAACAATGTCTTTTCCCAACAGAGACAGAATTTAGATGTTGCTTGAAAGGGTTGCTGTAGAAAAGAAAGATATGAATAATATACCAGTTTATGTTTGCCATGAAGTAGACTGACAGAAGTATGGGTTCCAAATACAGAGGACACCATTTTTCAGAAAAAATGTGCCAGTAGTGCTGTAATGGAGATTCACTATTACTGACATTTTGCCTAGCTGAGAACATTTTGGTTGAGAGATATGATATCTGTGATTATATAAATTAAAATGTATTCCTAATGTTGTATCACTTTATTTTATGATCCTTAAGTACTGAAAACAGCTAGTGTTTACTTACAGTATTCAGAAAACATTGATTAACATTTTAATTGTATGCCCAATGTATTCTGATAAGAGGGTTGAGTAATGTGAAAAAAAGAAGGTTGCCATTTAAGTAATCTGAGTCTCTAGAATCATGTTTTTTTTTTCCTTTGTTTCATTGAAGATCTGTCAGTAGTAAATGTATGATGCAATTTGTACTGTTGTGAATAATTCCAAGTCCTATAATTTGATCCTCAGGTTTTTGTCTTTCACTTATACTAACAAAGGAATGCATGGTGAGCCTCAGGACCAAAAAGTCAATTTCTAAATGTTTTTCATTTTTTGTCAAATCTGAAATATTGTGAGATTGTGCATGGTGTGAAGGAAAAATGGGTCTAGCGACCATAGGAATGGAGAGGAAACCAGGTTTCCCAGAGAATCACGTGTGCTGCTTACTTCATTGCTTTTCACTTTAAAACCATACCCCCCTTTGCACATGTTGGTCTCACATCACAGTAGGGCATGCAATGGCACTACAAGGGAACCAGGTCTGCCCATGTGTAGATATTTCCTTCGTGTTGTTTTTTTCAACACACTTCAGATCTGGGGTGGCACAGCTCTAGAATCACCATGAGCATGCCTGTGCCTTCATGGTGTGCCTCTGCCCTGCTTCTACATCTTCCCTCCAAGGGGAGGCAAGCCAGCTGAGCATAATTTTTTTATCTTCCTGTGCTGAGTCCAAGCAGAGCCCTAGCCTTTAGTCAAATGTGGGTTTCGTGGGTCACAGTCAGGTATTTATCTATTTGTACCATTTCCTTCTTTCTTTGTTAAAATTAGGATATTATATTTAATCCATTTTTTCCCTGATCCATTTTTCATAGCCTGTTTGGAGCACATGGACATTTGAAAAGCAGCAATGAACAAGTTTGTGTTGTTTTATATAAGAAGGACAGTTAGCTAGCTATACAGTGTAGTTTATGTTATTGATGTTTACTAGGCATATAATTAAAGAATCTGAAGCATTTATGTGTTGAGCCAATCACAACTATAGGTTTATCCCTGGTTCAGGTTTCTATCTTTGTGAAATACACAGCATCACCCCTTATGACATGGACAGAGATTATGTCATCCATCCTTCTAGAGGTATGGCCACTCTTGACCATTCACTTTGTGGTGAATTCCTGAACAGATGTTCTTAACTGGTATGGATTTAGTCATCTATCATTTGGTGTCACTCTCATAATCCATTTGTCTACAGATACATCTCTTGTAATTTTTTCTTCTATATAAAGTTCAATTCATTGCAGGAATTAGTGCAGAAGACTAAAGCTCCGAGCTGTTAATGTGCTGCTCCCTGTACCCTTGGTACAAGGTTTGATTCCTCATACCTTTGTTGATTTACTGTGTAACTATGAGCAAGTTACTTAATTAGACAGTGCTTCCTGGTCACCTCTGAACAGGGGCAATTTGTTTAGTGGGCTGGTAATATAAAAATAAAAAAATGTCTTCTAGTATGTTTTCAGTCTTTTGGTGGCTTTAGAACCAGCTCTTCTAATCATGCATCAGTCATGCATGTCCTTTGTCAGTGACACAACTGCATATTTTAAATATGATCTCCATTTCACTGCTGGATTCATTCTTTCTACTCTGGTCACTTTCTCTGCCATATTATTCATAGCAATTCCATCACAGAAATAGAGTACTGAGTACCACTTTACAGCCTTATTTATGAATATGTTCATATTTCAAATGATATAGAAACATGGAACTTAAGTTTTCCTTTGTTTTTTCTTTGTTTTAAAACTGGAAAAGAACCAGTTATTACAAGTATTTGTTTAACAGGTGAAGCTTTGGCCTCATTAAGTGAACTGTTGTTCAGAGTTGCACACTGAATAAGTGCAGACAGCATGGCCATCAAGCCCAGGTTTACATTGTATGTCTGTCTTGAAAGCTCACAGGTATATTACCAGTCTTTCAATGTGAAAAAGTTTAGGAGGATTGTCAAAATGGCTAGGGTACTGAGTTCATAGATTCTAGGTCCAGAGTTTGATTCTCACGGTTGAGGGGAATTTCTTAGGCTTAAAATGGCTCACAATGGCAGGTAGCTAGTACTGAATTATGAACTTAAATTTATCTTAGATATTGTCAAATGACTGAATTCCTGTATGAGATTAATTAAACATGGTAGTGTATTGGCTAACATCTCTTCCTCCCTCCCAAAGCAAGTTGTTAGACTCAGTATTGACCTCTGCACACTATCTGTGTGATGAATACATAGCCTGCATATTTATGTTTGGTTTCCAACAGGTACTCTAGTTTCCCCCAAGTTAAATGTTTCACATTTATTGTTCAATTACCTGCTTTAAAAATATTTGAATGTGTTTCTAACAAAACTATAGACCTTCATGCCTGGATAGACCTCAATAAACCTAATATCATTGCTGCCACAGAGACCTGGCTTAAATCAAATATAAAAGATCCAGAAATCCTCCCTCTGGGCTATGATGCAATAAGGACTGATAGACTCTACAAAAAAGAAGGAGGTATAGCTTTCCTTTACCCTAAAATCTACAATATATTCCCAAACAAGCATATCATCCCTCATTTTTCTAATGCTGAAATTCTGGTATCTTTCCTAAAAATAAATAATTCAAAATACTCGTGTATCATAGTAATTTACATTCCCCCTGGCAATAACATACCAATACTTGAAGAAATACTATCTTGGGTATCTAACACTATTAAAAATGAGACCATCATTTTGGGTGATTTAAAACATTAACTGGTTAAATCTTTGTTCAAAATTTTAATCTTCAAATATAAACCTATTTCATTTTATTCAGCTTATCACCTCCCTAACAAAATATAATAGAAGGGGAAGGATTGATCCTAGACTGTATTCTGGTTTCTGACCCTACTAAAGTCTCCTCATTTGGCAGTCTTCCAAATGCTATAAGTGACCAACTCCCAGCCTTTGCTCATCAAACAACACCTTCCTTTCACAAACAGCATCATTACAAGCATGTTAGGAATATTGCCAATTTTAATCCACACATATTCTCCAATATACTGAATTGGATTAACTTCAATTATCTTCATCTAGATAATGCACTGGATTACTTCAACACAACCTTTTAAAAAATATTAGACAGTCTTGCTCTCCCTAGAATAAAAAGTGTGAAATCTAACCATGCTCCATGGCTAACCAAATCTACTAAATCATTAATGTTAATAAGAGATAAAACATTGAAATAATGGTGACAACTTAAAAAAACCCTCATATCTATTGAGATAAACAACTCCATAACAAAGTAAAAAAAAAAACTTAGTATCCAAAGACAAAAAAAAATACTATTTAAAACGTCGAGCAAACCATAGTCAAAACTCCCGAAATTCTGGATCTCTATAGGAGCACTTCTCAACCACGGCACAGAAAGAAACCCATGTCCACACCCAGACAAAACATCAGAACAAATAACCAATCTCTTCAACTCGCACTTCATAAATTCTATAGCGAACATTACTGCTAACTTTCCACATCTACAATCCAGTACAAACTACACTGGAACAGCCACAATACCCCATGTCTCTCAATCCCCTTTCTCTTGTACCTCACTGTGAGTTGAATCTACAATGGATGCTTCACCCCATCTCTCACTTAGCAGAATCCCTATGTCCTCTATAAAAAGGCTACTTGTCAAGCTAAAACCCACCTCTAATGCACAAGACAAGCTTCTCACTGAATATATAAAACTTGCTTCAGAAACAATTGCCTACCCCATTAGTATACTAATTTACAGGTCCATCCAAGAATCATATGTCCCAGAACCTTGGGGAAAAAAAAAACATTTATTCTACCACTTACAAGGGTGGCAACTTGACAGATATCTCAAATTATCAAACCATAGCAATTTTATCTCCAGCCTTTAAGCTCTTTGAAAAATGTGTGCACATGCAACTTGTCCATTTCTTCCTTAAGGACCACATCTCATCTCCAACTCAACATGGATTTAGACCAGGTCATAGTACTGCAACTGGCTTAATATCCTTCATGGCCACAGTCAATAAGGCTAGAGACTCCAGAAAAATTGTATCCACCTTATTTCTTGACTTATCAAAAGCCTTTGATATAGTATCAAATTCTTTTCTTCTAACTCAGCTCTCAAACATTGATCTAGCTGATTCCTCTCATTGCTGTTTTTCCACCTACTTATTGGATAGACATCAGGGAGTTAAATGGCAAAATTTTCTATCGCCATATCTTCCTACTTCTACTGATATACCCCAAGGCTTTACATTAGGTCCACTCCTGTTCAGCATCTTTATCAATCATCTTCACTCTTTATTCAGTCAGGGGTTTCTCATACAATATGCTGATGACTCTACTATTATATGCTCTGGAGACACTACACCAGATTTACAACTAATCACTAAATCAGCACTTACTACCATAGAGACATTGTTGTATAATAACCATTTGTCTCTTAATCCCCAAAAAACAAACTTATGTTATTCATTCCTAAGAAAAATACTCCCATAAACAGATCTCAGTTCACAATAATATCCAAGAACAGCACAAACCTTGAAGTGGTTAGTCACACTAAACTACTGGGAGTAATACTTGATGAAAGCCTAAAATCTGACCTGCACATACAACATAACATCAACAAAACACATCAAAAACTACTTGGTATTCTTTACAGGCATAACCATTTCCTTTTTCCTCCCACTAAACAAGTACTTGCTACAACTTATCTGCTTCCCTGTCTCACTTGTGGTGCTCCCTTGCATACCAATTTGCTAACATCCCTAAAACTAAACTTGAAGCATTTTATTACAAGATTTCCAAGTTCACAACAAATTCTAGATACTCTATCCATCACTGCACAGTCCTACACTCACTAAACAGGCTTGAATTCCCAGACTGTCTTACCTATCTGCAATTAACTACAGCTCACAAAATAATTCTCAACCCTTCAAATTGTCCTCCTCTAAGCTATTTATTTACCAACTATCTTCTCAATAATTCCCTCAGTCTGGAAAACAGTACCTTTTGCAAGTTGAAAAATCCAACCTACCTGCTGGCCAGTTACTTTACTCTTGTGTTGCAGCCAGAGCCTGGAATATCCATCCATTAGTAATCCATACCATTCAGAGGCATGCTTCTTTCAAAACCTCCTTGCTTTAATACCTTTCCACTAACTGGATTTATACCCGTACCAAACCTCCTCCCTTCATCATCTGACTGACTTCTTCTTCATGAATGTACTCCAATCCCAACCATCTTTATCAATTACATCTTTTCACATAATTTAACTACATCAACATTATAATTTTTTGCGTATTATATCTTCTCTTCTTTTAAGTTTTATAATCCTAAGAATACATTTATAATGCCTTTCCTGAGCATTTTTTCATGTATAGCTTAAATTGTGTGTGTAATGTTATATTTCTTGTGTAATTCTTCACATTGTAAACACTGTTAAATGCTCCATGTCTTATGGAGATTTTCTCCCC
>NC_056735.1:1570755993-1570758493 GCF_019279795.1 Protopterus annectens | reverse complement strand
TACCCAGAACTGTTAAACTGGAATCCAACTTCACCTTAAACTGACCTTTGTCAACAGTCATACCTGACATGTAAAACTGACCGTATAATACTAACATGTTAATGGAAACTAAGCATAAAGAATGGGGGATGTAGCTATGTTATGTCTGTTACTCTCTAAGAATGTGAACACCTCAGTATTAAGTGGAATTAGTAGCTGGGGTCACTGTGGAGCTGTACTGCCCAAGCCACTGCTGAAAATGGACAAGCATCCAGTCGGATTGTCTCAGTCCACAAATGTTAACTAAATACATGAAGTAGCTCAGGGGTATGTGTGAGCAAGCAGGTGTAAGCCTGTTTGGGTGGTGGTAAGCAATTACCACAGTGAGTAAGCAATGTAGATGCTAACTCAGTGCAAGACACTGCAACCAGAGGTCAGCAATGCTGAACCTTGCGCTAACCAGCGCATACCCGCCTACAATTGCTCTACAGTGCCTTAGTCACTCTGTAGCCAACAGCTGTCATCGTGATCATTAACACAATAATCTGTACTGCCAGGTTGCAAACTCCCGAACCTGCACACTATAGGCTGCATGAGTTCCATTAAGCCATGGCAGACACACATTCAGCTGCTGTGATCACAAACATATCATTCAGCACAGTCATCCAACAGTATAGGAAATGTATGTAAGTGTGTAGATTAATACCAGCAAACATGTGTACATTGCTCAACCACAGTATTATGAGCAGTCTTTGTGCATCAAAGACCAGTGCATGCCCAATCATACTGTGAGAACAGTAGTCTTGCATAAATCCAAAGAGAATAATGAAAAATGGTGCACACTGTAGGGACGTGTGGGCGTGCTTCATGCACAGAATGTCACACCTGGGGCATTGGTTCCATGGACCCAGGAGATGAGGTTGGCCAGATGTGTGAGCAAACTGCTGCTTCATAAAACCCTGGCAGGATGCTACTAGTGGTAGAAACAGTGTAGACAAGCTAGTTCTACTCTTGACACAACAACAGGTCCATCTCTGGCGTGACGAACCAAAAGTTATGGGTCACATCGATGTCTCCAACAGTATCGGAGGAGGATCAAGGGAAGGCTTATACATTTGTGGACTAAATGGATGAGGAACCTGCAGATGCTTGGGTCGAGACAGTATACTGGAGGAGTACCGAGACGTGCAGAGAGAGAAATGTGTGGAGGTGTGGTATGGCAGGGCTAGCAACTCGAGAATAGATGGATGCTGTGTACATGGAGCTTGGGGGCAGGGGAAAGGGAACATGGGTATGACATTATGGTAGAAATATGCAAATGAAGCAAAAAAGCAATAGTGTAGTGGGCAGAGCATCCGCTTAAAGCACATGCATGGTTCAAGTCCAACTGCAGCACATTCTATTTTTCATGTGAAATCTGTATATCAACATCGTTTTGCTGTATAACCTACTAAATAACATTTATATTTGAACAGCAGTATTGCATTAAATGCACATGTGAAGTGTCAGTGTCATAATGAATAAGGCACTATTAAGCAGGTGTATGCACAAATATGCAGTAGTAAACATAGATAAGCAGTAGTAAGCGTGTTTGTGTTTAAGTGCATTTGAGCAGGGGATAAGCATTACGTACACAGATTAAGCAAAGTCGAAGCTGAGTGTTATAAACTGTAACCGGAGGTTAGCAGTGCTTAGCTCCATGCAAACCTGCGCAAACCTGCTTACAACTGCTTTAAAGTGCCTTAATCACTCAGTAACCAACCGCAGGTGTTCTGCCCAGCAACAAAATAAACAGCTCCTGCAAGACTCAAACTAAGGACCCTGCACACCATAGACAAAGTGATTTACCACTAAGCCATGACAGATTCAAAGAAATTGGATGTTTTCAGAAATATATCATCCAGTCCAGTCATGCAACAGTACAGAGAATGTATACCAACAACTAGATGCATGTGAGTGCAGATGTATTAATATCTAAACAGATACAACATATCTATATATGTAGATATATAAAGGTTCCGGACATTTGCTCAAATGGGCAAATGACTGAAACCCAAATGGCTGGGCATACTTATGCGAAAGTGCTTTTCACCGAAAAAGCACTTTCACGTAAGTATGCCTGTTGCCAAGGCTGTACTACTGTGTGGGTAAGGGAAATTTCCCTTTACCCAACTGTAGTGCAGTCTTGGAGGGAGAATATTAAAGTAGGGGGTGTGGGGGGCACCGGCCCCCACATGGGGGTGCTGAGGGGGCAAACACCCCAATTAAATGTTAATGTAGTGTTTTTTAACACGCTTTAACGAAAGCGCTTTTTTGATAAAAGCGCTTTTGTTAAAGTGCGTTCGGTTATTATGGATTCGGACGTTTGTTCATTCGAGCAAACGTCCTAGATCATTCGTCTTCTTTTGGCTGTTCCCATTAGGGGTAGCCACAGAGGATCACCTGTTTCCATTTCTTCCTGTCCTCTGCGTCTTGCTCTGTCACACCAACCACCTGCATGTCCTCTCTCACCACATCCATA
>NC_056735.1:1570678493-1570750993 GCF_019279795.1 Protopterus annectens | reverse complement strand
GTACATATATTTCCACCATATGTCCTGGACATGGAGTGTAGCCCTACCCCAGCCCCTATAGTCCCAAAATCGTAGTGCATGGGGATGTCAGGTATGTATAGCAGGTACATTAGTAAACTATTGCTACTGTCATTGGGATTGTCTTCACAGACATGGTGTGTATGGGAGGTCACATCTGCTTATTACATGTGTGCCACTGGCTACTGACAGACATCCTGAGGACATCATTGTAAAGTACCGCTGCTAGCATGTAATGCCCCTGTGGACTGCAGAAGAGATATTGGCCAATATATGTGGAAATTCTGACACATGACTGTACAGTCCAGAGGTATACACATAAGCCCTTAGTGCACATGTGCACCATGCCTGACAATATAGATGTAGACAGCCATGTAGATGGGTATAACACATAACGACTGGTATACATTTGCCACCATAGGTTATGCATTCACACACTCATGTCTGGCCTGACACATAATGACCGCTGGTACAGGTGTGCCATGGCCACATACTACCCACTAGATATTGACATACATCTGTATAGCATCCCACTGCTCTGTCTGACATACATGACTTGTAAGTGAGGCCCGGTAGGAGTACATCTGGCAAGTATCTGCACATGACATCTCATTGGGTAAGTACACTAACCTGCTGGGCATGTAACAATGCACTGTGCTGGATTACAGACAGACTGGCTCACCACTGGCCTAAATCTCCTATGAGGGAATGCACATGTACCTGCACATAGCAGGCTCAACAGGCATGTCACAGCACAGGGAAAGATACTCCTGTGTGAAAGTGCATAACCACAACCAATGTGAACACAGCCACAACCACATATGGTAAGCTAGAATAATATTATAGTATATGGCCCATCTGTTCTACACCATCCTCATATGTGACACTCACAGACTGACCTTACATATACTGGGCTGCTACACAGTTTGGTCTGATAGCTGTCTGTAGTATGGGACATGTGTGTGTATGGCCCTACAAACATGTACACCAATACGGTACCATACAGTGGGGCAGCATGTAACATCAGATAGGAGTGAACTAGAACAAAGACATCTACCACAGCCTGTACACAGGCTAAAGTACATATTAACAATACACACACTGTCGACATTCACCATAAGCACACAGACCTCAGTACTGTACAAACATCCACAGAATGTCCAGGTTATGTTATGAAATATAACCCCTACTGTACATAACATGTGTAGCAGTCTGATATATCACTGACTTGTTATCAGATATGCTGACACTAATTATGGTGAACAGCACATATGCACCATGTCCTGCACGACATATCTACAAAGGATGACAGAGGTGTGGCTGGGAGCACATACACAGGGCCAATATTGACATGTTGCTGTGATAACCTCATACATTTACTGTAGTCCTATGAGGGATATGAAGTCAGTAACTGTCACAGCCTTCACCATCTACAGACTGCAATCCTCACACTAGCTTCTGCAGTCCAAAGATAGATGCTCTGTGGGTAACATATGAACCCAAAGGCACAACACTGCCCAGTCTGCAGATGACCCTGCAGATGGGGATCTCTCATAAACATGGAACTGACATGGCAGGTATTGAGACATGTATGACAGCCATATCCAGACAAACACTGTGAAACCAGCATTACTCCAAATGCAGTATAGCAGCACTTACAGTCTGTAGTCAGGTCTGGCACTTCCCCCCTCCTGTTTGTTGCCCTTTTTCCGCAGTGTATGTTGTTAGAGGTAAATCCCCAATCCATCTGAGATGCTGTTTGCCAAACAACAGATCTAGTTCCTGCTCACAGTGAATGAAAAAGGCCAACACCACCATGATGTTACTAGATATTGTAGTGTGTTTCCATGTAATTGGCTATGAGAATGTTACCACAGCTGTTCCACGTGCAATCAGCTAGGGGAGGGCTGCAATTCGTACAGAGGCCATCAACTGATCATGAGCATCACTTAAAATACACATGCTGCTGCCTAAGCAAAGCAGGTGTGAGTCCCCATATCCACCAGAGACGGAGTGGGAGAGGCAAATAGAGGCAAATATATGTCAGGGAGAGGTGGGAGAGTAAAATCAAAGCATGTTTGTCTCACACACTTACCAGCACAGAGTATCAAATACTGACAACTATGTAGTGCTATCACAATTCGATGCAGTTATTGGATGCACCACATGAGTTACGTGTTGTGGAGTACTCAGAACATATATGTGATGGTGAGTGACATCTGCAACAGGGATACGGTACCTATACAGTAGGTGATGTACACGTGCCTGTCCTCATGAATAGGTGCCAGCGTCAACACAGACACACTCTCACAGGGATGCACATACATTTGCACACTTGGCAGGGCAAGGAGTACAACTCATCAGTAGTGGGATTGCCACAACACATCACTGTGCAGGTATCACATGCACCACACAGGTCATATAGAGGTTGTATAGGCAAAGATTATGAGTAGGTGTCAGACGTTAGACAGCATGCTTCAGCATGCCCATGGGTGTTGTAGTGAGTGTGGTTGTGGACATACAAACCATACAACACATACACACACAAACACACAGGGTGCCAGTGCTGACATGCATGGGTGCATGTCTGCACAGGTGTGTGGTGGTCGACTGTGCCAGCACACTATACAAGGATAGGCGATGGGTATACCTCGGCATCAGGATACAAGACAATAGTCTGCATTGTGGCTCAGAGCTATAGTTTCTGCATTTGCCCACACAGGTGGGTATTGTTTCCCCCATCCAGTCACCTGGGTGACTATTGTGTGTGGCCAACGCTGTGCATTGCTTCCCATGTATGTGTTCCTTAGTCCATGACATGGATGGTATCTAGGATGTCCACACCTCCCACATGCATGTACAGTGACATGTTGAACTGTACCTGGGGTGTCTGGCCCATGCTGTGTACACAGATTATCATCAGATGTGCCAGACTTGCCCACCTGTGGCAGGGACTGATAATGGACATCAGGTTTACCCTAAACCTACATTGATAGCATGCTAATAGCATTCCCTGGTGTCAGTGGCATCTGTCCACACAGGGCATGTTGTCAGGCATGGTAAGTCTGCTGTGGGTCACATGTGAAGGCACCTCAGGTGGTGCAGTTGTCCTTTGGGGAACATGGGGGAGGTGCACTGTCTGCATGTACATGCATATTGGACAGATGGGGAGGGTGACATGCCCTCTGTAGCCCACTGATATAACTCCATAGTTACTATCAGTGTCCAATATGCAGTGTGCAACCCACATATTGGCTGTTGCCTAGGCATGTGTGTGTGTATGAGACATGGGTGAGAGTGTGCTCTGGGTAATACTGGGGTTGCTAACTGTGATTGCCTGGCCTTGATGTCACATGTATGGGTATGGATATCCACCCCGGCCTCTCATTTATTTCACAGCTGTTATCCCTGTACAGTTGACATTGTGATATGTACTAGGGCCACCATATAAGAATTTTGCAAAACCCACCACACATTGGGCCCAGGTGTCACACACACACGCGCATATCCACCTCCAACCAGGATACAAGTTACAAACACACACATCATGTCTGGGAGTAGAACCCCTACCTAACTAGTTTGTTGCACTACACAGTTACAGTACGTGCCATGGACATTAGTGAAGTGCTCCTTCCCCAAAGGTGTATTTCACACAGAATGACGTCAGTAGGATTGCCAAAGTAGGCTATTTGAAATGCATTGCTCCTTACACAGGCAGTGAGACACACACAAAACATCCACAACCGACACGTGTGGGTAAAGATCCCCTGACAGAGGTGTATATCACACTACAGCATAGTGCTGTTATAGAACATACCATGGGGATTACTGGAGTATTCTTTCCCCAAAGGTGCATTTCACAATGAATGACATCAGCAGGATTACCAAAGTAGGGCATTTGAAATGTACTGCGAGTGACTAGCCTATAATGCATAGCTCCCTACACAGACAGTGAGACACACACAAAACATCCACAACCGACATGTGTGGGAATAGAACCCCTGACAGAGGTGGATATCACACTACAGCATGGGGCTGTTATAGAACACACCACGGGGATTACTGGAGTACTCTTTCCCCAAAGGTACATTTCACAATGAATGACATCAGCGGGATTACCAAAGTATGGCATTTAAAATGCACTGCAAGTGACTAGCCTATGATGCATTGCTCCATACACAAACATTGAAACACACACAAAACCTCCAGAACTGCCATGGGTGGAGATGCAACCCTACCACAGTTCTAAATCACACTCCAGCAGTACGCAGTTACCAGATGCACTACAGAGATTACTGGGCTGCAACCTTCCCAGAGGTGTAGTTCTAGGTGAGTGACATCAGCAGCCTTGCCAATGTTGAGTATATGACTTATAAGGTGTGGGAGTACCCTAAAAAGCATTGGTCTCTGCACAATCAGAGACAGACAGACAGACACAGTTGCCAAGTCAGGGGTTAGAATACCTACCTAACTACTTTATCACACTACAGCTGTATGGAGTTACAGGATGCGCTACAGAGAATACTAGCCAGCAACCTTCCCAGAGGTGTATTTCTATGTGGGTGACATCAGCAGCCTTGCTAAAGTTGAGTATATTAATTGTAAGGAATGTGAGTACCCTAAAAAGCATTGCTTTCTACACCTTCAGAGACAGACATACATGCACACACACTTGCCAAGTCTGGGGTTAGAACACCTACCTAACTACTTTATCATGCTACAGCAGTACGCAATTACAGGATGCACTACAGAGATTATTGGGGTAACAACCTTCCCAGAGGTATAGTTCTAGGTGGGTGACATCAGCAGCCTTGCCAAAGTTGAGTATATGAATTGTGAGGAGTGTGAGTACCCTTTAAAAGCATTGTTCTCTACACAGTCAGATACAGACAGATATGCACACACACTTGCCAAGTCTGAGGATAGAACTCCTACCTAACTAGTTTATCACACTACAGCAGTACACAGTTATGGAATGCACCACAGAGATTACTGGGCTATAACTTTTCCAAAGGTGTATTTCACATTGGATTACCTCAGCAGGTTTGTCATAGTTGGGCTATGGGGAGGGTGGTGTGTGCATGGGCCATAACCCATTCATGTACGGGTTGACACACCACATGCGGGCACACACGGGGTCATATGTCACAAGTACATGTATACAGTTGCTAGATGACTACTTCCTTGTACAGTCCTGTTGCACAGCTGGCTCGTGCACCACATAGTCTGTGATGCTGACAGATACTGGTGGCTAGTATCTGCAGTGAGTGACATCTGCACCTCATGTGTTTGGGGCCCTTTGGCTGTGTGCTAGGTGGGACAGGCCTGGATGGCTCCTTGTTACAGTGACCCTCTTCCACACATCTATGTACGTCTACCTTTGGCTTATTATAATGTGTAGTCTTGACATATATGTTTGTATTCCTATCCACTGTGTGTGCAAGGCATGAGTGGTGCATACTGATGATTGTCTGCACTAACAACTGCAACTGCCAGATATGTCTGGTCCTCTGATGTTTGCAGTCATGGTGTTTATGTGTTTCAGTGTGTGATCATGCCCAGTATGACCTTTCAGTATGTTGTAGACTGACATTGCCCTTCATTTCTTTTAAGTGTGTGAGCATGCTCAGTAAGGCCATCTGTATTGAATCTCTGGATCGTGTCCAGGTAGTTTGTGCTGCAGTGCTGACCTTTGTGTTGTACACCAACAGGTAGCATGCTGTCTCTACAGGGTATCCATTGATCATTTGGCTATGACTGTTACTACATTTCTGCATAGCAGGGGGAACACACCTATCTGTTTCTACATTTCTACACAGGAGTGGGGGGCACATCTGACTGTTATTACATTACTATGTAGGATGGGGGCACACCTGACTAGTTCTACATTTCTACATAGGGTTGAGGGGCACACCTGACTGTTGTTACATTACTATGTAGGATGGGGGGCACACCTGACTATTGGTACATTTCTACACAGGAGTGAGGAGGAACACCTGACTGTTGTTACATTACTATGTAGGATGGGAGGGCACACCTGACTATTTCTACATTTCTACTTAGGGTTGGGAGGCACACCTGACTATTATTACATTACTATGTAGGATGTGGGGGGCACACGTGAAACGTACACATTCGCTATGACCATTCTGCTATGTCAGGTACTTCATTTCATTCTGTATTGTTAACTATCATGCTGACTAGAGGCATACCAGTGTACTACAGATCGTGGCTTTGGTTGCCCTACATATTATTGTTTGTCTTCCTACCCTTCAGAACTAACATCCCACTGCCTGCTGTGCTGTGGTTTGTCTGTGTAGGACTGGGGGGGTAACCATAGCCATCATACTGGGGCCATGCCACAGGTTCTGTTTGGGTATGTCTACACCTGTCCTGCTGGCTGAGACTGTTGTTGGGTATGTGAACCTTCCTGACTGGCATGTGTGGGTCATATGGACACACATGTCGCACAGCAAATTTCCTGCAGTGGGTTTTGTCACCTCGTGTAGTACTGGCTACTATGGTGACTCTAGTATGTGTTGGAGATGTCATGGTGCCACTATGGGTGTCAGCTGTCTGCTGCCATAACATTCAGCCACCCAATTCCCTTGCATGCACACATCCATACCATAGCTACAGGTAACAACACATTCTACTCCATTTGGCAATTGGTAAGTTGATTGACTTACCTTGAGGGTGTGCCAGACTTGCGGATGGTGCTGAAGGGCTGCCTATGTCAGATGCACATAGTACACTCCCTATGCATGGTTGAGCACAGGTAGTGTCATATTTGGCATCCCTTTTACTGTATGTATGAGTCAGAGAGAGGTGTCATTCCCTGGGTCCCTACTGTTTTAGTGCATGTGCTATGCATTGCCTCTTTGCCAAGGCTAGGGCATACTGGGCACACCGCCTTCTGCCTACTGAGGCAGATTCAGGCTGTTCCTCCTCTGGGTGGCTCTGTGCCTGTGCAAGCCTTGGCATTGGTGGGGGGCTGTGTGGGCCTGCCCCATGCTGTTCCTGCTGTAGCTGTTTCCACAGGATCATATTGTGTAGCATAGCACATACCATAACAGTTTGGGTACATGTAGCTGGTGAATACTGCAAGGCTCCATTGGATGTGTCCAGACAACAGAACCTGACCTGAGCATCCCAAACACACACTCTATTATATGTCTGGCCTGTGTGTGTGCCTCATTATGGCATTGTTGCTCAGGTGTGTGTGCATTTCTGATGGGTATCATCAGCCATGGCTCCAGTGGGTACCCATCATCCTCCTCTAGGTGACCGTAGGGGATATCCACATTGGCAAATCTCTGGTACAGCTGCATCAGATGTCATATGTGATAATTGTCATAGCTTCCAGGGCAGCCAGCACACACATTCATTATAATGCCCTGGGCATCACAAACAACCTGGCAGTTGATGGAGGGGATGCCCCTGTAGTTGATGTAGGCCCTACCCTGCTCACCGGGTGATGCTTTGATGCATATGTGCGTGTAGTCTATTGCACCCACTGCCCCAGGGTATTCTGCTATTTGGTAGAAGAGACGCTTATTGCTGGTCAACACCTTACGGGTGTTGAGGAAATATACATGCTCACTGGCATGTGTTGACATGGCTTCCAGGAACTGGTGGAATACTCTGGATGCTGATGCCTGTCAGATCCCCATGATATCCTCAGTTGTGCTTTGGGAAGCACTTGTGGATAGTATACCTTTGCCTACACATACCTTGGTGTCCACTGATATGGGTTTTGCTCGGTCAGTTTGGTGTGTCAGGTGTGGCCGGCTCAGCTCAACAATTTGCTGTAGGAGGTCTCTGTCTACCCTATAGCGCTTCAATATCTCCAGCTCATGTAGCCCCTGGTAGGTTACCCTGGGTCTGTACTCTCTTCTCCATCTCCTCACTGTGGGTTGTTCAGCAGCATTCACATCCTAAACACCCTCAGCCTCTTGCACATGTTGTTCGATGTTGCCTGCTGCAGCCCTTCTCATTTTGTAGGTTTGTTTGTTAAAATTTCCCCACTTGTATACACCGGTGGTGTAGAGTGTGGGAAAAAACAGAGGGGAAGATGTTTGCTTAGTTTACAGTAGTGTTCTGGGCTGGGATGGTCTGCTGCCTGTGTAATTTTCTGATTCTGATACATTTCACCTGCCAGCTAAGCTAGTTCTCCTTGTATACCTTCCCACTGCTGTTTTACCTTCCCATTGCCTTCCTGTTTAAGCCCATGTGCACGCTGCACAAACAGAGTGCGCATATGTGCACACTACTGCTATTTCTTGGTTTAACTTTTTTTTTCTTCCTGTAAAACCCAATGTGTGGCACCCACACCCGCTTACACTTTGTAAAGAGTGCTAGGCAGGTTTAGATACATCCCCTAGCTTAGCTTTGCTACGCTAGGTGTAAATCCAAGCCATAGGGCTCCAATCTGCTTACAGTATTCCTGACACACCCACTCATGATGTCACCTACCTCCTAGTCTTGCACACAGCTATTCATACTCTTACACTGTTGGGACCTGCCTCACATGCTGGGGAAAACTGGTATTCACTATCATTCCCCTCATTTGCATAGGATTGCCTGCTAATGCATAGTTACATGTCTCACACTGAGCCACTCCCCTTAGCAGCCACTATTCACTGGACAGGTTGTCTTCTGCCTGCCATTGACTTGCATGGCAGAATACTGATTTTAGTTAGAATGCTTATTTTAGGTTTATTTTATTATTTTTCCCCGATCCCGTTTGCACGCCATTGCCCTATGCTTAAAAAGCCGAGATTGGCTTAAAATAAAATAAAGGTTGGTTTTTTAATTTTTTGGATTGTTTACAATGCCAGTGGCCTTCTACTTAGCCATTGGTATGCTTCCTCAGTGATATGCGGCCTTCATTTGGAGCTGTCATAGCTCCATTTTGGATTTTGTAGTACCATACTTGTTTACTAACCGAGTACATTTCTGCATATTACGCTAGTCCTGCACACCCTGATTCCTGCTTCCTGGATGGCAGATTTAGCTCATTTGCATGGTTTTCACCTGCAAATGGGGTAATTTGCATACAGGAGCTGGGAACGTGCAGCACTAGAGCTAGAGCGCTTGTGCACCTCAAACAAGCATGTACGTGGATCACTCAGCTGCCATATTAGCAAAATTTCCTCTTACACTAATCATGCACGCCATGCAAGCTTTTGAGAATCTGGGGGTATGTTTTCTTTGCATTCTCTATGAGTTTATTCTGGTGTAAATTCCTTCAAAAAATGCTGGCTAACTAGCTACTCTAAAACTGTCCATATACATTGTATTTACTCCTGTGCCTTTGGATAGGTCATTAATGAAGGTTCAGAGGACCACTTTACTTAAACAGTTAATAAATTAAATTAATAATAAGTCAGAATCTTTTAATGTTGAGAACAGAGATTACATAGCTATGATCCAAACAAGTACAAAGAAAGGTACTTATATCATCAGGGAGGGTTCCAGAATCATAAATGTGAGGATGATTGTTTATGAGAATCCAGTCTAATATGCTTGCTTTCTTGTTAGCTTTATTTATCCTGGTGGGGGAGGTAATGGTTTGTGAAAAACCGTATAGGTTAATGTGGGTGGTAGGGAGGCTGCTGCAATAGTAGTTCTAATCAATGAGAGGTGGGAGAGTAAAATCAAAGCATGTTTATATCACTTAGGATTATGGTTTCTTGGGGCAGGTGTTGGGATAGCCAGCAAAGGATATTTTCCATGGTGGCAATGTTATTGCCAGGAGGTAGATACATACAGATAATATAGATGGATTTGACATTGTTAAGTTGTAGTTTGGAGATGAGAATTTCTGCATGGGAATAGAGGTAGTTTACAGTCATACATGGTTAACTGTAAGCCAGATTTAAATAGAATAGCAACCCCATCACACTTCTTGGCTACTCGGTCAAGTCTCAGGATATTATATCCATGTGGGATGATTTCACTGCCTTTGGTTACAGGTTTTAGCCATGTTTCCATTAAGCAGAGAATGTCAAAGGAGTAGACTTCTATTAGAGCTTGGAGTTGAGTTACTTTGTTGCTAATGCTACATATATTAAGATGAGCTACTATGAGGGAATTAGATGGTTTAGTAAGGGAAGAAATAGTTGATTGATTGTGGTTATGGAGAGTGATAGGGGTTGTTGTTGGGCTTGGGTTTGGGTGAATGTCACCATCCTTTAATGAGCGGAGTAGTCCTAGACAGTTTGGGTGAGAGAATCTGCTGTATAGAAGTAGAGCTTTCCTGAGATTTAGAGTGTTATATTTAATGTGTAATATTCTATGATACTTTTCAAGTAGGTAGCTGGGTGAAGATGTTATATTTGCATGGTTATAAAGGACTGGTAGGGATGGAAAATTGGTTCGCTTATTAGGGTAGTGAAGGTGTGGATCTAGTGGGTGTTTATAGGAGGTGAGTAAGTAGGCAAAGGTTAAAGCTGGTAGTGGTAAAAGTGTGAATAAAAATAGGACATGTAATGAGGTGGGTGGCTTATACATTGGGAAGGATTAACTATTGGATGTCTGTATGTAGGTATGGAAGTATGTAGGATTAGGATGGGGAAAGGAGGAGGGTGTGGTAAGACTGAAGGGGAGTGGTAAGAGAAGGCAGATATGAGAGAAGATGGCCAGTGGTAAAGTGTCTATAGAGTAATGGGAAGAGGAAGAGGTGTGGCTAATAAGTATAAGAGTATGTCCCCTGGGGGTGGGTGGGAAATGGTGGTAGGGACGGGAGTGGAGTGCGCCTGCAGGATAAATGGAGCGGGTAGAGACAGATAGTGAAGCAGTTATAGAAGAAACAATCAGCAGGACTGATTCCAGAAGGTAAGATGGAAAAGTCAGATGTGGGTAAAGGACAGTGAGACGTGAGCCTAGAAAAGGTAGTTGTAGACAGTAGTAGTAAAGGGTAAATTGAGAGGACTAAATAGCAATTCTGGGACTACAGGAGAAATTAAAGTAAGTAGCTAGGCATAAGAGAGGATAAGAAGGAGATGCTGCTGGGTTAAAGTCAAATATTGCAGGCTGATAAGAGAGGGAGTTAGTTGGAGTACAACAAGGGAAAAGTGGGTGCTAGCCAAAAGGGGTGTCTATAGAGGATGGGGGAGAGAGGGTGTTAAGGTACAAAAGAGAGGGTGTGGAGTCTGCTGGCTGTCCTAGCTCAAGACGTGCAAATGCAAATGACAAAAAACAGTTGAAATCCAAAAGCGTACCACGGAGCCCTTGTACCAGCAACAACAAGTAAATAGTCTTAACGAATTTTATTTGTCACAAACGTTTTCGCCGCACAAAGGTGCAGCTTCCTCAGAGAAAACAAATTAACAATGAGGTAAAAGTGCACGCCCCTTTTATACAAAGCAAAAGGGAAATGACATCATGGTAAGGTAAAACTCATTGTAATAGTTAGAAAACAAGTATAAACCTTCACAGGAACAACTTGTTCCTCAAAGAAAGTATACAAACATTGATTCATGTTAGTAATAACCATTTCAAAGTGTGGAATGTTACCAAGGAAGTAAACATAAAAGTTAAAATAACATATTTAAAATTCTTAAAATATGTAAATGAAATCATAACATTAAAGTAAAAATTCAACAAAAAAGGTCATTCAAATAGCAACTCATAAAAAATAAGTATAGTATGCAGTAATGGATTAAATCTTGTTAAAGAAGTAATGGTAATCCATTATAAGTAAGTAAGTACCTTAAAGATATTATTGTGTAACCAACAATAATAATTAAAATCAAGACAGTAATTGACATTAGAAGTGCTACACAGGAGGCACGCCACATGAAGTCAGAAACAAAAAAATGAAGTCAGAAACAAACAAATTTTGTATATATTTTGGAAAAAATCATTATGTATGCATAAGAAAGTAAGGTATACCTACGAAAGAAGGTACTACCTTAAATAACTCCTCAACTTGAGTACTGCTGAGATGTTGCAGTTTTCGTTTAAACCCGGGTAGCAAAATGCGTCTAAACGCAGTTGCCACTCCAGTTCACGTACTTCTAAAAGTAGGGTTATTGGGCCTCCCCGGATGCTATTGGTCACTTGGTCTATGGCCATAAACGAGAAAGAGTGCCCAGGGTGGCTGGCAATGTGTTTAGCCAAAGCGTTAACGTCAGAATTTTTCTTAATTGCATACATATGTTCGTAGACACGGTCCCTAAGTCTGCGATCAGTCTTTCCCAGGTAGAATGAGGGACAGCAATCGCAAAGAGCCAGGTAAACTACTGATCTACTTTCACAGTTGAGTGGAGCTTGAATTAAAAACTTCCTGTCCCTTATAGTATAGGTCTGCCCTGCTCTCATTTTATAACACCAGTTGCAGAAACCACATGGGTACATCCCTGTGCGCCTATTGAAGATTTTTTTAGTTAGGTCCCTCTGTAAAAGTTCCTTAAGGTTATTATTTCTCTTAAAAACGAAGTTAGGACAAAGGCCTAATTTCTCAGAGAGGCCAGGACTCCCCAAGATAAATTGCCAGTTTTTCTTAATCAATGCAGTAGTAGTCTGAGTGTTGAGACTAAATGTATGAACGTAACTAATGGCAAAATCGCGTGCATGGTTGGTCATAGAGGTGTCATTAAGGGAGGGGGAACCCACAATGGGTGACAGTAGTGTGTTATTAGAACTAAGGTCAAGCAATGCATGGCTTTGTAAGATAGGTTTGTAAAACCCGTTTACCCTTTTAGCTGTAACTTCCAGCCTAATTTCATCAATTAGATTCCTCGGGTAACCCCTATTAAGGAACATGTTACACAAAAGTGTGCATTCGTTCTGAAAGGTGTCAAAATCACTACACATTCTAACAGCCCTAACCATTTGACCCTTCACAATAGATTTCTTTTGCTTGAAGGGATGGTGGCTTGTGAAGTGCAAGAACGAGTTACAGTAAGTTGGCTTTCTGTAAACACAAGATGTGTAGGTGTTCCCTTCCTTTCTCAACTTTACATCGAGGTAGTCGATTTCTAAAGATGAAAAGTTAGAAGTGAATTTCAAGAAGTCAGTCGTACCATTAAGAAACTGTAAGAAGTCTGCAGCTTCTGTGTCATTACCATGGAAGAGGATGAAAATATCATCCAGGTAACGTGTGTAAAATTTCACTGTCCGCATCCTTTCACTGGAAAAAAGGAAGTGCTTTTCCCAGAAGCCCATAAAAAAGTTGGCGACAGAGGCCCCACAAGGCGAGCCCATCGCCACACCTTTTTTCTGTAAGAAGTAATCCTTATCAAAAAGGAAAAAATTACACGAAAGGACTATGTCCAAGACTTCTGTGACCAAATCAATTTCAGTCTGTGGTGCTCCACAGTCTAAAAGTAAGAGAGAAATCCATTCCACAGCTTCTTGGTGTGGAATGGAGGTGTATAGGTCAACAACGTCGATGGTGAGAAAATTATTCCCATCATCGAATGGAATGTTGTTGAAGTTGTCTAAAAAAGACCAGGAATCTTTACATACACCCCGAAGGTCCTTCAGGTATGAACTGGAGTGGCAACTGCGTTTAGACGCATTTTGCTACCCGGGTTTAAACGAAAACTGCAACATCTCAGCAGTACTCAAGTTGAGGAGTTATTTAAGGTAGTACCTTCTTTCGTAGGTATACCTTACTTTCTTATGCATACATAATGATTTTTTCCAAAATATATACAAAATTTGTTTGTTTCTGACTTCATTTTTTGTTTCTGACTTCATGTGGCGTGCCTCCTGTGTAGCACTTCTAATGTCAATTACTGTCTTGATTTTAATTATTATTGTTGGTTACACAATAATATCTTTAAGGTACTTACTTACTTATAATGGATTACCATTACTTTAACAAGATTTAATCCATTACTGCATACTATACTTATTTTTTATGAGTTGCTATTTGAATGACCTTTTTTGTTGAATTTTTACTTTAATGTTATGATTTCATTTACATATTTTAAGAATTTTAAATATGTTATTTTAACTTTTATGTTTACTTCCTTGGTAACATTCCACACTTTGAAATGGTTATTACTAACATGAATCAATGTTTGTATACTTTCTTTGAGGAACAAGTTGTTCCTGTGAAGGTTTATACTTGTTTTCTAACTATTACAATGAGTTTTACCTTACCATGATGTCATTTCCCTTTTGCTTTGTATAAAAGGGGCGTGCACTTTTACCTCATTGTTAATTTGTTTTCTCTGAGGAAGCTGCACCTTTGTGCGGCGAAAACGTTTGTGACAAATAAAATTCGTTAAGACTATTTACTTGTTGTTGCTGGTACAAGGGCTCCGTGGTACGCTAGCTCAAGACGTGCTTTAACACCTGTAGCAGTGGTATAATAGTAGAAAGTCTTTCCGGCAGGAATTATTCAACAGACATACTTTTCTGGTGTCCTTGAGAGAGGGATTGTAGGGAAGTTATGCTGTGAATTGAACAGCTGATATTTGGAGAACAGGTGACACCCAGCACAGCACTGTGCATGGAAAGAATGAGGAGGTGATATCCAGCACAATACTGTGCATGGATACAACAAGGAGGTGACACCCAGCACATTACTGTGTATAGAAAGAATGAGGGGGTATCACCCAATGGATTACTGTGCATGGATAGAATGTGGAAATGATACCCAGCACAATACACTACATGGATACAATGAGGAGGTGACGCCCAGCACAGTACTGTGTATGGAAAAAACGAGGAGGTGTCACCCAGCACATTACTGTGTATGGCTAGAATGAGGAGATGACACCCAGAACACTACTGCATGAATGAATAGAATGACAAAGTGATACCCAGCAAAATACTGTGCATGGATAGAATGAGGAGGTGACACCCAGCACAGAACTGTGTATGGAAAGAATGAGGAGGTTTTACCCAGTATATTACTGTGTATGGATAGAATGAGGAGGTGACACCCAGCACAGCACTGTGCATGGATAGAATGAGGAAGTGATATACAGCACAATACTGTGTATGGATACAATGAGGAGGTGACACCCAGCACAGTACTGTGCATGGAAAGACTGAGGAGGTGTTGCTCAGTACATGACTGTGTATAGATAGAATGAGGATGTGATACCCAGCACAATACTGTGCATGGATACAATGAGGAGATGACACCCAGCACAGTACTGTGTATGGAAAGAATGAAGAGGTGTCACTCAGTAGATTACTACACATGAATAGAATGAAGAAGTGATACCCAGCACAATACTGTGCATGGATAGAATGAGTAGGTGACACCCAACACAGTACTGTGTAAAGAATGAGGAGGTTTCACCCAGTGCACTTCTGTGCATGGATAGAATGAGGAGGTGACACCCAGCACAGTAATGTGTATGGATAGAATGAGGAGGTGACACCCAGCACAGTACTATGTATAGATAGAATGACCAAGTGACACCCAGCATAACAATCTATATGGATAGCTGTGAGTGGTGACTTACAGCACAATAATGTGAGTGAATAGACTCTGGATATGACACCCAGCTCAGTGTTTTATGTGGATCGACTTAAGAGGTGTCACCCAGCACATTAATGTGCATGAATAGACTGATTAGTTTATACATAGCACAGTGCTATCATTGATATATCGAGAAAGTGACATGATGTGCAGTAATGTGCATGTGCAGACTGGAGAGAGGACAGCCAACTCAATACTGTACATAGAGAGATTGGCAAGGTGACACCCAATACAATAATTTGCATGAGTAGATTGGAATGGTGACACCCAACATAACAATGTGCATGAATAGACTGGAGAGGTTACACAGAGCTCTGTACTATGAATAAACAGATTGGGCAGGTAACACCCAGTGCAGTACTGTGCATAGATATATGAGGAGGTGACACCCAGCACAGTACTGTGCATGGATAGAATGAGGAGGTTACACCCAGCACAGTAATATTAATGGATAGAATGAGGAGGTGACACTCAGCACAATACTGTTAATGGATAGAATGAGGAGGTGACACCCAGCACAGTACTGTGTTTGGATAGAATGTGAAGGTGATATGCAGCACAGTACTGTGCATGGATAAATGAGGAGGTGACAACCAGCACAGTACTGTGCATGAATAGAATGAGGAGGTTACACACAGCACAGCACTGTGTGTGGATATAATGAGGAGGTGACATCCAGCACAGTACATTGCATGGATAGAAAGGAGGTGACACCCAGTACAGCGCTGTGCATGCAAAGAATGAGGAAGTGATGTCCAGCACATCACTGTGCATGGATACAATGAGGAGGTGACACCCAGCACAGTACTGTGTATGGAAAAAATGAGGCGGTATCACCCAGTACATTACTGTGTATAGATAGAATGAGGAAGTGATAACCAGCACAAAACTGTGCATGGATACAATGAGGAGGTGAACCCAGCACAGTACTCTCTTTGGATAGAATGAGAAGGTGACACCCAGCACAGTACTGTGCATGGATAGGATGAGGAGGTGACAACCAGCACAGTACTGTGCATGAATAGAATGAGGAGGTTACACACAGCACAGCACTGTGTGTGGATATAATGAGGAGGTGACATCCAGCACAGTACAGTGTAATGATAGAAAGAACGTGAAACCCAGCACAGCCCTGTGCATGGATAGAATGAGGAAGTGATATCCAGCACAATACTGTGCATGGATAGAATAAGGAGGTGATACCCAGCACAGTACTGTGTATGGAAAGAATGAGGAGGTGTCACCCAGTAGATTACTGTGCATGGATAGAATGAGGAGGTGACACCCAGCACAATACTGTGTATGGAAAGAATGAGGAGTTGTCATCCAGTACATTACTGTATATGGCTAGAATGAGGAGGTGACACCCAGCACACTACTGTGTGCATGGATAGAATGAGGATGTGATACACAGCACAATACTGTGCATGGATAGAATGAGGAGGTGACACCCAGCACAGTACTGTGTATGGAAAGAATGAGGAGGTTTCACCCAGTACATTACTGTGTATGGATAGAATGAGGAGGTGACACCTAGCACAGTACTGTGTATGGATTGAATGAGGAGGTGACACCCAGCACAGTACTGCATATAGAGAGAATGAGCAAGTGACAGCCAGCACATTACTGTGCATAAATAGAATGAGGTGGTGACACACAGTACACTACTGTATGCATGTATAGAATGAGGAAGTGACACCCAGCACAATACTGTGTATGGTGAGAATGAGGTGGTGACACCCAGAACAGTACTGTGTATGGACAGAATGACCAAGTGACCCCCCAGCATAACAATCTATATGGATAGCTAAGAGTGGTGACTTCCAGCACAGTAATGTGAGTGAATAGACTCTGGATATGACACCCTGCTCAGTGTTTTATGTGGATCGACTGAAGAGGTGACACCCAGCACATTAATGCACATGAATAGACTGAAGAGTTTATACACAGCACAGTGCTGTCATTGATATACTGAGAAAATGACATGCTGTACAGTAATGTGCATGGCTATATTGGAGTGATGGCACCCAACTTAATACTGTACATGGTTAGATTGACAAGTTGACACCCAATACAACAACATGCATGACTAGATTGGAGAGGTGACACCTGGCATAATAATGTGCATGAATAGACTGGAAAGGTGACACAGACCTCTGTACTATGAATAAACAGATTGGGCAGGTAACTCCCAGTGCAGTAATGCTCAAAGATATAAGAGGAGGGGACAGCCAGCATAGCACTGTGCATAGACAGAATGAGGAGGTAACACCCTGTACAGTACTGTGCATGGATAGAATGTGGACATGACACCCACCAGAGTACTGTGTTTGGATAGAATGAGGAGGTATCACCCAGTGGATTACTGTGCATGGATAGAATGAGGAAGTGATACCCAGCACAATACACTGCATGGATACAATGAGGAGGTGACACCCAGCACAGTACTGTGTATGGAAAGAATGAGGAGGTGTCACTCAGTACATTACTGTGTATGGCTAGAATGAGGAGATGACACCCAGAACACTATTGTGTGCATGAATAGAATGACAAAGTGATACCCAGCAAAATACTGTGCATGGATAGAATGAGGAGGTGACACCCAGCACAGAACTGTGTATGGAAAGAATGAGGAGGTTTTACCCAGTATATTACTGTGTATGGATAGAATGAGGAGGTGACACCCAGCACAGCACTGCACATGGATAGAATAAGGAAGTGATATTGCTCAGTACATGACTGTGTATAGATTGAATGAGGATGTGATACCCAGTGTATGGCTAGAATGAGGAGGTGACACCCAGCACAGCACTGTGCATGGAAAGAATGAGGAAGTGATATCCAGCACAATATTGTGCATTTATACAATGAGGAGGTGACACCCAGCACAGTACTGTGTATGGAAAGATTGAGGAGGTGTCACCCAATACATGACTGTGTATAGATAGAATGAGGATGTGATACCCAGCACAATACTGTGCATGTATACAATGAGGAGTCACACCCAGCACAGTACTGTGTATGGAAAGAATGAAGAGGTGTCACCCAGTAGATTACTGTGCATGGATAGAATGAGGAAGTGATACCCAGCACAATGCTGTGCATGGATACAATGAGGAGGTGATACCCAGCACAGTACTGTGTATGGAAAGAATGAGGAGGTGTCACCCAGTACATTTCTGTGCATGGCTAGAATGAGGAGGTGACACCCAGCACACTACTATGTGCATGGATAGAATGACCAAGTGACACCCAGCATAACAATCTATATGGATAGCTGAGAGTGGTGTCTTACAGCACAGTAATGTGAGTGAATAGACTCTGGATATGACACCCAGCTCAGTGTTTTATGTGGATCAACTGAAGAGGTGACACCCAGCACATTAATGTGCATGGATAGACTGATGAGTTTATACACAGCACAGTGCTGTCATTGATATATTGAGAAAGTGACATGATGTACAGTAATGTGCATGGCTAGATTGGAGAGATGGCACCCAACTCAATACTGTACATGGATAGATTGGCAAGTTGACACCCAATACAATAACATGCATGACTAGATTAGAGAGGGGACTCCCGGCATAATAATGTGCATGAATAGACTGGAAAGGTGACACAGAGCTCTGTACTATGAATAAAGAGATTGGGCAGGTAACACTCAGTGCAGTAATGCACATAGATATATGATGAGGGGATAGCCAGCATAGCACTGTGCATAGATAGAATGAGGAGGTGACACCCAGTACAGTATTGTGCATGGATAGAATGAGGAGGTGACACCCAGCACAGTACTGTTTGCATGGATAGAATGAGGAAGTGACACCCAGCACAATACTATTCATGGATAGAATGAGGAGGTGACACTGAGCACATTACTGTGTATGGATAGAATGATAAAGGTGACACCCAGCATAACAATCTATATGGATAGCTGAGAGTGGTGACATCCAGCAGTATAATGTGTGTGAAAAGGCTGTGTATCTGACACCCAGCTCAGTGTTTTATGTGGACAGACTGAGGAGGTGACATCCAGCACATTAATGTATATGAATAGACTGATGAGGTTATGCACAGCACAGTGCTGTCACTGATATATTGAGAAAGTGACATGATGTACAGTAATGTGCATGTGTAGATTGGAGAGAGGGCACCCAACTCAATACTGTACATGGAGAGATTGGCAAGGTGACACCCAATACAATAATGTGCATGACTAGATTGGAATGGTGACACCCAACATAACAACGTGCATGAATAGACTGGAGAGGTTACACAGAGCTCTGTACTATGAATAAACAGATTGGGGAGGTAACACCCAGTGCAGTACTGTGCATAGATATATGAGGAGGGGACAGCCAACATAGCACTGTGCATAGATGGATTGAGGAGGTGACACGCAGTGCAGTACTGTGCATGAATAGAATGAGGAGGTGACACCCAGCACAGTACTCTGCATGGATAGAATGAGGAGGTTACACCCAGCACAGTAATATTAATGGATAGAATGAGGAGGTGACACCCAGCACAGTACTGTGTTTGGATAGAATGTGAAGGGGATATGTAACACAGTACTGTGCATGGATAAATGAGGATATGGCAACCATCACAGTACTGTGCATGAATAGAATGAGGATGTTACACAGAGCACAGCACTGTGTGTGGATATAATGAGCAGGTGACATCCAGCACAGTACAGTGTAATGATGAAAGAAGGTGACACCCAGCACAGCCCTGTGCATGGATGGAATGAGGAAGTGATATCCAGCACAATACTGTGCATGGCTATAATGAGGAGATGGCACCCAGTACAGTACTGTGTATGGAAAGATTGAGTAGGTGTCGCCCAGTACATGATTGTGTATCAATAGAATGAGGATGTAATACCCAGCACAATACTGTGCATGGATAGAATGAGGAGGTGACACCCAGCTCAGTACTGTGCATGAAAAGAATGAAGAGGTGTCACCCAGTAGATTACTGTGCATGGATAGAATGAGGAAGGGATACCCAGCACAATACTGTGCATGGATGCAATGAGGAGGTGACACCCAGCACAGTATTGTGTATGGAAAGAATGTGGGAGGTGTCATCCAGTACATTACTGTGTATGGCTAGAATGAGGAGGCGACACCCAGCACAGTGTTGTATATACATAGAATGAGCAGGTGACTGCCAGCACATTACTGTGCATACATAGAATGAGGAGGTGATACCCAGCACATTACTATGTGCATGGATAGAATGACTAGGTGACACCCAGCATAACAATCTATATGGATATCTGAGAGTGGTAACTTACAGCACAGTAATGTGAGTGAATAGACTCTGGATATGACACCCAGCTCAGTGTTTTATGTGGATTGATTGAAGAGGTGACACCCAGCAGATTAACGTGCATGAATAGACTGATGAGTTTATACACAGCACAGTGCTGTCATTGATATATTGAGAAAGTGACATGATGTACAGTAATGTGCATGGCTAGATTGGAGAGATGGCACCCAACTCAATACTGTACATGGATAGATTGGCAAGTTGATACTCAATACAATAACATGCATGACTAGATTAGAGAGGTGACTCCCGGCATAATAATGTGCATAAATAGAATGGAAAGGTGACACAGAGCTCTGTACTATGAATAAACAGAATGGACAGGTAACACCCAGTGCAGTAATGCACATAGATATATGACGAGGGGATAGCCAGCATAGCACCGTGCATAGATAGAATGAGGAGGTGACACCCAGTACAGTACTGTGCATGGATAGAATGAGGAGGAGACACCCAGCACAGTACTGTTTGCATGGATAGAATGAGGAAGTGACACCCAGCACAATACTGTGCATGGATAGAATGAGGAGGTAACACTGAGCATATTACTGTGTATGGATAGAATGATAAAGGTGACACCCAGCCTAACAATCTATATGGATAGCTGAGAGTGGTGACATCCAGCAGAGTAATGTGGGTGAATAGACTGTGGATCTGACACCCAGCTCAGTGTTTTATGTGGACAGACTGAGGAGGTGACATTCAGCACATTAATGCATATGAATAGACTGATGAGGTTATGCACAGCAGAGTGCTGTCACTGATATATTGAGAAAGTGACATGATATACAGTAATGTGCATGTGTAGATTAAAGGGAGGACACCCAACTCAATACTGTACATGCAGAGATTGGCAAGGTGACACCCAATACAATAATGTGCATGACTAGATTGGAATGGTGACACCCAACATAACAATGTGCACGAATAGACTGGAAAGGTTACACAGAGCTCTGTACTATGAATAGACAGATTGGCAGGTAACACCCGGTGCAGTACTGTGCATAGATATAAGAGGAGGGGACAGCCAACATATCACTGTTCATAGACGGATAGAATAAGCAAGTAACACCCAGCATGAATAGAATGAGGAGGTGACACCCAGCACAGTACTGAGCATGGATAGAATGAGGAGGTTACATCCAGCACAGTAATATTAATGGATAGAATGAGGAGGTGACACTCAGCACAATACTGTTAATGGATAGAATGAGGAGGTGACACCCAGCACAGTACTGTTTTTGGATAGAATGTGAAGGTGATATGCAGCACAGTACTGTGCATGTATAAATGAGGAGGTGACAACCAGCACAGTACAGTGCATGAATAGAATGAGGAGGTTACACACAACACAGCAGTGTGTGTGGATATAATGAGGAGGTGACATCCAGCACAGTACACTACATGGATAGAAAGGAGGTGAAACTCAGTACAGTGCTGTGCAAGGAAAGAATGAAGAAGTGATGTCCAGCACAATACTGTGCATGGATACAGTGAGGAGTTGACAACCAGCACATTACTGTGTATGGAAAAAATGAGGAGGTATCACCCAGTACATTACTGTCTATAGATAAAATGAGGAAGTGATAACCAGCACAATACTGTGCATGGATACAATGAGGAGGTGACACCCAGCACAGTACTCTCTTTGGATAGAATGAGAAGGTGACACCCAGCACAGTATTGTGCATGGATAGGATAAGGAGGTGACAAACAGCACAGTACTGTGCATGAATAGAATTAGGAGGTTACACACAGCACAGCACTGTGTGTGGATATAATGAGGAGGTGACATCCAGCACAGTACAGTGTAATGATAGAAAGAAGGTGACACCCAGCACAGCCCTCTGCATGGATAGAATGAGGAAGTGATATCCAGCACAATACTGTGCATGGATACAGTGAGGAGGTGACACCCAGCACAGTACTGTGTATGGAAAGAATGAAGAGGTGTTACCCAGTACATTACTGTGCATGGCTAGGATGAGGAGGTGACACTCAGCACCCTACCGTGTGCATGGATAGAATGAAGAGGTGACACCCAGCACAGTACTGTGTATGGAAAGAATGAAGATGTTTCACCCAGAACAGTACTGTGTATGGATAGAATGACCAAGTGACCCCCAGCATAACAATCTGTATGGATAGCTGAGAGTGGTGACTTCCAGCACAGTAATGTGAGTGAATAGACTCTAGATATGACACCCTGCTCAGTGTTTTATGTGGATCGACTGAAGAGGTGACACCCAGCACATTAATGCACATGAATAGACTGATGAGTTTATACACAGCACAGTGCTGTCATTAATATATTGAGAAAATGAAATGCTGTACAGTAATGTGCATGGGTAGATTGGCGTGATGGCACCCAACTTAATACTGTACATGGTTAGATTGACAAGTTGACACCCACTACAATAACATGCATGGTTAGATTGGAGAGGTGACACCTGGCATAATAATGTGCATGAATAGACTGGAGAGGTGACACAGAGCTCTGTACTATGAATAAACAGATTTGGCAGGTAACTCCCAGTGCAGTAATGCACATAGATATAAGAGGAGGGGACAGGCAGCATAGCACTGTGCATAGACCGAATGAGGAGGTAACACCCAGTACAGTACTGTGCATGGATAGAATGTGGACATGACACCCACCAGAGTACTGTGTTTGGATAGAATGAGAAGGTGATGCAAAGCACAGTACTCTGCATGAATAGAATGAGGAGGTGGCACCCAGCATAGTACTGTGTTTGCATAGAATGAGGAGGTGACACCCAGCACTGTAATGTGCATGGATAGAATGAGCAGGTGACATCCAGCACAGAACTGTTAATGGATAGAATGAGGCGGTGACACCAAGCACACTACTGTTAATGGATAGAATGAGTAGGTGACACCCAGTACAGTACTCTGTTTGATAGAATGAGGAAGTGACACCCAGCATGGTACTGTGTATAAATAAAATGAGTAGGTGACAACCATCACAGTACTGTGCATGGTTAGACTGTGCAGGTGACACCCAGCACATTACCGTGCATTGATAGAATGAGGAGGTGACACCCAGCACATTCCTGTGTAAGGATCGAATGAGGAGATGACACCCAGCACTGCATGTGTATTGATAGAATGAGGAGGTGACACCCAGTACAGTACTGTGCATGGCTAGAATGAGGGAGTGACACCCAGCATAGTACTATTAATGGATAAAATGAGGAGGTGACACCCAGCATAGTATTGTGTATGGATAGAATGAGGAGGTGACACCTGGCACAGTACTGTTTATGGATGGAATGAGGAGGTGACACCCAGCACACTACTGTTAATGGATAGTACGAGTAGGTGACACCCAGCACAGTCCTGTTAATAGATAGAATGAGGAGGTGACACTCAGCACAGTACTGGGTTTAGATAGAATGAGGAGGACACCCAGCACAGTACTGTGTGTGGATAGAATGAGCAGGTGACTCCAGCACAGTACTATTAATGGATAGAATGAGGAGGTGACACCCAGCACACTACTGTTAATGAATAGTATGAGTAGGTGACACCCAGCACAGTACTGTGCATAGATAAAATGAGGAGGTGACACCCAGCACAGTACTGTGTATGGATAGAATGAGCAGGTGACACCTATCACAGTACTGTTAATAGATAGAATGAGGAGGTGACACCCAGCACAGTACTGGGTTTGGATAGAATGAGGAGGTGACACCCATCATGGTACTGTGTATGAATAGAATAAGGAGGTGACACACAGCACAGTATCATGCATGGATATAATGAGCAGGGGACACGCACAACAGTACTGTGTATGGATAGAATGAGGAGGTGACACTCAGCACAGTACTGTACATGGATAGAATGAGGGAGTGACAGCCAGCACAGAACTATTAGTGAATAGAATGAGGAGGTGACATACAGCACAGTACTGTGTATGGATAGAATGAGGAGGTGACACCAAGCATACTACTGTTAATGGATAGAATGAGGAGGTGACACCCAGTACAGTACTCTGTTGGATAGAATGAAGAGGTGACACCCAGCACAGTACTGTGCATGGCTAGAATGAGGGATTGACACCCAGCACAGTATTATTAATAGATAAAATGAGGAGGTGAGTCCCAGCACAGTACTGTGTATGGATAGAATAAGGAGGTGACGCACAGTACAGTATCATGTATGGATAGAATGAGCATGGGGACAAACAGAACAGTACTGTGTATGGAAAGATGAGGAGGTGACACCCAGCACAGTACTGTGCATGGAGAGAATGAGCGAGTGACACCCTGCACAGTACTATTAATGGACAGAATGAGGAGGTGGCACCAAGCACAGTACTGTGTATGGATAGAATGAGGAGGTGATGCCCAGCACAGTACTATTAATGGATAGAATGAGGAGGTGACACCCAGTACAGTACTGTGTATGGATAGAATGAAGAGGTGACACCCAGCACACCTCTGTTAATGGATAGTACGAGTAGGTGACACCCAACACAGTACTGTGTAAAGAATGAGGAGGTTTCACCCAGTAAATTTCTGTGTATGGATAGAATGAGGAGGTGACAACCAGCACAGTACTGTGTATGGATAGAATGAGGAGGTGACACCCAGTACATTTCTGTGTATGGATAGAATGAGGAGGTGACAACCAGCACAGTACTGTGTATGGATAGATTGAGGAGGTGACACCCAGCACACCTCTGTTAATGGATAGTATGAGTAGGTGACACCCAGCACAGTACTGTTAATAGATAGAATGAGGAGGTAAAACTCAGCACAGTACTGGGTTTGGATGTAATGAGGAGAACACCCAGCACAGTACTGTGTGTGGATAGAATGAGCAGGTGATACCCAGCACAGTGCTATTAATGGATAAAATGAGGATATGACACCCAGCACACTACTGTTAATGGATAGTATGAGTAGGTGACACCCAGCACAGTACTGTGCATGGGTAAAATGAGCAGGGGACACCCAGCACAGTACTGTGTATGGATAGAATGAAGAGGTTACACTCAGGACAGTACTGTGCTTGGATAGTATGAGGGTGTGACACCCTGCATAGTACTATTAGTGGATAGAATGAGGTGGTGACACCCAACACAACACTGTGTTTGATAGAATGAGGGGGTAACACCCAGCACAGTAATGTGCATGGATAGAATAAGCAGGTAACACCCAGCACAGTACTGTGCATGGGTAAAATGAGAAGGGGACACCCAGCACAGTACTGTGTATGGATAGAATGAAGAGGTTACACTCAGGACAGTACTGTGCATGGATATTATGAGGGAGTGACACCCAGCATAGTACTATTAGTGGATAGAATGAGGTGATGACACCCAACACAGCACTGTGTTTGATAGAATGAGGGGGTGACACCCAGCACAGTAATCTGCATGGATAGAATAAGCAGGTGACACCCAGCACAGTACTGTGTTTGGACAGAATGAGGAGGAGGTGACACCCAGCACAGTACTGTGTATGGATATAATGAGGATGTGACACACAGTACAGTACTGTGCATGGTTAGACTGAGCAGGTGACACACAGCACAGTACTGTGCATGGATAGAATGAGGAGGTGACAACCAGCACACTACTGTGTATGGATCGAAAGGAAGTGACACCAGGCACAGTACTGTGTTTGATAGAACGAGGAGGTGACACCCAGCACAGTAGTGTGCATGGATAGAATAAGCAGGTAACACCCAGCACAGTACTGTGTTTGGACAAAATGAGGAGGTGACACCCAGCATGGTACTGTGTATGGATAGAATGAGGATGTGACAGACAGCACAGTACTGTGCATGGATAGAATGAGGAGGTGACACCAAGCATAACAATCTATATGGATAATGGGGAGTGATGACATCCAACACAGTAATGTGGATAAATAGACTGTGAATATTACTCCCAGGTTAGTGTTTTATGTGGATAGACTGAGGAGGTGACACCCAGCACATTAATGTGCATGGATAGACTGATGAGGTTATACACAGCACAGTGCTGTCATTAATATATTGAGAAAGTGACATCATGTACACTAATGTGCATGGCTCTATTGGGGAGATGGCACCCAACTCAATACTGTATATGGACAGATTGACAAGGTGTCATCCAATACAAAAATGTGCATGACTAGATTGGAGAGATGACACCTGACACAATAATGTGCATGAACAGACGAGATTTGACACCCAGCTTTGTACTGTGAATAAACATATTGGGCAGGTAACACCCATTGCAGTAATGCACACAGATATATGAGGAGGGTACAGCCAGCATAGCACTCTGCATGGATAGATAGGGGAAGTGAAACACAGCATAGTGCTAAGCATAGATAAAATGGGAAAGTGACATCCATCACATGTATAGACTGGAGTCCTGACTCCCATCACAGTGCTATCATGGAAAGAATAGGAAGGTGGCACCTTGCACCATAATGTGAGTGGACAGATTTGGGAGGTAGTACCCAGCATAGCATTATTTATAAATAGACTGGGGAGCTGACACCCAGCAAAGTAATATGGATAGTATTGTGAAGATGGCAACCAACACAATACTGTACATATATGTTAGTGAGATGAGGGTTATTAGAGTACAGATGGACTTTACATACTTTGGCTTCTGACCTGAAGCCTTTCAGATCAAACAGCATGTCTGCAATCACTTTGCTAAACATTGTCTCTTTTCTTCTGTCTTCCTAGTATTTTGATAGCTGTGTTGTGAAGGAGAAGCAGTTATTGTGAACAATGCATGTACAAGATAATTTGAAATTTCATTTGGCAGCTTACTGATAGAAGTGAAACTGTATATGAAGTTAACGGAATTTCAGGAAATAGTAACATGCCATTGCACTGCCTGAAAGTGAGGGTAGAGGCGTAGTAAAAATGGCAACAAGGCCATGTCAGAGAGTGACCATGTCAATAGCCAGTTAACGTGCAATAGTCAGTATGACTGCATGGTCAGAAGTTTCAGTTTGAGAAAAGCACTAGAAATTTGGATATCTCTGCTGATATATATATATATATATATATATATATATATATATATATATATATATATATATATATATATATATATATATATATATAGATATATGTAGAGAGAGAGAGAGAGATGTCAAGTTATCAATGGCAAGCTACCTTAGCTCAAGTAGTGGGTTGGGCAATTGATGGAATGACAGGGAGAAATGGCAGGTCTAACCTGCAGAGGAAGGATTTTGCTGGGTGTCATCCAATGAGCCTTGGCAGTGGCTCAAGCTCAAAGCAAAAGATTCCAGCTTGTGTGTGTTGGGGGGGTAGCAGATGAAAGGAGAAAGGCAAGACCACCTTATGTCCAGGGGTGAGACGTGCTCAGTATGACCCTCCCTTTGCTGCTCAGCCCACAGAGTAATGTTTGTGCAAGGGGACAAGGATCTAGGCCAAGAGTATATTACCCTCACAAAACATGATGCTTCTCTGCTGGCCCCTTACCTGTTTTCATGAACCCTAAGATTCTAAACAAGATGTGGGGATGTCATTGGCATATAAATGACACAGCAGGCAGAACCTCCTGGCATGAGGATACCAGGACCCACCAGAAAGGGTATGCAGGTAGGCACAATTGGGTAGCAGATTTGGTTTAATGTTCAGCTAGTAAGGATGAAAAGAAAATACATTGAGTTTTCAGATGAAAAAAAAAACTTCAGTGATCGTGTCCACTGTTACAGGAAAGTCCTTCTATATTTCACAGCTTATAGAAAAAGACATTGTGACTACAGTTAGAGATGTCATTGTCCCCCATTTACTCAGTTCTCATTTGGCAAATCATTGAGGGAAATGGCCTCATTTGCATGTATCTGTAAAGACACATGCAGCAACTGTAATGCCCACAGAGATACCTCACTAGAAGGATACAGAGTTTAAACAATATGTGCTACAAGGACCACCTTAAAGCCCTGTCACTATACTCCGTATCCTACAGACTGCTAAAAGGTGACCTGTGTCTGGCATACAAGGTATCCTCCCACACAATACTGATGGAACTCTTGCACATCATCAGTCAAATGTCATCAGAAATATTCAGTCCAGGGATCTAAACCTCTTCTACAACATTAGAAGAATGGCTTGGAGGGGCAAGTATATTTTGCAGAGGATGCCAATGGAAAAGGCTCCCCATCTATATAAAAATATTGGATAACATACTGGGCTGACAAGCATGAAATGGGACTTGCAAAACCACCTTTAGATGCTATTCGGTATAAGCCTCCAAACAGCTTCCAGATGAATGGAGGGCAGCAGCAGTCATCCCTTCAGACAAAGGTGGGTTGTCAATTGACCTAGGTAATTTATGATCCATATGTCTGACTAGTCTCATCTGTAAGGCTATGGAAAGGATAATTTTTGAATTAATAAATAAGGATATAGGTAACTTACAAAGACAGTTCAGATTTATCAAGGGCAGAGTCTGCCTACATAGCCTGATTAACTTTTTAGAGAAGGTTACTGAAGCAAAGGATGAGAGCAAAGCAGTACACATCATGTATCTTAACCTTGCAAAGATATTTGACACCATCCCACACTCAGGCATCATAAATAAACTTTCCCAGCTAAATGGAAACCCCTATGTAACTCAATAGATAGCTAATCATCTTACAAATAAAACACAGACAATTAAACTGGGTGGTTCTACAACCCCTGAAAGATCTTTCATTAGCTGTGTGTCTCTGGGTTCAGTCCTTGGGCCACTCAACCTCTATATTTACTTCTTGGAGGTCCAAGCAAATGTTAAGGGTTTATGGCTGATCTAGTTTAGAGATGACTATAAACTTGATGTAATCATTCCACTATACTCAGTTCTCATTTGCCCGATCATTGAGTATAATATCCCTTTCAGTATGCCCTTGTCCAAACACTTGTCAGAAATGGAAAGACTACAGACCTTTCTCACTAAAAAAAAAAAAAAAATCAAGGTTTTAAATCATTTATCCATTGCAGACTAGGTTAGTCCCACTAGGCTAGTAATCTCTCTTCAGGGGACACCTGAGATGGTATTTATGCCATTAGGGGAAATTTGGCCTGGACATTGGTACATTTCCCCTACTCTTTTTGATAGGTGCAGTGGAATCTTTGACAGCCACCTGGGTTACCACCAACTCAAGCAGATATAGCCTCATTTTAACATCTCATTCAAAGTTTGGCACACTCTGGAATGGGGCACCTCCCCTTATGCTGAACGGCAGTGTCAGCATTCAGTTTACCTGATGTGGAAGCAGAACCCACAGCTTTCGACATCAAAAGTGAATCCTGTTGATGCATGACACTGACAAAAAAGCTTAACATTATGAAAGGAAAATCAAATTCATTACTATTAAAGACCAAATTGCAATCAATTTAACATCAATAACACAGGTGAAAGGCTACCACAAGTTAGCATCAGCTTGATAAATAACTGTTAAGTTACACATAATTAGTGCCCTTGTTATTGACAGTTAGTAGGAATATGTATAATGGATGTCTGAATGCCTCTTTTCTAATTTTAATCAAGAAATCCAAAAACAGTAGTTTAGCACTTGCAATCATTGCAAAGCTGATATATTCTTTTACGCATTATTCCCCATTAGTTTTTTTATCCAATGTGTCTAAATTAGTAGAACAATGCATTGTCTGCAGCTTGCAGATTAACATTCAAACCATAAGACTAGAAGATAAAAACAATAAATACACACAGAACAAAAGTCTGCATTTCAAGCAGTGTTCCATTTTATGGCAAAGATTGTCAAAGCTATAAATAAAGGCAAGAAGGCAGATACAACTTATATCAGTTCAATAAGGTCTTTAACTGTGTTCACATTGAGATACTGACTATAACAATTTAGGTCATAGCTATAATCAAGTTTACACTTGCATGAATCCAGGAATGATTAAATGTGAAGCAATTGCAGACTAAGTTAGGAACCTCCTTGCAAAATTTGCTTCATTTTTAGAGACAAGAACCCCCACAAATTGGTTAGAAACAAACCCAAATGTCAACGGTCAAAACATTACTCACAAAAGGTCAAAAAATGAAAATAGACATGATAGCATGCAGGCACCAAGGAAGAACCTTGGCACATGCAACTGACCTAAAAAAATGCTTTTTGCAGGGGGGGCTACCCAAGAGTTATCAATCCTCACATATCTATTGGCCTTTGGCTTATGTTGACAAAATTTTGTTGATTGAACAGGTGTTGACCACCAAGTGTTCTGATAAAATTCCCAAATCCCATGCATATACAATATATATATATATAAATATATATATATATATATATATATATATATATATATATATATATATATATTGGAGTCAATCATAAAGTCAAATGGCCAAAACATCGAATGGCTTTACATTGAATAGAAAATTCTGAAAAGAGAAATGTTGAAGAGATTGTGGTACAGCAAGATCATGAAATATGACCTTTCCTCATTGCAGTGTGATTTTGGAATTCACATATATAATGGGGGAGGGGTGATGGGCTGCAGAGGAGCATGTCCATCCTGCATAGAATGTTTGACAAGTTTTTCAATATTTGGTGTTTCAGCATTTTTTTGTTCTTGTTAAGCCATTCAGTGTTTCAGTCATGTGGCTTTATGAATGTATTCAATGTGTGTGTGTGTGTGTGTGTGTGTGTGTGTGTGTGTGTGTGTGTGTGTGTGTGTGTGTGTGTGTGTGTGTGTGTGTGCGTGTGTGTGTGTGTCTTTGTATGTGTGTATATAAATACACACACACACACAGACACACACATATATATATATATCTATATAGATAGCTAGATACAAACACACATGCACATGTATACATATAATATAAATACACACACACGCATGCACACACACACACACATACACACATACATATATGTGTGTGTGTGTGTGTGTGTGTGTGTGTGTGTGTGTGTGTGTGTGTGTGTGTGTATATATATATATATATATATATATATATATATATATATATATATATATGATATTGCCAATACTCATGAAGTAAAGCACACCGATGATTTAAATCTGCTAAATACTCAGGAGGCAGAATGGTAAGATGGTTGTATGGAGAATTCTGGGACTGCTTGAACTTACTGATACCCAACATTTTTATACATAAACTGTAAAATATTGCTGAATGTTCTGTCAGGGGAATACATAAAGAAAAATAATGGATGTTGAATTTCACTCGTCATGGGTAAATCATGTGCAGTGTGAAAGGCCATGTACAGTGCAGGCATTCTAGCAGGATACAAGATTACCAATCCATCAATGATGTTATGTCAGTTTACAATTGATATTGTACAGCTTCAATCCATAGTATTCTGCTGATCTGTGGATATCATAGTACAGAATGGGGCATCTGGTTGGCTGAGGTGGTGCAATGAAGCAAGAAAGTACTTGATATTTAAAAGAGGATAATGGGTGACTGGGTTATGTGATAAATGTGGTATGGAAGGTACAGCTGTATAAGGCTGCCATAATTTTGCTATGTGAAAGTCTTCCTTTTTCATCATTGAATTATGTATGTATGTAATTATCTGGCGAAATTTTGTAGCATAGTAATGATTTCTTTTCTTTTTTTCTCTGGTTTTAAAACAATAAATAAACACATTAATTATAAAGCAAATAACTATTTACATAGGTCCATAGCTGATCAGTACATCAAAGTTATACACATAAATATTAATATTTTTCAAGTAAGTCTTTAATTATAAACCAAGATTTATATGAATGTATAATATTAGAAGTTCTAGTCTTTATAATATGCAGTTCACTACTGCAAACAATTTTTGCCATACTAATAAATTAAACGCTAGAGGGGGTAACTCTACTTTTCCAATTTTTTATTAATTACTTTTCTGGCTATAGCAAGGATAGACCAAAGAATAGGTACTTTGGATTCTGGAATTATCGCAGGAATTGGAGCATTAAATAAAACTAAAGATTTAGAAATATTATATCTTTCTGACAATAGAGCTTGAATGAATTTATTGGTTCCTTTCCAAAAAGGAAGGTGACTTCACATTCATATACCATATGCGTCCAATCAGCTATTATTTTTGAATCACATCTCCAGCATTCAATTCTATTTGATTTATACATAATTTTAATTTTGTTAGGAGAAGCAAAATATCTGTGCAAGAATTTCCAAAAAAAATTTCTCAATATAATGAAAACATACTTTTATCTGCGGACTTTAATATTATTTTCTTATATTCTTCAGAGAAATCTTCATTATTAATTTTTGAGGAGTAATTCCAAAAGTAGGTGCCTAAATGTGTGAAATCTAACTTAAGAATTTAAAAAATTTGTGACAAATATTATTTATTTTTCATTGCATTATTACTGACATTTATTAAGAATTTCAATACAGCGAAGTTTTCTTGCACAAACGTGAATAAGTGTGTCTTTGCAGGGGAACAGTGAATCAGAACTCTATCACCACGTATAAAATATACAGAATTAATAGTTTTGTTGCTTAGTTGTTACAAATCAATGACAACTAAATTGTCTGTGCATATGTGTGTCTATGCTTACTTGCATATGCCAGATTGTGTTTGTGCACTCAGACATGCATGTGTGTGAATGAGTGTGTGTGTGCATGTGTGCTGAGAATGGAAGAAATGTGACACTATTTATTTCTTGCATACCCTCACAGATGAAATTTTATTTAACGCTATTTATTATTCATTTTAGTATATGAAACTGCATCAGGTTAATTCTATTGCTAAATACTATTTAGTCCATAAATTACAGGTTCTGCAATAGATGATATTTTGGAATTTTGTCAGTGAGAGATCTTTCAAACTTGCACAAGTATAACTTATTAATCGCTCCATTCCTAAGAAATACTTGTATTTATACTGACTCTGATAACCGCTGTAATCTGCTAATTACTATGAACTGCAATTGAAAGAGCATGTATAAAATGGAATTAGTAAGCAAAATTACAAAATATTGAATGTTTCTGACAGGCTATTTAATATTCTTCATCTGTGGCTCTGATATCCTCTTTTAGGGAATTTCAGATTAATACTATATAAAATGTCTGCATACAAGTTTATAAAGTTAGGATAATAAACTATAGTGTTTAAATAAAGATCAAATACCTGTTCAAATACAAACAGAGTATCAGAGCGAAAGCAATATGTGTTTGTGGGTTTTGAGGCTGTTAGACAGCTATTCATTTGCACATCTTAGAAACAGAAAACCAAAGAAACCATATTGGGTAAAACCTTGGTGCAGAAATAAATCCAAATGAAAGGTAAAAAGTAAAAAATGCACCAAGATAACACACAGCAAACATTTAATCACAGCAAAGTACAAACTGGTAAGCGCTTTCACAACCGAAGTTGCTTCATCAGACACCACAGTAAAAAATGCACAGGTTTAAATAGAGATTCTAAAATGCCAATTAATCAATAAAAATCACACAATGATTAAGTAGCAGTGAAAAACAATTAAGCCTCATGCTCAAACTAAAAAAAGCATTGCTTAAAAACATTACTTAAAAACATTGTACAAGAAGGAATCAAATACTATACATGAGAAAGCACTTAAAAAACTTATAAAATCATTATAAAACATGGAAAAATACTAGGCAGGAAAAAGTTAAATAGAATAATTGGAAACTAATAGTTAAATACATTAGACTAATTTTCAAAGAACTTAGCTAATCTTAATGCTTGAGATGTCTAGCCTTTAAAAAAGGGACCATGGAAGTAGTAGCATTCAAACCAGGATACTTTTCAGCATTAAGTTTCAAAATCCACTTCTGTTCATGTCCCTCTGTGATATTCTCAATGTCACCACCTCTGGGGTTTCTATGAATATGTTGTAGAACAAAGAACTTAAAGGAATGAGAACGGCCATTGGACATAACATGATTGGCTAGAGCATTTGATGGTTTATTATTACTAATATCTCTTAGGTGGTCTAGAATACGATCTTTAAGCATTCTATTTGTTTTTCCTACATAAAAAGCAGGACATTGTACACAAAAACAATAATAGACCACATCTGTAGATCTGCAATCAGTGTATTGATTAGTGTACAAAGAAAATTTCCTAGTAGGATGTACATATTTATTTTTGCTATATATAAATTGACAAGCACTGCAGTTCCTGCATGGAAAAGTACCATGCTGATTGGATCTAATAATAGTTCTAGATAATTCAAAAACAAGGTTACCCCTAGCTACCAAATAGGTGGCAATCCACTGAGCACAGAAGAAGTTATCAGGGACCTGGGGACCCAGGTTGATAGTAGTCTGTCATTCGACACCCATGTAGCTAAAGTAGTTAGGAAGACCTTCTATATTGCCCACCTTATCATGAAGGGTTTCTCATCCAGATCAAGGGAGGTCATAGTTTCCCTTTACTCATCACTCATCAGACCAATGATTGAGTACAATGCCCCATTCGGAATGTATCTGACCCGACACTTGCAGCAGCTGGAGAGGCCACAAAAGTTCCTCACCAAAAGGATAAAGGGTCTCAAAAATCTGTCCTATGCTGCCCGACTGAAAGAACTCCAGCTCTATTCAGTCGCTTACCGCTTGCTCAGAGGTGACCTTTGCCTAACATACAAGGCCATGTCAAACCCAGATTTGATGAATATGCTTCACCTCAAAAAATCCAGATCCATCAGAGCCACAAGGGTGGGAGACTTTAACCTTGACACGGCTATTAATAGGACGTGCTGGAGGGATAGATTCATCACCCAAAGACTCCCTATGCTGTGGAACAAAATCCCGGTACATGTGAGGCAGAGCACCTCGCTGGCCTTGTTCAAGAGAAATCTTGACCAATGGATGGGAGATCGCAGATATACCCCAGGGATTACCTCAGTGTCACTGCTCGACAGAGGCACAGCAAAATAATGGGTTTAGTTCCCCATACTAAAGGGGTGGCGTAAGCCACAAAACGATGGGCTAGGCTTGTAAATGCCCTCGGGCAGATAGCCTAGTATGAACCTATGAACCTATGAACCTATGAACCATGACATAGATGTTGTTTAAGGGATTTATTATTTCTAAAACTAAAAATAGGAGAATCTCCGACCTTGTCTACCAGTCCAGGCACTTCTTGTAGCAAATACCAATGCTTTTTGACTACATCTAAGTATTGATTGATGTTACTGGAAAACTGAAACACCACTCTAAAATCATTACTAGTTCTGTTAGTATATCTTGTATTGTCAACAGCATCACCAGCATTAAAATAAGGTTTACATCTAGTGCTTCTCAGCTTCCAGGCATTAGAGATAGTCTGTTCAATGTCTGCAAGCGAGTATCCCCTATGTAAAAATTCTGTTTTTAAATTAAATAGGGCAACTACTGCATCTTCATCTCTGCTATGCAGTCGCAGTGTTCTAAAAACCTGACCCTTGAGCACGTTCCTAGGAATGTGTCTAGGGTGCATACTAGATTTGTACAAAAGAGTATTTTTTCTAGTGGGTTTAAAATACATGTTACTGCAAAGACTATTTAAAACAGATTTACTAATCTGCACATCAAGGAAACTGATGTCAGTGTTGGAACTATGGTAGGTGAACCTTAAAAAATCAGTAGTTGAATGCAAATATTCCACAAACTGTGCCAAATCAATACCAGAGCCTCTCCACAGCATAAACACGTCATCCACAAAGCAGACGTACCAAAGTATTTGTCCAAAGAATGGATTATTGTTTGACAACACATTTTGCTCTTCCCAGCTGACCAAAGCCAAGTTGGCGTAGCTATTTGCACATGCAGTGCCCATGGCCACGCCAACTTTCTGCAAAAAGAATTGCTCCTGGAACATAACAATGTTGTTCTCTAGGATAATCTCTAAGAGACTACAAATCAACTGTATCTTAGTGTTGGTGAAACACTTATTCACATAAAGAAAATCCCTAACTGTCAACACCCCAGGTGTTAGGTATACTAGTGAATAAGGATTCAATGTCTAATGTAACAAGGACAACATTCTCATTAACATCAACACTTTCCATTCTATCATAAAGCCTTTGTAAAACATCTTTGTATCCTTCAATATTGTATGGCAGTTTGCCAACAAACCATGCAAACATCCCTCTACATAAATAGAGAGGTTCAGTACACCACCCAGTGCCTGAAACAATAGGACGCATGGGTGGAGATAACAAATTTTTGTGTATTTTTGGTAGGCCATATACCCTGGGAACAAGTGGTTTATACACATTAAAATACTTAAAAAGTGAATCATCTATTAAATTTGTGATTAGTAAATCAAAAATTAAAAAAGAAACTTTATCTATAATAGCGTTAACAGTAGGCTTGGAAATGCATTGATATGTATGCGTATCAAGTAAAAGTTTCTCCATTTGTGTGACATATAAATCCTTGTCCATTAACACTATACCGCCTCCTTTATCTGCCTGCTTAATAACTATTGAATGTATATTTTGTAATTCTTGCAGGGCTCTGTGTTCATAGGTTCATAGGTTCATAGGTTTATACTAGGCTATCTGCCCTAAGGCATTTATAAGCCTAGCCCAAAGTTTTGTGGCTTACGCCACCTCTTATGTTAAAAAATACTGTGCCCATTAGTTTGTTGTGCCTCTGTCCAGCAGTGACACAGAGATGATTCCCAGGGTAAACCTACGATCTCCCATCCACCGGTCAAGATTTCTCTTGAACAGAGCCAGCGAGGTGCTCTGCCTCACATGGACCGGGATTTTATTCCACAGCATAGGGAGTCTCTGGGTGACAAATCTATCCCTCCAGCATGTCCTATTTATATCCGTGCTAAGGTTTAAGTCGCTTACTCTAGTGGATCTGGTAGATTTGGATTTTTTGAGGTGGAGCATGTCCATTAATTCCGGGTTGGACATGGCCTTGTATGTCAGACACAGATCACCTCTGAGCAGGCGGTATGCGACTGAATAGAGCTGGAGTTTCTTCAGTCTGGCAGCATATGACAGATTTTGGGGTATAACAACCACAGTAAAACAGCAACAACTGCCCAAAGATACTCAGGACCAGCAAAACTATAAGGAATCTAATTTAATGTCCACACATCCACCGACTAAGCGCTTTCACCTAAAAAGGCATCATCAGAGTCGGTTTACACTTGACAACCACCATATTTAAATAATTACATCAAATCAATTAATGACATCATATTTCAAACACACCAATGAGCCAAAACCCCACTGCTCTCAAATTAAAAACACATTACACAAAACTAAAAAACAAATGCATTGACATAGAAAAATATCATTCATGTAAAAAATTACAATATAACCTATCTACATTATTTAATTTAATTTACATAATACATACTATTAAAACAAGAACAAAAAACTTTTCTTTAAAAAACATTTTCCATATATGTATATATATTAATTCATGAATTACATAAATTATATTATATGCAACTGGCTTTATACTTTAAAACTGGCTTAATAGATATATAATCATTAATGCCAGGAAATCGCATGGCATTAAGCCTCACCTGCCATTCAACCTCCAACAAGGCCACCTTGTTACCAATGTCACCCCCCTGGTCTTCATAAATCCTGTCTATGACAAAAAATAAAAATTTTTAAAAATCATTACATTGGCAACTATGTAGAAACAAAGCATTATGTTGATCTTTCTTTTTCAAACTACGTATATGCTCACTAATTCTATCACGCAGTCTACGTGTGGTCATACCCACGTAAAATGCATCACACGTGATACATGAAGCAACATAGACTAAATTCTTTGTATTACAATTGCACAAACCCGGACAGGGTAATGTACGCTCAAAACCTTTAACACATAGATGCGCACCTTCACTAATAAACCTACAGCACCTACAATTACCACACTTGGACATCTTAGATTTCCTAACTCTGGGTACTTTCTCAAGAATTCTTTTCAAATTCTCACCTTTACTAAACACAATTCTAGGTGCCCTCCCAATGATATCCTTGGTTGTATTACCCAAACAATGATTCCATGCATCCCGTAAAGCTGTACCAATTTCAGTGGCCTTCTCATTATATTTCAGAATGAGGCAAGGTCCCTCCAAGCCCAAAGTCTTAACAGCACCATGCTGATGCCCATCAACCATAACCTCCAAACTACTTCTAAGGATAGGAGAAAAAACAGTACTCCTTTTCCTTAACACTTCTCTCTTTACCTTAAGTAATAATTTAAGTGGATAACCCCTATCCAAAAGCATACCTATAAGTTTATACATTTCATGTTTGAATAATATTTCATCACTTATCAATCTTGATATAAGTACCATTTGACCCTTAGCCACCCCTCTTCTCTGATGATAAGGGTGGCAACTCGTAAAGTGTAAAGGGAGTTAGAGTAACTATCTTTCCTAAACAGGGTACTTGCCAAACCATCACCATCCTTGAAGATGGTCAAGTCCATATAATTTACCCTCTCTGCACTCCATACATGGGTAAATCTCAAGAAACTCGTAGTACCATTTATATACTCAACAAAATCAATTGCACTCAACTCATCTCCATCCCACAAGATAAACAAATCATCAAGAAACCTATTATAGAGCACAATATTGGCACAAAATCTTGATGGAAAAATAAAAGCTCTTTCCCATGCCAGTAACACGAGGTTTGCAAAAATGGGTGCACACCTCGCCCCCATTGCTACCCTGGAGCATTGCTGGAAAGTTTCCCCTTCAAATCTAATTAAATTATTTTTCAAAATTATTTCCATCAGATCACAAATAAAATTTATTTTACTCTTATCAATGCTTGGACATAATAACAGACTATCTCGAAACATCTCCAAACCCTCCCCATGTGGAATGACTAAAAATAAGTTAACAACATCAATTGTTAAAAAACAAAAGGACCTGTTGTGATTTCCCACAACCTTCAATCTCTCAAGGCAATGCCACGAGTCCCTCACAATATGGGCCACATCACTTAAAGTTGTTTTACACAGTTCATCCACAAATGCAGCAATGGGCTCAGTCTTTGAACCCCTAGCTGACACAATCGGCCTAAATTGTAACCGTTCTGTACCCTTATGCACCTTTGGGATATCAAAGATGCATGGAATAACAGGGTATTTAACAGAAAGAAAATCAAACTCCAATTCCGTGATATCACCTTGAAACAAGGCATCTGATAAAAACAAGTCAATTCCCCTATAGGCAACATTAATTTCATTAATTGAAACCCTTTTATATATACTAATGTCCTCAAGCAAAACCAGCATAGATGTAGAATAATCAATTTTATTCATCAACACCATCCCCCTACCCTTGTCTGGTCTCATACACCTAATGTTATTGGATGATCTCAATTCTTTAAGAACCAATCTCTCATGTGGAGTAAGGTTATCACCTGATATGTTTCTCCCACCACAAATCCTTCTAGCCTCAAACTCCATCAGTCTTTCTAAAGCTAAAATTTCATTTGTACTAGGTGGGATAAATGTACTTTTCCTTTTAAGTCCAGAAACAATGGGGTTACCATTCAGTGCACCCATTTTTGCAAACCTCGTGTTACTGGCATGGGAAAGAGCTTTTATTTTTCCATCAAGATTTTGTGCCAATATTGTGCTCTATAATAGGTTTCTTGATGATCTGTTTATCTTGTGGGATGGAGATGAGTTGAGTGCAATTGATTTTGTTGAGTATATAAATGGTACTACGAGTTTCTTGAGATTTACCCATGTATGGAGTGCAGAGAGGGTAAATTATTTGGACTTGACCATCTTCAAGGATGGTGATGGTTTGGCAAGTATCCTGTTTAGGAAAGATAGTTACTCTAACTCCCTTTTACACTTTACGAGTTGCCACCCTTATCATCAGAGAAGAGGGGTGGCTAAGGGTCAAATGGTACTTATATCAAGATTGATAAGTGATGAAATATTATTCAAACATGAAATGTATAAACTTATAGGTATGCTTTTGGATAGGGGTTATCCACTTAAATTATTACTTAAGGTAAAGAGAGAAGTGTTAAGGAAAAGGAGTACAGTTTTTTCTCCTATCCTTAGAAGTAGTTTGGAGGTTATGGTTGATGGGCATCAGCATGGTGCTGTTAAGACTTTGGGCTTGGAGGGACCTTGTCTCATTCTGAAATATAATGAGAAGGCCACTGAAATTGGTACAGCTTTACGGGATGCATGGAATCATTGTTTGGGTAATACAACCAAGGATATCATTGGGAGGGCACCTAGAATTGTGTTTAGTAAAGGTGAGAATTTGAAAAGAATTCTTGAGAAAGTACCCAGAGTTAGGAAATCTAAGATGTCCAAGTGTGGTAATTATAGGTGCTGTAGGTTTATTAGTGAAGGTGCGCATCTATGTGTTAAAGGTTTTGAGCGTACATTACCCTGTCCGGGTTTGTGCAATTGTAATACAAAGAATTTAGTCTATGTTGCTTCATGTATCATGTGTGATGCATTTTACGTGGGTATGACCACACGTAGACTGCGTGATAGAATTAGTGAGCATATACGTAGTTTAAAAAAGAAAGATCAACATAATGCTTTGTTTCTACATAGTTGCCAATGTAATGATTTTAAAAAATTTTTATTTTTTGTCATAGACAGAATTTATGAAGACCAGGGGGGTGACATTGGTAATAAGGTGGCCTTGTTGGAGGTTGAATGGCAGGTGAGGCTTAATGCCATGAGATTTCCTGGCATTAATGATTATATATCTATTAAGCCAGTTTTAAAGTATAAAGCCAGTTGCATATAATATAATTTATATAATTATGAATTAATATATATACATAAATGGAAAATGTTTTTTACAGAAAAAGTTCTTAATGTTTTAATAGTATGTATTATGTAAATTAAATTAAATAATGTAGATAGGTTATATTGTAATTTTTTATATGAATGATATTTTTCTATGTCAATGCATTTGTTTTTTAGTTTTGTGTAATGTGTTTTTAATTTGAGAGCAGTGGGGTTTTGGCTCATTGGTGTGTTTGAAATATGATGTCATTAATTGATTTGATGTAATTATTTAAATATGGTGGTTGTCAAGTGTAAACCGACTCTGATGATGCCTTTTTAGGTGAAAGCGCTTAGTCAGTGGATGTGTGGACATTAAATTACATTCCTTATAGTTTTGCTGGTCCTGAGTATCTTTGGGCAGTTGTTGCTGTTTTACTGTGGTTGTTATACTTGAACATTGCCCTTTCGTGGGGTTGCATTTTTTCTACAGATTTTGGAGGCCCTTTATCCTTTTGGTGAGGAACTTTTGGGGTCTCTCCAATTGCTGCAGGTGTCGGGTGAGATACATTCTGAATGGGGCATTGTACTCAATCATTTGTCTGATAAGTGAAGAGTACAGGGGAACAATGACCTCACTTGATCTGGATGTGAATCCCTTCATGATCAGGTGGGCAATGTAGAAGGTCTTTCTAACCACTTTAGCAATGTGAGTGTCAAAAGAAAGGCCACTGTCAACCTGGGTCCCCAGGTCCCTTATAACCTCTTCTGTGCTTAATGGATTGCCACCTATATGGCAGCTTGGGGTTACCTTGTTTTTCCCGAAGGATATGACTATACATTTTTTGGCATTTAACTTCAGGCCATGGCTCTGGCACCAGCTATCAGTTTCCGTGAGACCCCTCTGAAGGATATCTGTGTCCGATGTACTTTCCACTATGGCACCCAGTTTGCAGTCATCTGCAAACTTTGCCAGCCATAGTCCTCCTATGTTTGCCTGTACTTCTGAGAAGTAGATGCTGAACAACAGGGGGCCAAGGACTGAGCCCTGTGGGACATCACTTGTGACCGGCTTGGAGTCTGACATGGCGCCAGCAACTCTAACCCTGTGGATTCTGTCCTTTAGCCAGTTTGCAACCCATCTTGTGACATATGGGTTTACATTTAAGCTGGTAAGGTTCTCTATAATACCTGAGTGGGGTATTGTGTCGAAAGCTTTTGCAAGGTCAAGGTAGGCTGTATGGAATGCCTTTCCCTCATCAATGGCCTTGGTGACTGTTTCGAAGAAGTCGACCAAGTTCAAAAGGCATGATCTGCCCTTGACAAAGCCAAACTGGGTCGGGTCCAATGTCTGCAAGTCCCCTATGTCTTTGTTTATGAGTTCCATTATGATCCTCTCCATAGCTTTGCAGACCAGGCTTGTTAAGCTTATGGGGCGGTAATTACCAGGGTCCGTAGAGGCACCGCCTTTGTGGAGTGGGACCACAGTTGCCATACGCCACTCCTTGGGCACATATCCTGTGGTAAGGCTAAGATTAAACAGCTGCCTTATATGCGGGTTTAGTTCCTCGTTGAGTTCATGTAGCACACAGCCGGGGACACCATCCGGTCCCATTGATGCTGTGTTTTTAGCTTTAGAGAGAGCAGCTTTCACCTCTGCATTTGAGATGTCTGGGAGGCTACACTCTGCTGGGATAGTTATCTCTCCTTTTAGGGAGGAGAGGGGGGTGAAGTTTGCACTGAACTTGTCTGCCAGTATGTTGGCAATGTCTGTGGGTTCAGTGATTTTTGTATCATTTTGGACTAATTCTGCGCATATCTGGGAGTTTCCACCCAGGTTTCTAACATAGCTGAAGAAGGCCTTATGATTGTCTTTTGAATCTATTGCAATTTTTCTCTCAAAGTTGGCCTTGGATGATTTTATGAGTGCTCGTATTTTTTTACTAATAATGATCAAGGGTGTCTTCTCTTTTATGGATTTTGCTCTATCATGTAACAGCTTTCTCCTCTTATTGTAAAGTTTGTTTATGGCTGGGGTCCACCAGACTGGACGTTTGCCCTTTGTGGAAAGAGTCTTGGTTTTATTAGGGATTGCCTGATCCATGCAGTCCTGGAGGTGTTCGTAGAAGGCATTTGTAAGGGCTTCCGCAGCTTGGATTGTGGTTTCCACTGGCTCGGGGGCCTTGAAGGATACCACACCAGTCTTGAGTAGTGTGAAGTTTGCTTTAGAGAAGTTCTTCACTGTGGTCTTTTTTGTTTGGGGTGGGGGCGGGATGTGGATTTCCAGTGAGATAAGTTTGTGATCTGATCTCACCAATGAGGGATATACTTCCGGTGTGGAGCATTTTGTCCCCATGTTTGTGATGATGAAATCTAGTATATTTTCTCCTCTTGTGGGAACGGTGACTAGTTGTACCATGGCATTTGAATTTACGAACTCCAGGAACCTTTGGGCTAAAAAGTTGGGGCTTGAGTAATGTTCCGAGTCTATATTTGGGTAGTTGAAGTCACCCAATATAATGGTGTTTGGAGATACATTTATACCCTCCAGTGTCTTCAGGAAGGCTTTGTGGGGTTCCTGAGTTTGAGAGGGTGGCCTGTAGCATGCTACAAATTGTAGAGCAGTTTTGCCTATGGTTAATTGCACCTGGATGGTTTCCGATGCTTCGTGCGTTGCCACCAACCTGGAGGTGTGGGTATCCTTGATGAATATGGATACACCCCCTCCTTTTGTGGTGTGGTCCGGGTTTTGGGGCCAGAACGCATGATATGAGGTAAAACCTGATAGTGCCGGGGTGCTCTCAGGAGCCTTGAACCAGGTTTCAGTCACAGCACAGACATCGATGTTCTCCATACTGAGAAGGGCCTCGAGTGCGTGCATTTTGAGATTTAGACTTCTGGCATTGAGCAGCATTACCCTTAGTTTCTTCCCATTTTTTTTTCTAGGGTGGTAGGTTTAGAATTTGAGCCTTGCCTAAAAAAGGCACTATGATGGTGGCAAGAGCCTTAGCCAATATCTGGAATCCCAGGGGTGACAGGTGCAAGCCGTCCCTTGCGAAGCAGAGTGGCTTGTCAAGCATGTCATCCCAGGCAGACAGACACTGGATCCCCTTTGAATGACACCAGAAATTAAGCCAATTGTTAAAGCTGATCATCTTGTCTCTATGTTGTGGCATCATTCTTGGTGAAGGAAGGATACTGCTCAGGGTCAGGGTCATACCTGCCTGGGCTACATAATCAGAGAGCTCCTCTATGTCTCTTTTCATGTAGTCCAGGGAGGTACGTCTCAGGTCGTTCACACCAGCATGGACAATGACTGTGTCATATTTGTACTTGCTGTGGAGTGACCCGAGTGCTTGTGTTATGTGGCGGATTTTAGCGCCTGATAGGCAGCTTACTGTGACCCTCTCCTTGTTCAGCCTGGTGAGTGGGACGTCAGTGTGTCTGACTATGGAGTCACCTATGACAAGTATATTTGGTGTTGTATTTGGCCTTAAGGGCTGTGACTGCTTTGCACACTGATTTTGTGGTTTATGTGTTGCCTGTGGTGTGTCATGAGGTGGCAGTTGCTTGGATGTCTGCTTTGGAGGCCTCTGCTGTTTAGGTAAATTTTTGCTCAGAGCCTCCGAGTATGACTTTGTGTGTTTATGTGTTTGATTCATTGTTGTGATAGCTTTATGTGAGACTGGTTTTGTGGTGTGTGTAGTTGCCTTCACCTCCTGTCTGGTCTTGCCAGTCCTGAGTTGAGAGAGCTCAGCCTCCAGTTTGGCTAAATAGCTGCATCTCTCGCAAGTATTTGTGTTATGTGGGAGGAGGAGAGGGTTGTCAGTGTACATGAGGCAATTGTAACATTGCCTCAATATTCCCAAATTCACCAACTGGACAGGAGAGGACAACAGCATCTGGCCCTTTGACATGCTAGAGAAATTTAGAAGTTAGGGGTGTAACTGAATAAGAGAGGACTTAGTAAGGAAGTGGGTACTCCTGGGGGGGGGGTTGCTAGTGAGGGACTTTGTATAATACAGAAGTGCTAAACCTGAAAAGAAGATGCTTTTAAGACAAGTAAAAGCTTTTAGGAACAAGTGCTGCACTTTTTAGTTAAGGGATATACTGTTTAGATTACTAGTAGAGCAGTTCTAAGGGAAAAAATGAAGAACAGACTTTATGGAGCCAGAAAAAGTTTAACCTTGTTAAACCAGCGCTGCCCGATGCTGCTCTAGTGGCAACTCCGCTCTAAATCGTGCTAAAGCACTCTAAAGCGTGCTTGATAGCAGGGGCTGGAAAGAGCCAGGAATTAACCCAAAACGGCCAATAAAACTACAGTTTCAAGTCAGTAACCACTCCCACAAGGGGCAGGAAAGCAGCTCAATGTTTTTCACTGCCACTGATCAAGAGAGAGACATTCCTTTAGCCCAAGCAAAAATGGCCTCACAGAAACTTACAAAACAGTTCAAGAACAGCAAGCCTGTAACTTGAACTTTTTTAAATCTCAGAAAAGTGGGAAAAAAGCAAGATTTTTTTTTGTTTTTGTTTTTTCAGAGATAGCAGAGGTTCACAAGTAATATCAAGTTATAACAGTGCAGTAAATGACCCCACACAAGAGTGCTAGGTCAAAGACAGAAAATATGCAAGTTTTGAGAAAAAACGATTTTAAAATTAAGTACAAACAGGAAATACAGTAAACAGCTTTTGGTTGTGCTCTAAATACAGCTACTAATGCAGAAATCAAGTTTAACAAGCCAGAAAATGCCCAAACTAGGCAGCTATGTAGAAAAACTTATCAAATAAACAGAGGAAAAATACTTAAAATCTCAAAAGTGGCTCCTTTCTTCTCTCAGCATTTTCTCCTCTTGGTGGGTGCTTCACCAACAGCCAACAAGCCTGAAAAGACACCAAAACCACGAGGCAACTAGGCTTTAAGAGAGGAAGATGAAGGAGTTTTGGAAATGACCCCTTTTGGCCAATAAAACTACAGTTTCAAGTCAGTAACCACTCCCACGGGGGGCAGGGAAGCAGCTCAATGTTTTTCACTGCCTCTGATCAACATAGAGACTTTCCTTTAGCCCAAGCAAAAATGGCCTCACGGAAACTTACAAAACAGTTCAAGAACAGCAAGCCTGTAACTTGAACTTTTTTAAATCTCAGAAAAGTGGTGTTCATCTACTGTCAAGTTATAAAATGACATACTAGTATCAGTTAAGTTGTTTAATTCTCTAAAAGCAATTTCACATACATCTATGAATCGTTGAATACCTGTTGGTAAAGCTGGAACAAAGGTACTGGGTTTTCTGTATATATTATGTCCTTTATTACCTGCAGTAGTATCTGTAGGAAACAAACACTTCAGGGAAAGACTTCTGCCAAGTAGTCTTAAGTCTTTCAACATTTCTGCTGGGTCGGCCCTCCTTGCAGGAATAAAGGATAAACCTTTATTAAGAACACTAAGCTGTTCACTATTTAACACAAAAGAAGAAATATTTATAACTAAGTCTGAGACTACATGCGTCTCTTTTTGGATTGATGAGCTATCACATCCATGTGCTAGCTCTTGAATGTCTTGCCATTGTGTGTAAAGCTCTTTGACCGAGCTCTGTATGGCAGGACTGTTCTTAAAGAGTAGTCCCCCTTCTTTGTCTTGTCTAAAAAAACACTTGTTTCCTTCTTTAGTTCTTGCCCTTGAGTATTATTAACTGCAGATACAATTGAAGTTGAAGGCATTACTGCTGATGCGTAAGTGGGACGCACATCATTAAGAAACTTGTCAGTGGTAAAGGAAGTCTCCAAACTGCTAAAAGCAGTAAAAGAAGGTTGCATACCTGGTTCTGTTTGCATAGCGCTCGTAGATACGGGCGCCACAACTCCCCGATCATCTGTAGTGGTAGGAACTGCCGAAGTAGCAGTAACAGGAATTTGCAAACCTGGTTCCACTTCTGTAGCATTTGTAGATACGGGCGTCATAAATCCCCGATCATTCATAGAACCGGAAACAGTTGTGACAAATATGATTTATTTTTCATTGCATTATTACTGACATTTATTAAGAATTTCAATACAGCGAAGTTTTCTTGCACAAACGTGAATAAGTGTGTCTTTGCAGGGTAACAGTGAATCAGAACTCTATCACCACGTATAAAATATACAGAATTAATAGTTTTGTTGGTTAGTCGTTACAAATCAATGACAACTAAATTGTCTGTGCATATGTGTGTCTATGCTTACTTGCATATGCCAGATTGTGTTTATGCACTCAGACATGCATGTGTGTGAATGAGTGTGTGTGTGCATGTGTGCTGAGAATGGGAGAAATGTGACACTATTTATTTCTTGCATACCCTCTGCAATAGATGATATTTTGGAATTTTGTCAGTGAGAGATCTTTCAAACTTGCACAAGTATAACTTATTAATCGCTCCATTCCTAAGAAATACTTTGTATTTATACTGACTCTGATAATCGCTGTAATCTGCTAATTACTATGAACTGCAATTGAAAGAGCATGTATAAAATGGAATTAGTAAGCAAAATTACAAAATATTGAATGTTTCTGACAGGCTATTTAATATTCTTCATCTGTGGCTCTGATATCCTCTTTTAGGGAATTTCAGATTAATACTATATAAAATGTCTGCATACAAGTTTATAAAGTTAGCATAATAAACTTATAGTGTTTAAATAAAGATCAAATACCTGTTCAAATACAAACAGAGTATCAGAGCAAAAGCAATATGTGTTTGTGGGTTTTGAGACTGTTAGACAGCTATTCATTTGCATATCTTGTCATTTAGAATTTGGTTGTAAAAAATGGCTGTTTTTAATCGCTTCAAAATTTTGCTTATCAAATGCAGTATTTCTGAATGTTTGGAAAACTAATCAATGCAAATAATTATTTTATCTTTGCTTATCAAATGTATTTTTTGTGAATATTAAAAAGGTCAGCAACTCAGGGAATTATTTTTTTATGTTATTGATTGCTTACAGGCTCTGGGGAACTAATTTTGATGTTTAATGTTTTTTTCTTAGATGTGTCAGCCAAACTGCCTCATATTTTTAAAGTTATATTTATTTGCTGTTGTCAGCTTTATGAATTCTTATTGTGATGCATACAAAGAGACTAAGGAATGAAAGAGACAGGCCGATGATTTATTATCAAGACCTTGTATGAATTTCTAACAAAAGAACAAACTTTTATGTAAATTCTAATCATGTTTCTTTGACAGATTTAAAGCCAAGTGAAGATTTACTTTATTCATAATACATACAGCTGTAACTGAAAGCAGACGTTGCTTCACATCAGGGAACCTCTTGTTTGTTTACTCAGTGCAGACGTGTCTCCTCAAAAATATAGAATGACAGCTTATTCAATAACAAAGGCAATCAGAATTGGACTTGTAATTTGGTCCTAAAAGTCCCCTATGGTCTGGAACAATAAGCAGATGAGGTATGATTCTATGCCACGACTGAAGGGAAATGAATAACAAAGAAGATTAATTCCATTTTGAAACAAGTCGCTGTCAAGATACATTACATTTTATCTTTTCAGTTATTTTATAACGGAAAACATGGCCCTCCCCTATTGGGCAAAGATTTTGTTTATTCACACTGTGATTATAATAAATTGATACTTGTTCCATTAAACATTCTCTACTGCTGTACTCGTTCATTGTCTGTAGTTTTACACAGTGTATGATGGGCTAGTCTTCTGTAATAATTCAAGTCTTCAGTGTTGATACATTCAGCAGAAATTAATAACTGTTAGCAAAAACTGCTGTCTTATTTATTTTCCATAAGTACTGTCAATAGATTTCATAACTTATTAACACATAACAGCTTACCAATTTGAAATTACATGCAGAGGAAGATAGCTGCGGTTCCTTATCTCCTGCACAGTTCTTTTTCTTGGACTAATCACTCTTTGCGGTAACATGTCTATATTCATTCTGAGACTATGCTTACTCAGAGTCTTACCATATGCTGTCCTTTTTTTCACTTCCTACCACAGGAAAACATTTTTGCACTCCTAATATAAATAAACTCAAAGGTCATAAATTTCCTCAAACCATCCCTAGTACACTTACATTTTAATCTTTTATTGTTGATATTGAGAATAATGATGGCTGTCTGTTACACTATCTCCCTAGGTGTTACATTTACTTAGTGTTCCATATGCAATCCTTTAATCGCGTAATGACAAAATCTCTAGATTACTGACAATAACTGTGCTAATGTTATACTTACATGTGACAAATAAAGCTGTGCAAACAGTGTGAAACATTATTCGACAATACACATTGCTACTGCCACACAGTAATGGACTCAAATGAAAGGCTGCAGTAATTAAGCAGTGCTAGTGGAACAAAACACAACAGGGCTGGCAAATAAAGATGCTGCACTCCACCCATATTGCACATATATTTGAGCATCACAATCTCCTAATCATGGAAGAAGGCACATCAGAGCAAGAAGAATGCATGCTGTCCAGCTTATCGTAATACCTAGTGCACTACAAATGCAAGTACATCAGAGTGGAAAATTACTTAATCATATTCTTTTTTTTAAGCAGTGTATTTCCTTTAAATGTAATTTAAATTAAAATTAATTTTATTTACTTCTTTTTTTCTCTCTCTCTTTCTCTTGGTCTCTTTCTAGACAGCTCTACAGAATTTAGAATATCACATGGATTTTCTCTCTGTGTTTCCTACTTTTCAGCAGCTTTTTGCCTGCTCACTGTGCCAATTTGCTGCATTTGCCATCCATTTACTAGGGAGATTTTTCATCAGAGTTAAGAGTGATACAATATGTAGGACATATTGCATTTGCTACTACAACTGAGGACCTTACTTTTAATAAATAGATTAATGGATGAAATGTAATGATCCAGTTCCTTGAGCCAACATCTCACTTTATGTGCACATGGTAGGTTATCACTTTCTCTCTCACATGCACTCTTGAACACACAATCTGTTATTAGACTGTGCTGCCTTGTTTATTCAGTCCACTCTCTTAATTCACCACAGAAAGCAATGACAACATTACAACAAGGTATGTACATATCATTTATGCAACCATGGCACCACAATCAGTTTTTCCACAACCATCATATTCAAACTATTTTTCTTCAAAAAATACCTCACCATGTCCTACTCACTGTTTAGTGCTACATTCTGTTCCCTGATGTAGGTGTACAGTCAAAAGGTAAAACAACACTATCAAAACATTGGTAAATTGGGAGTAAATAACTTAAATGGTCTAAATGAGTGGCTGAAAACTAGAAATATAACATTTGCTTATCAAGCAGGTGATATGAGCCAGGAGCTGACAACTGCAGCATGATGTTGCAGGAAGTAACACATATATCCTTTTGGGTGGTACACAGCACTCGCAAAGCAGAAGCTAATGTTTACTAACAAGTAATTATACAGGTGTCACAATTCACAAAGATATTTTTATTGATATTTTTTCCCAGGGTAGACCTCTGATCTCCATAGACCTTTTTTCAGACTCAGCAAAGGAGTGCTGTCTGGTTAAGTAACTTGCTCAGAGTCACACAGTTAGGCAACAGAAACTAACGGAATCAAATCCTGCACCTCTGGACCACAGGAAATAGCTCATTAACAGCTCCTTAATCCTCTACACTAATCACCAGACAGTTAAGCCTGTTTAATATTCTATCTGACTATAGTCATCAAAATAGTCAAAATTACAACACCTTAAACTGCCCAAACCATGATTTTACAGCATACTGATAACCACAAATATTTAATATCCATACTGTCCATTAAAGTGAAGAACTTTACTTGCTGATACATCAGGAAAATATTTCTGTAAATTGCAGAAATAGAAATCAGAGATGAACTTGTTCATTTAAGGCTGTTTCTGATACTGCTTCATAATGAATAACTTTGACTGACGTTATGCATCTGAATCAGCAATCTACCCATACAATGGTATCATACGGGAGCTCAGGTAAAGTGCAGTGATGACAATGTAGCAATGATACAGGCATAGTCAGACACATGACTAAAACCAAGTCAGTTAATGTTGATGTAGGAGGGGCAAGTAATAGATTGACAGAGTACTTGTCCCACCGCCATTTCTGCTATGGTAGAGGATAAATCTGGAGAACAAAATAAATAACTAGGGAGGGGGAAATGATTAATATTACTAAAGGATAATTTTTTGGAGCAATGCGGTACAGTGAGAGCATGATTTGCACAGCTTTAGGCCATGACAGTTAAGACTATACTTAATGGACCGTGAGTGACATAAAAAACTTCTAGGTGCAGTGTTAACCACAGCAAGGAATATGTCACTCATATGCTGCTACCCATGTTACCTACAGTTAGTCTACTGACAAAAATACAAGGAAGAATACAACAATGCATGACTTTCTTGGGCACATCATTCTGTGGTGCTGGAGGAAAGGGTTAAGGATGGCAGAGGTGACTAACAGCTCACTGATGAAGTAAACAGACTATTCAACTGTGCCAGACATATAATTCATTTCCAGCCCTATGAAGTTATGTTACAAGGGACCCAAAAGTTAAAACAGAGAAAAAAGCTGATCTGGGCACATGGGAATGTGTGAAATTTTAGGAACGGTGTCTACCTATCAGTGGTATTTCACATTTCACTGGTAAAGATATGCCACAGTACCCCAACTGTTTATATATACAGACTACATCAATGAAATAGTGGTGCAACAATCACAAATGTTTTATAAGTATATATATATATATATATATATATATATATATATATATATATATATATATATATTTATAGGTCTACCTGATAACACCGACACGAAAAAAAACAACAAAAAAAGAAAGTTCAAAAACATGAAACTTCACATGCGCGACAAACCAAAATCCCGACATCAACAAAACAAATATCTTTCCCGAAAAACACATACACAACACAAGCACACCAAAAACCTTACAAACCTACACTAAACCTCACATGCACAACTATCTATGCACTAACCTTAACCCAAACTCTAACGCTAAGGTCCGTCACTATCGCACACTTACCTTACGCGCACCCTAACCCTAACTCACATAATCCACCCCTAACCCTTAACTCTGTCACTGTCGCACACTTACCTTATGCATACCCTAACTCTAACTCACTTAATCTGCCCCTAACCCTCAAGTCCGTCACTATCTCACACTTACCTGACCCGCACCCTACCCTAACATCTGTCACTATCATACACTTACCTTACCTAATCCTGACCCTAACGTCCGTCCCTATCGCACACTTACCTTAACATGTCGGTGTTCTCGGCATCAGGATTCTCAACTGTCGGCCTTCTCCATTGTCGATCTTCCGGTGTCGGTGTTCTCGTTGTCGGCATTCTTCATTTTCGTTGTTTTCAGGTAAATGCATATATATATATATATATATATATATATATAAATACACACACATACACACACACACACACACACACACACACACACACATATATATATTCACATATATATATATATATATATATATATATATAAATACACACACACACACACACACACATATATTTATTTTTTATATATGTATATATATATATATATATATATATATATATATATATATATATATATATATTTATATATACACCACAAAGCCGACACCCAAAACACCGACACCAAAAGACCGACAACACACAATACCGACAACTCAAAAAAACGAACACCATAACACCGACACACAAAACACCGAAAACACCGACACACAACATGTAAACTACACATTACACACAACTATATATGCACTAACCTTAACCCAAACTCTAACCCTAAGGTCCGACACTACCACACACTTACCCTACCCACACCCTAACTCACTTAACCCGCCCCTAAACCTAAAGTCCATCATATCGCACACTTACCCTACCCACACCCTAACCCTAACTCACTTAACCCACCCCTAAACCTAACTCCATCACTATTGCACACTTACCTGACCCGCACCCTAACTCTAACGTCCATCACAATCACACACTTACCTTACCTGCTCCCTAACCCGAAGTCCGACACTACCACACACTCACCTTTCCCGCACCCTAACCCTAAATCCCTCACTATCGCACACTTACCTGCCCGCACCCTAACCCTAAATCCCTCACTATCGCACACTTACCAAGTCACGCTCACACATTGCCCATGTCGGTGTTTCGGCTGTTGGGAATTCATCTTGTCGATCATCTGTGTCGTTGTTTTTTTGGTGTTGGTCTTTTGGGAGGTGGCTTTGTGGTGTGTCAGACTAGTGTAGGGGACCCATATATATATATATATATATATATATAGATGGATCTACCTTACTAGATCGACAAGTTAAAACAGCGAAAACGACTTCACCGATTCCAGAAGATCGAAAATGACTTCACAGACGCCAGAAGATCGACAGTGCACAAACATGACACCGCATACACCCGACACATCATACCACAAACAAAACAAATCCCCTATCCAAAACCCACACACACAACACAAGCACACCAAAATCCTTACAAACCAACACTATCCCATACATACACAACTATCTACAACCCTAACCCAAACCCTTACCCTAAGGTCCGTCACTATCGCACACTCACCTAACCCGCGCCCTAACCCTAACTCACTTATCCCACCTACCCTACAGACCACCAACATCGCACACTTACCTTACTCGCACCCTTACCTAACCCGCGCCCTAACCCTAACTCACTTATCCCACCCCTACCCCTACAGACCGCTAACATCGCACACTTACCTTACTCACACCCTTACCTAACCCGCGCCCTAACTCTAACTCACTTATCCCACCCCTACCCCTACACACCATCAACATCACACACTTACCTTACTCGCACCCTATTGTCCATCACTACCGCATACTTACACATCCTTTCCCCATCTCAGTGTTCTCAGCGTCGGTGTTTCTTCCGTCGGTCTTCTGCCTTGTCGATCTTCTGGTGTCGGTGAAGTCGTTTTTGCTGTTTTGTCGATCTTCTGGCGTTGGTGAAGTCGTTTTCGCTGTTTTCACATGTCGATCTAGTAAGGTAGATCCATATAGATACATACATACATATATATATATATATATATATATATATATATATATATATATATATGTGTGTGTGTGTGTGTGTGTGTGTGTGTGTGTGTGTGCGTGTGTGTGTGTGTGTGTGTGTATGGGTCTATGCCAGATCATCGGGTTTTTGGAAACTTGACATTCATACAATCAAGATCATATGATCGAGTTTCCAAAAACTCTAACATAAAAAAAAAAAAAATCTAGCTTTTTTTATGTTTTTGTATATACCAGCTCCAAGACTGCACAATAGTGAGAAAAAGGGTAAATTTCCCGATCTGCAGTGTACCACGATGTCCATTCAAAAGCTTTGAGTTTTCAAAAACACGATCTTATGGTCTCCACCATATGAATTTGACTATCTGAAAGCTCAACCAACTGATAGCGACCCATATATATATGTGTGTATGTCTATGTTTATATTCTGATATTCACTCTTATATTGAGGCTATTCCAAATGTGATATCTATGGAGCTAGTAATACAAGTGCTATTAGGGGAAATGAAATGACCAACATGAGATGAATAGGAGGAGGTGAAGAAATGGAAAAAAGTATTAACTAGCTGTAAGACAGCAGAGGTAGTGAGTCCACCAGTGCCAAAAGTTTAAAATCTGTTGGTTATATTTCCAAATGAGAGTACAACCTCCTCACTTCATTTATGCTTTGGTATTATGCAATCTTTGAAACGAGGTATATTGAAAAATTTTGGAATTCACAAATTCTAAAAGCTGCAGTCTAGCAAACTTTGATACTTCCAGCCTGGTCTGCAAGTGCTTATAGCCTCACAGAACAGCATCTGCTGTACACTAAGTCATGAAAATGCTGCAAGAAATAATATAACAGACTCTACAGCTAGACTATTGTGTGGTTTATGGTGTGGGTACATATGGCATATAGTAGTTGCAATAAAGATACAACACTTTAGTAAGCACATGCCTCAGTGTCACTGATAAAACATACCAACAATACAATAGTATATTTTGACACGCACTAATTAACAACAATACACTACATTGTATAACAGTAGATTCTAGACATTCTTGTGCATTTCAGAATATGATGTCAGTTCTTGTGAAAATTATTTCAAACAATGCAGGTATGTATTTGTGTGCGTGTGTGTGTGTGTGTGTGTGTGTGTGTGTGTGTGTGTGTGTGTTGTGTGTGTGCGTGTGTGTGTGTGTGTGTGTGTGTGTATGTGTGTGTGTGTGTGTGTGTGTGTGTGTGTGTGTGTGTGTGTGTGTTTGCACCACTGCACATTTAAATTAGGCATTATTTTCTGCTGCATTGGAGAATAGAAATGATTTGTTACTGTATATCTATACAGCATAACTGACTATTATTTTTATGCAGACTCTTAGAGTAAGGTCTGTCAATAACTTCAGTGCCATTCCAGAAGCTTTACAGTATGACAAAAAGTTATATACTGTAGTCCTGCATGCAAATTTCTCCTAGGAATTATCGAACACTGTGCAGTATGTGAAAAATCAAAAATATATGCATGACTATATAAGATGCCATATAAAGAATAAAAGTGTAGAGCATCGCATCTCCAACACAAGTATAAAAAGTCCAAACATACAAAGAAAATACAAAGAAATGAGCCGAAAAAACATCCCATTAGTATTTATGTCACAGACAACATTCATTCAGCACTATTAAAAAACACAAAATGTAATATAAAATGATATCTATAGCAACATGGGTGTAGCAGAGTATAATATTTCAAGCATACTTAAATATGCTGTCAGCACATGTCAGTCCATATGAAATGCTAAAGGTTGCAGCCTTTTTTTTTTTTTTGGTCCCCGTTGGGACATCAAGTAACCAGTCTAGCCCCAAGTACTCCACATCCATGACAGGTCTACCAGCTTTTATCTATTACTACTCCAGACTTACTCCAATACTGCTGGGGCTGGTCATGCATCCTAAAGGTGCACTGGGACTTTGCCCTCTCCAATTCCGTTATGGCAGGAGGATTTTTTATTTATATGCCCTACACACTTCCTGCCCTTACTCCCATGCTCATTGACAACATTTGAGGGCAACTCCTCTCTTTGTACCATGCCTAAAGGAACATCCTCAATGTCCTCCCTTCCACCTGGGATTTTCATGCCCACCCATCCCTGCTGCTGCATTGGTCGTCCAAGCCACTAACTGAAGGAGGCAATCTTAAGTACATTGAGGGTGCTGGGAAGAGCATTGAGCAGACATCAGGACTGAAGCAATACTAATTTCATGAACCTCAATCATACCCAGACTCAGATGTGTAGCTGGCTCAAGCAGCACCCAGTGCTGGTCCCACAAGCTAGCAAACCACCCCCTCATGTCTTCAAGTCAAAGTTAAAAAGATAATGGTCTTCTTTAAAACTGCAAGATGTCATCTGGCTTTCTGCAGACAGCAACCAATACATGTGCCCCTCCCCCCAGCTCTTTAAGTGAAGAGTAAAAAAAAGTTCACTCTTTCTACTGGCATGCCATCCAGATGGCCTCCACCACAGCCCTTCAATGGAAATAAATAAAATTCAAAAATAAATAGAGCCCATGTTCAGGTGTCTGGGTTTCAGAAATGATGGAGCCAATCATGTCTCATGTCTGCACCGTGCCCCTGCTCCTCCTTCCTCACATTTCAGTATTACAAATAAATCTTTATTTCTTTTAAACTTTATCAAACTACTTGCTATAAATGTAGCAAGCAGTTGCCACAGTTTTTACCCGACACTGAGTACTTCAGCACTTGAGTTTCACTTTAAAGAGAAAAAAATATTTTTTTTGTTTTTACTTTTTAACTGTAACACGCTGTTTGCTACATTGTAGTTTCTACAGTTTAGACCACGCATGGAGTGCCACAGTACTCAGGTTAGACTGCAAATGCAATAATGGCATTTAAAAGCTGTTATGTACACAAGAATGATTAAGATCGGTTCTTCATGCCCCCAACACGTTGCACCTGGGGTAGTTGCCTCCTTCACCCTACCCTAGCTATGCTGCTGCCTGACACAAGAATGGGATCCATTCCTATAACAGTGATAGAAACCAAAAACATGTAGCACAATTAAAACAGAGGAATAAAGTTCAAGAAAAAGTTCAAATGTAGCATAGTCATTAGACCAACAAGTCATACAGAGCACAGAGTCTTAATTACTTGGGTAAATTATAACAAGTAAGGATATGCAATCAGGTATCATCAGATCAATGTGGGAAAAGGACTGCAAAATAGCTTTAGTATTCTTGTGAACTAGTGTGCAAATAAAAAAAGTTTCAAAAATTGTATAAGTAAGCTACACCACATGTAATCTCATAACTACTGCAGAAAGAGTTTAGCCTCAGTACACTACAGGTGCTGAAGATAGCAGTCATTACAAGAAATAGGGCCTGAAGTGCCAGTGATGTCATGGACATTGTATACATCCCTGCACAGTATTAAAACATCATACTCGGGTATGGAAATGTAACACAGAACTCAGACATATAATGAGCATGCAGAAGCAGATATGTTCACCTCACAAGCCCCTGCTTACACTTATCATGGGTACCAAAACTTGTCAGAGATTTGGGATACATGGCTTGGCTTAAAAAGGCCCTTGTGGTCATAAGCCTAGTAAACACCTATGAAACTATGAACAATTACATCACTGAACTATAATACAGATATGATATGCAGTCTGCCCATACAGAGAAGCAGATATAGTGTAAGTTATACATACCATGTATAATCATAATATAGCTGTTACAGGACTTCTTAAAGGCATATCCATCACAAAAATAAATAACATGCCTGCAAATTTACAAAATGTAAATGTATAACACATGCATGTAGAATATGCCATGCATGTACAGGCATGACAGAGGCCATGTGGCTGTAGGCACAAAACAGAAAGCATACAGGGACACAGCCACTGAAGAGAGATCAGTGTAACAGGGGTATATATAAACAAGGTGATCTGCATAAATAATCAAAGGTAATAGTGTAGGGCCAAAAAATGTCAGGAATGCCTTATGTTATTCCTATAAAATGTGTAATACTGAATTTCACCTATGACTTGGAACAGTTACATTGATGGTAAAGGCAGCTCAGGCTTTCTATGGTGGATCACTTTGACCTTGTCATTGCTCCATAAACAGAAGTATTTGTAACATGAAATGCAGAGTCACAGCCTGTGTGCATCATTATTCTACTGGAGAAGAGTAACTGTGGTGCACTCTAGGCATATCACCAGGTTCTCTTCAGCAGACTATTTCTTTCCATCACCTGGCCACCATGTTTGCAGAGCATATAGCCTACAGGCTCTGGCCTTCTGGAGAACATGTTAGAGCAGTTCTGATGGTGATATCTAAATGGAGCTACCACTATGGATTCTGAAAACCCTGTACCATTTCATTCTTCATTGCCATCTGGGCGCGGTGCTATGTTCATCACCAGATTCATCATTTGAGCTCAAAAATGGGTTGAGTGCACAGGTAATTGTGAGAACACAGCTGCAAAAATATATTACCATATATCTAGAACAACTTACAGAAATAATCTTAAAGGATGTGACCAAATGTGTGGCTCACATCACAGTTGTACTCAAGCTTATAACGTAGTTTCCAGAATGTAGTCTCCCCCGAGATACAGACTACACACCCACTGCATAAGATAGCATATTATTTTTGAAATTTAAAAAACATTCCTGATATGATAGATATGATAGTTTTAAGTAAAAAGTCATTCAGCCAACCTGACGTTCTGACATGTCGAAAAAAGGCACTTAAAAAACCCTCAATAATGTAACAAAATTAAAGTGTGTTAAATGTATGTATATGTATATATATATATATATATATATATATATATATATATATATATATATGTTGAAATATACCCTTGCTTTTCTTTTGGGTTTCCTAACAGACTTTTTAAACATTTTTTTCAGTATCTGATCAAAAATAAACTTAAGGTTCAATTTCCTGACAAATAATTTAAAGTCAAGTGCCACTTCAGTAATAGAACCTCTGTTTGTAGAGATAAAAGTAGAACCCTTGCACAGTACCTTAAGTTCATCTTAGCTAAAACTTTGTAACTTAAACTGAAACATTTCCAATCCCAGTTCCTTTAATCCCCCGCTAATGAACACTTTGAATGTTTTTTCACAAGTGTGTGAAAATGCTATTTATCATTTGTTTAGAAATCCTGTGAAGATGAATGATAAGGGTAAACCATTTTATAATTTGAGTGGTCAAGAACATCAGGCTCTTAAAAAACTTTGCAGTTATTCAGATTTACGATAAATGAAAGCAGATAAAGGCAATGGTCGCATGGTGATGGAAACATAGTGTTATAATCAAGCTATGAAGGAATTATTGGCAGATACCAAATGTTATAAGAAAGTGTCTAAAGACTGTGTAAGGAAAAATTGCTGACTTACTGGTATCGTTTTGTTAGATTTATTACATTGAGAGTATATTTCAGTCAAAGTTTTTGAATATTGTTGGGTTGAACAACCTCAGTTGGATATTTTTTTGGTATAACCAATTCATAAAAATAGTTTCCAACCACCATTGTTTCCTCACTTAAAAGTAAGACTATAAATATTGCCTCATATTTGGACAGTGTTTTGAATTCAATTGTACAGAAAAGCAAATTATTTTTAAAACATTCATGGCTGTTTTTGGACCAGATAACCAAATATAATTTCACTGGTAATGAACAGGTTATATGGTACACCTGATGTAAATTCATTGTATACAGCAATCAATCAGGAAATTGGTGTAGAATTTGTTAGGCTTTATTTGAGCAAATATTGCAAATCAGAAAATGTTGATATTAACATCCTATGTTTACTTCTTGTAATAGTACTGTCCAATAGCATTTCTTTCTGATGAAACCATTTACCATCAGGTTTCAGGAGTGGTGATGGGGGAAAAGGTTGCCTTTGCTTTCACCAATTTAGTCATGCAATGATGGGAGATGGAATTTCTTACTAAATTATCTGTTTCAACATATGACTTATTACAAACTCTACATTAATGATTTATTTTTATATGGACAGAAAGTGAAGAACTTTTGTCTGACTTTTAGTAATAACTACCAACATTTTAGTAGCTGTTATCCCTCCTTTATGAAATCTAACATTTTTCAAGGGCAAGTTATCCATTTAAGTCATCTAGTTAGTGGAGACTCAAAGTTTTTTAGTGAAGTATATATGCTTAAAAACAGGGGTTACCCTGAAGAAAAGCTAAGGTTAATTTCTGATCGGATAGTGGCTTTAAGAAGGAATACATTTTCACCAATTCTGGTTTCTGAACTTATATCAAAAAAGAATGGGAACAAGACAGGGAAGAGACAACGTTTGCCTTCCCTTTTCCTATGCGTAAAGAAGGTAACAACTGGAAGGTAATCTTAGGACATTAGGAAATGCCCAAAATAGTTAGTCTTGAGCCAAAATTTATATAAAAGAAAACTAGAAATTTAAATCACATTCTTGAACATTTGAAAAGAGAAAATTCAGATTCTTTCTCTATATCAGTTGGTACTGTTTAGTATAAGAAATGTAGACTGTGTAGTTATATTAATTCTACAAATCAATATTTTTTAAACACAGTTTACTTTAACATTCACAGTTAGATATGACTGCAAAACAGGTTTAGTGTATCTCGCCTGTTGCAGCAATTGTGATTTTATATTAGAAAGACTACAAGGAGGGTATCATCCAGAATCCAAGAGCATGTACTTGCACTTAAGAAAGAAGACAACAAAAATGCACTGGCAAGGCATAGTTTGTCATGTCAGGATTTTAGGAAATTTTCATTCTTAAAAGGCACAAAATCAAATACTGCACTGCAAGGATAAATGTAGGACTATTTAGGCAAGATAATAAGTAAAAAGCAGTAAATATAAACAGTTCATGAACCGGCTACAATAGTAACACTTCAAATTTATAAAAAAAGTTATTTTATTACAATTAGGTAAGCACTTTCACTTAGAGGTCCGTCCAACCATTGAAACAGAAGTGGTCACAAATTAATTTGTATATAACCCACTGACAATAAAAATGTTTATTATTTTCTGAGTTTTGTATGTGTAAATGTATATGTATATATTTATGTGATTTATACATGTAGCATTTTTGGGAGACTTACATATGCAATAGTCCATGTTAATATTGAAATGCAGGCTTCTTAATGTCCATGGCCAATAGATTCTGCAAGATATATTCCCAGTTATCACATATTTTTAGGATTTCTTTATTGTTGGTAATATAAGAAAGTTGTAGTTTTTCCTATTTGTATAGACTTTTTATATAATATAGTTCTTTGTTTAGATGAGGTATAGGCTGCTGTAGGGACATGTATCTCTTTTTAGATGTATATGAATATCTAGATACTTTATTCATGCATTTCTATGAATGTTTAAATTTGTACAAGTATTTTTTACATAGATTTTTTTATTATACAGATAGAGCTGCTTATTAAGGTGTTTATCTAGTTTCATATATATATATATATAGTTCTAATACAGTAACAATGAATATCATTTTATCTAGATGCACTGAACTTTTAACTTATATTTGCTTGTTTTATTGTTTATATTATGTCAGAAGTTATATTCCTTTAAATTGATAGGTATGTGTTAATATAGCAATAACCCACGCCTGGGTGTGGGTAATGCTGGATTTACCCATGGTTGATGTGGTTTGGTTACGAGTGTGAAGCCTGAGTGGCCAAACAAAGACAACCGTGGGTAAATTCAGCATTACCCACACCCAGAAGTGGGTTATTGCTATTATACAATGACATTATTTTAGAAAAAAAAAAAACTTTTCTTAAATAATGGCATTGTATAATGCCTCCTTGCTGCCCTTCCGCAGCTGTCTGGTATTCTGCGGTAATTCTGATGCACTGCGCATGCGTATGCTTACACAGTACATCAGAGCTGTGGGCAGAAGCAACAGAGAAAGCAAGATCTCTGTTGCTTTTTACAAACTGTCTCACTATGTTAAAGGAGTTTAACATAGCGACACAGCTTTAAAAAAGCAACAGAGAATCTCCGTTGCTTTTTTTAAAGCTGTCTCGCTATGATAAACCCATTTAATATAGCAAGACAGTTTTGAAAAAAGCAACAGAGAAAGCAAGATCTCCGTTGCTTTTTACAAAGTGTCTCGCTATGTTAAAGGAGTTTAACATAGCGAGACAGCTTTAAAAAAAGCAACAGAGAATCTCTGTTGCTTTTATTAAAGCTGTCTCGCTATGTTAAACCCATTTAACATAGAAAGACAGTTTGTAAAAAGCAATGGAGATCTTGCTTTCTCTGTTGCGTTTTTCAAAGCTGTCTCGCTATGTTAAATGGGTTTAACATAGCGAGACAGCTTTAAAAAAGCAACAGAGATTCTCTGTTGCTTTCTTTAAAGCTGTCTCGCTATGTTAAACTCTTTTAACATAGCAAGACAGCGTGTAAAAAAAGACTTATACTAATGGAAAAAGTCCAGGCAACCAGATCTTTTTCCATTAGTATAAGTCTGGTTTACAATGTGCATGCTGACCAATCAGCGTGCATGTTTTGATATATTAATGGGGAGGTCGTTGTATAATTAATTGTATTTGATTGGGTAGTGGGTTATATTCAAATGAATTTGTGACCACTTCTGTTTCAATGGTCTGACGAAGCTCTAAGTGAAAGCACTTACCTAATTGTAATAAAAGAACTCTTTTTATAAATTCGAAGTGTTACTATTGTGTACCGGTTCGTGGACTGTTTATGAGATTTACTTCTTTTTAATTTTCATTCTTAGTTATAAAATTGGTTAACCCAATATCCTTTATTGACCAGTTCAACAATTACTTAGAATTTTTGGAATTAAAATGGCAGATATTTCTGTGGATTGATGCTTTCTGGGGATTAAATGGAACTATTTCAGTTAAAGGTTTGTTAAAATATAAAGGTTTTTAATTGGTATTTGTAGGACATTGTTGACATGTTAATGTACTTTATACTAACTATTATGATTTGTTTTTAAATTCAGTTAAATAATATGATAGATATTAATTTTTAGTGGAATTGTTTTAATTTATTCTATATGCTGATTTGGTGTGATGTCATTTCCTTTGACATTTTAATTGATTTTAATGGTTTTTGAATTTGTTTCTGATGAAGTTCAATATAGTAAAAAGAATGAAAGTGGGTTTATTATTTTAGCCTTGTTTTTGGTGGACAGTAAATTATGCAGGTTTTATTTTATTTCATGGTGGATTTCACTTCACTTTAGTGTTTGTTTGTAGATTTGTTGAGATAGGTTGTATAATTCAGGAGCTGGTCTGCAGAAATTGTAAATAAGCAGGTACATTGTTTTTCAAAGTAAAATTTTAGAGAAGCACTGAAATACATGTAGGATGAGGTCTGCCTAGTGGACTGAGTTCCACAATTTTACTACTGTGTATAGAGATTAATCTATATAATTGCTCAGTTTTTAAGACAGTATTGTTGATTTTGAGATAATAATTGTCTTTGGAAAATGTACAACTTTAGTAGTTACCTAGCTGCAGGTCATTTTTCTGGATTAAAGAGAATACTATGGCATTTATTGAAATGTCGGTACACCAGGACAATAGATAGCTCTAGCCATTTCAGAATTTTTCATTGCTAAACAGGCAAGTGTTTGATGGTGAGACGGCTTCAAATTTAATAATCTTATTATAGCTTTGTCCAGTTTAACTAGTCTGCAAGGCTTGATTAGTGGAAGTAGGAAGGCACTGACTTTGAATGTTTCTCTGAGATAGCGATCTTAATTTGTTTTTTGGTTTGTTGTACCATGTGTTGCATATGCTGATCAGAATTTAGACTATGGTTGATAAATACTCCCAGAGATTTTATATGAGGTGCTAGCACCAATTACTGTTTGATAGATGAAAGTTACTGGATGTGTGCGTTTAAAGAAAAATCACATTAATTTAGTTTTGATGAGAATTAGGAATACTCTAAATTCTGCCTGCTAGTTTTCAGTTTTTTTGAAAGGTGTTTAAAAATTAGCTAGCAGCTGTTTAATGGATGGATTGAACATAACAATGCAGCATCCACACATGCTGTTAGATTTGATGGGTATGAAACACTTTGAAATGCATTTACCTATATGGATTATACTGAGTAATGGGCCTAATGTAGAAATGTGTGCAATGCCCACTGCTACAGTTTGAGCAGCTGATAGTGTATGATGCCAGTGTTGGCTCTGTGTTTGCTGATAGAGATAATTGGTGAGCTACTATACAGTACAATTGCTGAGGCCTAGTCATTTACATATTAGTGTGGTATGTGATACTGAGGTAGCCATCTGTGCCTAATTATGCTTGTCAAACATAACATTCATAAAGGTTTGCAAATCTTTTACAGCACTGTGGCCTGGTCTAAAACCTTACTGTGCTGGGGAAAGAATATCATTTTTGAGGAACTGAGTTGATACTTTTTTGAAACATTTTGCAAGTATTTTATAGGCAGTGAATATGATAAATATTTGGTCTGTAATAACAAGTTCTCCAGAGATGCCGCCTTTAGGCAAAAGAAAACATGATTATTTCTAGAGTTTTGGGATTCCAAAATCTTGAACAGGGCAGTTTATAAGGAATGAATTAGGTTATTGTTATAATGGCAAAGGGTATTGGAAGGTTATCAGATGCTAATGAAGTATTTTTATAAAAGCGTTTTAATAGAATTAGTAAGAGATTATGATGAGAGAGAAGTGAAGTGAAGTGTCTTTGGTGTGCTAGCATCTGTGAGTTACTAAGACAATTGGCTGTAGGGATCGACTTTACATAGTTGATCATCCAAAAAGTTGAATTTTAGAATATTGTGATGAATACATTGCAAGTTTACTAAGCAAAACTTCATATTACTGAAAGTTATAAGGTCAAAGCACCTTTTGCATGTCAGAAAGCACTCTTATGAATGCAGATTGTGCTGCATTCCTAAGAACAGATTCTCCAATTAAATTGAACAAAGAAAACAAAATTGTAGCTTTACCAATGGTTTTGCAGGGGAGCATCCCCCTGCTAATTAAATATACCAACTCCAAGATCACACTACAATGGGAAAAAGAGTACATTTCCCAATCCTCACTGTACTGCGATCTCCATTCCATTTGGTTTTCTTTGTTTAAACTGTTGATGAAGCTACACTTTTATTTTCTTTGTTCAGTTTAATTGCAAAGTCTGTTCTTATGAATGCAGCGTGATCTGCATTCATAAGAGTTGCTTTCTTTCTGATATGCACAAAAGGTGCTTCAGCTTTACAAATTTTGATAATATGAAGTGTCACTTATGTAAACTTGCAATGTACTTGTTTTGATGTTCTAAGGTTCGATGTTTTGGTTGTTCAAATATATAAAGTAGATATGGCTGTAGTTATATACTGTACCCCACAAAGTGCAGATGAACAAAACTAATGCGGGAAGCAGTGTGTTTAATATTGCGAAAGCGCTCATGCTTTTAATAAAGCTACTGTCTTATGCTTGACCCGCATTGCTTTTCTTCATCTACACTCCATGGTATATACTGGATTTTTTGGTTGGTAAAGAATTTTGTGTCCCTGCTACTGTGTAGCTTGCTGTTATATAATGTAAATTAAATATTCATGTGGTATAATAGGTTAATAGGTTGTTTAATTTGACAATGATATTAGTTGTGAAATTTTATTCAGTTTCAATTTGATTGCTGATAGCTGACTGAAATTTTGAGAAAACTATTGTTGGTTAGTCTAAAAATTATTCTTAGAGTTTTGGATGCTTTTCTTTTTCTTTTAAGCTGATATGGCTGCATGTTGTTTGGTCTTTTATTTTTATGACATGTTTTCATGTTTTCCAAACTTCATATTTATTTATTATAATTTTGTTCTGATCTAAGCTTAGGTGCAGTTATTGATTTAATTATGTTTTATATACAAGGGCTAAAGTTTGTAGCTACAAGGCTTTCAACAGTTGCCAGTTTCAATACTTAAAGAAAGATTTGCTTTTGTGTTTTAGTGCATTTTTGGAGGTTGTGAGCACTTTATGTGTATGAGGGCAACATGGTGTTTAGAAGTTAGTGTTATATGCAGAGAAAAATGAAGCATTATATTTTTGTATGATTCATGTTAATATTTATTTGTGTGTGTATCGATGCTGAGTTTGGTAATGTCAGCCATTGCAAGTAGCAGATTCTAATACAAAAAAATATTTGATTAAGAGGACATGGGCACCTGAGGAACAATGATGACTTAATTTAAGTTCACCCCCCCAAAAAAAACAATCTAAACAATATTTTCACAACAGAAGAATGAGGGAGTAAATGAAGTGGTTGAATGCAATCTATACCAAACACAAGCTGCAGTAAAGTCAGCAAAAAGATGAAGAATAGAATAAAAGATCAGTGAAAGACAAAAATATTTGTAGATCTCAGTATCTAAGAAGACTTAAGCATTCACTCATCTAAATATAAAAAGGAAAACTAAATGAAATAAAATTCATCCATTTTGGTGCAACCGTTTAGAAAGTAAGAAAGCATTTTTGGCATTGTACTTATCACAGAATTAGGGGTTAGAAGTCTTGGTGTAAAGGTACCCATGACCACCATCGACCATATTCATACTATAGGCTAAGGAGGACAGGAAGCTGTACTGGAACAAAGTGTGATACTACAGCAGGCAGAAAAATAACAGGCTGAGAAAACAGCATGGGAAATATATAAAGGAAAAGGTGTCACACAGAGCAACAACCATGTGGATTATGATTAAACAAAGCTTATATTCAGTGATGAAGAACATGCCTAGGCAGAAAAATAAAGCAAAGAAATGAGGACAATGTGATTCCATGGAAAAGGTAAAACAAAAAGGAAACAAACAAACACAAAAAGGAACATCCTAACTGAAAGAAAGAGAATCCAAAATCTGGAAACAATATTAGGTGAATGTAGACAATAGTATTATAAAATAGGGACAGGACACCAAGAGTTGTAAGAAAGGTCACGGCAAAACCCAAAGAGGAATTAGTGTCTGAAATCTAACAGGGCAAAAATGTTTTTCTTTTAGGTACATAGATGGCTGAAGGAACTTGAAAACAGAGTTTTAGAGATTGGAAAATAAGGCAGGGAGTACCAGAATGTATAGTCAGGAAGCTGACAAGAAATAAATTCTTAATGGTTTTTCATTTTTTGCTTCTGTTTTCATGAAGGAAAAGAGGAGGAAATAGAATAAAGATGTGCTGGATTATTAATATAATGTCTCATTAATGCAAGCTATAGCAAGCAGTATAAGGAACTTGTAAATAATGAGGCTTGAAGCTGGGGTGGGAGAGATTCCACAGCCCTGAGGGAATTACCTGGCATCCTCACAGATACTGTAACAGAACTTTTCAAAAATGTGCTTGACCATGGCAGTGTTAAAGACTGGAAGAAATCCCCAGTGACTTCTGATCAAAAAGTGGTTCAGTGAACTCGCTCATAAGCAAAACCCAAAACTCAGGCACTTTTATAAAAAAGATGCATTAGCGTGGTTTTGCACGCTGGGCAGCGCTGGTTAGCTAAGGTATAACTATTCCCAGCTCCACAAAGTCTACTCTTCAGTTTTTCCCTTGGAACTAGACAAACTTTCAACTTAAGCACTCAAACCATTCACTTCTCAGCCTGGCACTTGCTCAAAATTCATAGCAAGCACTAATAAACTTTAGCACTAGACCCCCCCATATTGTAGAGAAGGACAAGGCTCACTATTCGACCTTACCAGCCAATCAGTAAAACAGCTCACTGTACCTATACAGGCATGTCCAAAGGGCAGTTTCACATGTACTCTCTGGTCCAACTGGTGAATCTGGGAATTTTGAGGCAATGTTACAACTGCCTCATGTACACAGACAACCCTCTCCTCCTACCACCAAACACTAATGCATGCGAGAGATGCAATTATACAGTCAAACTGGAGGCTAAGCTCTCTCAACCCAAGACTGGACCAGACAGTCAAGAGGAGAAGGGAATTACTTGTATCACACCACCAGTCTCACATAGACCTATGAAACCAGCACCGGCAAAAAACACATATAAATACACAAAAACGTATTCTGAGTCTCTAAATAAAAATCTGTAAAAGAAACAGAGACCTCCAAAGCAGACATCCAAGCAACCTCCACTCCCCAACACAAACCATGAAACACATACTTAACAAAACCAGTGTGCCACGCAATCACAGCCCTTAAGGCAAAATAACATCCCCAACACACTAGTAATATGTGACTCTATAGTCAGGCACACTGACGTCCCACTCACTAGGCTGAACAAGGAGAAGGTTACTGTTAGCTGCCTGTCGGGTGCCAGGATCCACCACATAACACAAGCACTCAGGTCACTCCAGAACAAGTACAAATACGACTCTGTCATTGTCCATGTTGGTGTGAATGACCTGAGTTGTACCTCCCTGGACTACATAAAAAGAGACATGGAAGAGCTCTCTGATCACATAGCCCAGGCCGGTATGACCCTGACCCTGAGCAGCATCCTGCCCTCACAAAGAATGATACCACAGTATAAAGAAAAAAATTATCAATTTCAACAATTGGCTAAGCTTCTGGTGTCATTCAAAGGGGATCCAGTGTCTGTCAGTCTGGGATGACATGCTCAACAAGCCGCTCTGCTTCATTAGAGACTTCTTGAACCTGTCACCCTTGGGCTTTCAAATACTGGCCAAGGCTCTTGCCACGCCCATACTGCCTTTTTTAGGCAAGGCTCAAAAGACAAACCTACTGCCATAAATAGCACAAGTAACAAAAAACTGTGGGTAATGCTACTCAATGCCAGAAGTCTAAACCTCAAAATGCATGAACTCAAGGCACTCCTCAGTATGGCAAAAATCGATATGTGTGCAGTAACAGAAACCTGGTTTAAGACTCCAGAAAGCACCCCAGCACTACCAGGCTACAACTCATACCATACATTTTGGCCACAAAACCCGAACCGAAATACAAAAGGCAGGGGGTATCCATATTCATCAAGGACACCCACACCTCCAGGTTAGTAGCACAGCACGATGCTTCAGAGATCATTCACGTGCAACTAACAATGGTCAGAACTGCAATTCAAATTGTAGCTTGCTACAGATCACCCACCATGTCCCAGGACCCCCACTCCGCATTTCTGAAAACACTGGGAAATATAAAGGTCCTACCAAACACCCTGATATTCATTGATTTCAATTACCCAAACATTAACTGGGAGAACTACTCAAGTACTAACTCCCTTGCTCAACATTTCCTAGAATGTATAAACTCAAATACCCTGGATCAACTGGTCAATACCCCCAGCAGAGGTGACAACATATTGGACCTGGTCATCACCAACATGGGCGACTGGTGATCCACACTGGAGGTCAACCCCTTGCTGGTTAGATCTGACCATAAACTAATCACTCTGGATATCCACATTCCAGCCCCACCCCAGTCAAAGAAACCACCGTGACAAACTTTTCAAAAGCAAACTTCACGTTACTTAAGATCAAGGTGGAAAGTTTCAAATCCCCCATGCTAATGGATAATGCTACCCAAGCTGCAAAATCCTTTCCTAATGCACTCTACGGGCACCTACAAGAATGCATGGATCGTGCTATCCCAAGCAAAACCAAGACTCACTCTTGCAAGAAAAGGAAACCAGTCTGGTGGCCCCTGCCATAAACAAGCTATGCAATAGAAGGAGGAAACTAGTACAGAAAAAAGTAAAATCCCACGAAGGGAAGACATCCCTGATCAGTATCAGCAAGAAACTATGTTTCCTCATAAAATCATCCAAGGCTAGCTTCGAAAGAAAAATTGCAAAGGACTCCAAAGATAGCCAAAAGGCATTATTTAGCTATGTCAAGAATCTAAGTGGCAATTCCCAGATCTGCTCGGAATTAGTGCAGAATGGCACAAAATACACTGAAATGACCGATATCACCAACATCTTGGCAGACAGGTTCAGTACAAACTTCACTCCCCTCTCACACCAAAAAGGACCCATAAACATACCAGAAGAATGTAGTGCCCCTAAAATCACAGACACTCAGGTTAAAACAGCCCTCTCCAAAGCCAAAAACACAGCATCAATGGGACCGGACAGTGTCCAAGGCTGCGTCCTACATGAGCTCAAAGATGAAATAACCCTTCACCTAAACACACTGTTCAAACTCAGCCTCTCCACAGTCTACGTGCCCATAGAGTGGGACACATCAACAGTTATTCCGCTCAACAAAGATGGAGCCACAACAGACTCTGGGAACTATTTAGCTTGGTCTGCATGACTATGGAGCACATCATCATGGATCCCATTAACAGAGACACTGGGAACCTCCAAACACTGGACCCTACCCACTTCAACTTTGTTATGAGCAGATCATGCCTCCTAAACCTGGTGGACTTCTTTGAGACAGTTACCAAAGATATAGACGAGGGAAAGGTGGTACACACAGCTTACCTACACCTCCCAAAGGCCTTCAACACCATTCCCCATTCAGGTATTATAGACAAGCTCACCAGCCTGAACATGAACCCCTATGTCATGAGATGGGTTGCCAACTGGCTCACGGACAGAACCCACATGGTAAGAGTTGCAACAGCTAGGTCTGACTCTAAACCGGTTACAAGTGGCATTCCCCAGGGCTCAGTCCAAGGACCCCTCCTGTTTGGCATATACTTCTCAGAGGTACAGGTAAGCACAGGAGGACTATGGCTGACCAAGTTCACAGATGACTGCAAACTAGGGGCTATAATTGACTCTCCAGCTGACACAGACATCCTCCAAAAGGGTCTCACTGAGACAGATACCTGGTGTCAAAACCATGGCCTCAACCTAAATGCCAAAAGGTGCATAGTCATCCCCTTTGGAAAAAAAAAAGTACCCACAAATTACCACATAGGTGGTAGCCCCCTAACTGCTGAAGACAAAATAAGGGATCTGGGGATCCAAGTAGATAGTAATTGCTCCTTTGATAATCACATTGCCAAAGTGGTTAGAAAATCCTTCTATGTGGCCCTCCTAATCACAAAAGGGTTTGCATCCAAATCAAAAGAGGTCATTGTGCCCCTCTACGCATCACTCATCAGACCCATCATAGAGTACAATGCCCCATTTGGGATGTACCTTACAAGACACCTGCAACAGCTGGAAAGATCACAGAAGTACCTCACAAAGAGGATCACTGGCCTCTAACAGATGCCCTATGCAGCTCGACTGAAGAAACTCTGGCTGTACTCAGTTGCATACCGCCTACTCAGAGGTGATCTCTGCCTGACATACAAGGCCATGTCCAACCCAGAATTGATGGACATGCTAAAGAAAACCATATCCCCTTGAGCCACACGCTCTAGGGATCTAAACCTCACCACAACAATAAATAGGATGTGGTGGAGGGATAAATTCCTGTCCCAGAGACTTCCCATGCTCTGGAACAAGATTCCAATGTACATTAGGCAGAGCTCCTCACTAACACTCTTTAAGAGAAACCTTGACGAGTGCATGGGAAACAGGAAGTTTACCCCAGGGATCACTTCAGTGGCTCTGCTGGACAGAGGCACAGGGAACTAATCTAAGGGGGCGGCGAAAGCCAACACATTCCGGCTAGGCTTATAAATGCCTTTGGGCAGATAGCCTGATACCTACCTATGAACCAATGAACCTATGAAGGACTAGCTGGCCACTTACAAATAAAAAAACAAGCATGAGCTTCTTTCCAGTAGGTCATAACAATCCAGACTGATCCCGTTTTAAGACTATGCTATACTGAAACCTAATTAAAGAAATGTAGTTCAAGACTTACATCTACATTTCAGTAACACATTTAACTCAGTCATACCAGAAACATACAGAAAAGTTGCAGTACTCAGACAGGGATAAGATAGAAAAAGCAGAGGTTGAATATCAGAAGACAAACTTTGTGAGCTAGAGGGAAGGAT